>NC_064417.1:51121197-51469947 GCF_023375975.1 Astyanax mexicanus
ATACAAATAAAATATAAAAGTGAGTCAATGCTTTAAAAAGTGGGTCCCATGCAATATTATTAAAAACAGTCATTTGTTTTGTTTCTATAGCGCTCAATTTTTCCAATGATATGTGCATTGAGAGCTGATATTTACAATGTATGATATTTATAGAGGTCACAGTGATTTTCTAAGCCTTTTTAACGTTTTTTTTTTTTTTTTTTTTAAACATTTTGATTACTTATCTGTGTTTGTTTTCTCTGCAGGATGAAGATGAGGAGGATGAAGATATTGATAATCTGGTGATCATGCACAGGCAGAGTGTGGGTAACAGTGCCGCCAGTCTCCGCAGCTCCAGGGTAAAACACTGCGTCTGCTTTTACTGCACAACTTCTCCTTATTTGAATGTACTTTATGTAAATTTGATTCCTGGTGTAAACACGTTTAACGTGAGTGTTTGTTTGCCGTGCTGCAGAGCACTCTGGGTAGTATGATGAGTGTGTACAGCGAGGCGGGGGATTATGATATCGTGGACGTGAGCGGAGAGATCGTCTTCTCTCTGCACTACGATGAAACGGCTCAGAGTCTGGCGGTGATGGTGAAAGAGTGCCGGGGGCTGGCGTACGCCGACGCCGCTAAAAAGAAGTGCAACCCGTGAGTTTTCACAACAGACCAGCACTCAGTTTCATTAGTTTAAAATAGAGATTCAACAAATGCTGCGAACAAATAAGTAAAAAGACAATGGAACAGTTCATAATTAATGCTAAAGTCACATTGTAGAGTTTCCTCTAATGTTAGGATTTTTTTCATCAGTGGTAGCAAGCCCACAACGAAACTTAGTAAAGTAGCACTGCTGAGGTAAATTTATGATTAGTTTGGAACTTCTATAAATATACATTTTTGACTAATTGTCCTGCAAACAGGGGTGTGCTATATCGTATAGTTTGCTATAATATTGGTAAAAAAAAAAAGTCCACATCATGATATAAAATGGACTGCTTTCAAGAATATTGCAATATTTTTGATATTTACTGTATTTTCTTTTAATTCTTTGTTTTCAGTTTACATGCATGCAATAAGTTTTGAGGTAGATTTTTACTGTTACATTAGTTTTCATTTCCAAGTCATGTAAAGTTACTGTTTGCAAAATCGACTTAAAGCTTAGAATTATTTTTTTTTATTTAACAAAAAAATTGGTATTAAGTGATTAAGTAAATGTTGTTTGATGTTAGACCTTTTAAAAGGAGTGCATGTCAAAGTAGAAAAAAATGAACAAAATTAAATCAATATCTGGCATTCTTAGTGCATATATGCTGATAAATGATGAATATACAGACACTAAATATATATTACACCCAATAACTAAAAAAAAATATTTCCTATATTAAAAAAAGTTACATTTCTGAACAGCTAAGACCTTAATTCACAAACTGTGATTTCATGTTTAAATTAGCACTTCTGATGTAAATATATTGTTTTTTTTTTTTTGTACTGTATGTTTGAAAGCATGTAAAAAAAACTGTTAAAAATCAGCACAAAATATATATATATATATATATAGGTTATTATAAGAAAAATGGCAAAATAAGACTAAATGACCTGCGAAAAGCTGTGTTCAGTATTTGGTATTCAGCCATCAACTAAATGTTAAATTTTGTTTGTTTTGCTGAGTAAATTCTGTAGTCTCGGCTGTGTAAATTCTATTTAGGTGTTCTTATTCTAGAATTAAAAGTGATCAGTTGTGTGAATAGACCTGTTATTCGGCTGTGCTGTAGATACGTCAAGAGCTACCTTCTCCCGGATAAGTCCCGCCAGAGCAAGAAGAAAACTGCCACCAAGAGCAAGACCATCAACCCCACCTACAACGAGACCTTAAAGGTTATCACCAGTTCTGTATGCTAATGTCTAGTGGATATAAGAGTGTACTTATTACTGCTGCACACACAATAAATACCATAAATACACTATATTGCCAAACTACACACCTCCAAACTGGATGTGGCTTTAGATTAGATCCTCACAATCCTCACATCACCAACACAGTATTTACCAAACCATTTACAGTGTATATTTATATACATTACACTGACATGACAAAAAGTCATGGGATGGGTTATATTATAGTCCCATGAATTTTGCCATTTCCTATGGAAGCTAAAAATGCTGCACTGATGTTAACGTCGATGATGTTCCATAAACTACATTTCATGATTAATTAACACACTGCCATCCAATGACTTTTGGCTTCCCAGTGAAGTGGGTTATCATATAAAATTTGAACATTTTGACACATGCCCACATACAGTACCAGTCAAAAGTTTGGAGACACCTCCTCCTTCAATAGTCAAGTGCAGAACGTGTGATTTCACCTAAGGCAATTAAATCAAACACGTCATGTTGCAGTATTTTGATTCTTGACACAAGAAGTAGCTACACAGCACTGTCTCTGTGTCTGTGTGAGTGACAGGCTGCTGCTGCCTGAGAAGCGTGAGTGGGATTGGAAGCATTGTGGCAGGAGTAAACACGAGGTAACCGCATGGCCTCCATCCACATGGTTGGGCACGTGCTTGTAAACTTGAGCAGGTATGGAAAGCTGTGCACCTCAGTCCAGCACAGTTTAGCAGTGCAGATATTTCCAGTTACAGCTGAATTCACACTTTTAATCCCAGAAAAACAAATGCTCTAATTTACATTTTAAAATGCCGTTTAAATGCCTGATTAAAGGGCTGATTACTGTTGTTCCTTGGGTTTTAAAAGCTCAGTGCTGACTCAGCTCTTGATCTGTACAGACGCGAGACAGCACATGGGAGGTGGCGCAAAAAAAAACATTTTGCAATATTAAATTTTTCCAAATTTGTGCAGCCCTAATCTAACGTATAAAACATATTCTGGTTTGTTTTATTCTGTAAACAAAGTGTTATTCATATAGCATGTGCCCCTTATAGCTTTAATATAGTCTTCAATGTTTTAAATTTACAATGTAAAAAAAAAAAAATCATAAAAAGAAAAAACACATTTGAATAAGAATTAGAGCTGTATCTAAACTTTTGACTGGTACTGTACTTCACAGACCATGCAGTAGGTGACCTCTGCATTCCAGTACTGTATTTGCTCCAGTGATAAGTACACTCTTATCTCCGTGCACGACTGAGACGCAAATATTGATTCATATGACTGCTCTCATTTTAATTCAGGTTAGTAAACAGTGCAGTTCAAATCCCACAGTCCACAAAGCATTAGCTAAAAACCCCAAGCCACATCCTGACATGCTCATTACCTCCTTCATCACTGGAGATTAGGAGCAGATGTGAACTCCTCCCTCCCTCTCTCTATCCTCCATGTGTTTTATTTATTGACTTTCTCCTCCCCAGTACTCCATCAGCCGCTCCCAGCTGATGACCCGAACCCTGCAGCTCTCAGTCTGGCACTATGACCGTTTCGGACGCAACGCTTTCCTTGGAGAGGTGCAGCTGCCGCTGGACTGCCACGACATCGACTCGGCCCATGAAGAGTGTGTGATCCTCAGGGGGAAGGTACTGGAAGATCAACTCTTTAAGATATAAATCAAGTCAAGTCAAGTGGTTTTATTGTCAATACTGCATATGTACAGGACATACAGAGAATTGAAATTACGTTACTATCCTTCCCAATTTTACAGCAAGTACAGATAATAGATATAATAAAGGAGAATGGGAGACACTATGAGTACAATTCAGCAGGGGCACAAATAGACATACATGAGACAGAAACAAGGTGCAGTAGTGGTGGGGAGAAATAGATATATAAATATAAGTAAAAAGAAATAAGATATATAATCTGAAAGAGTGGGAGACACTATATGTACAATAC
The DNA here is from genome assembly GCF_023375975.1 of Astyanax mexicanus. Classification (NCBI taxonomy): domain Eukaryota; kingdom Metazoa; phylum Chordata; class Actinopteri; order Characiformes; family Acestrorhamphidae; genus Astyanax; species Astyanax mexicanus. Next base: position 51,125,026 of record NC_064417.1, read on the forward strand.
AACAAGACACAATAAACATACGTAAGACGAAAGACAATAGTGCAATATTGATGGTGATTAAGATGGAATGACAGTATAAATAGAACCTGTATTACAGCAGTGCAAATAAGGTATATAGCTTAAGGTATACAATGCATTGTTGCATTTTAGGTCTCGTTTGCATTGTGTTTATAATGAAATATTTGCAACAAGCCAAAATTAGGGTGTGTGTATAATAACAGCAGACTGTGAATAGGGGTATGCACAGGGTCCTGCGTAGTCGATGCAGTAACTAGTGGGAAAATATGTATACAGTAATGGTGTAAAATAGACTTCGGTTGTAGTGAAACATGATAACGAGAACAAACTTTCATTGAATAGCCCACCTCTGTTCTTCCCCAGCATTTTCCACATACAGTGCTTTAGCTGATGCTCCCACCAGGCTCACAATGTTAGAGAAAGGGGCATAGAGTTACCCACAAAAATAAATCACTGTTTTTTTTACATCATTAACAAGCTCAAAGTAGCTCCACACTTTATTGGTAGAATTCTGAGGGCTTTGATATTTAAAACGAGGCACTGAGAGCTTTAAAAGTACACATTAGTTTATTAAAAGTATATATATAAGTTTATACACAGTATACAACTAAAAACAGTTTATACACACAGTACCTACAGATTATTAAACTGTTTATACACAGTACTATCTTGAAATTAAGTCTCAATAAGTCGAGCACAAGGCATATGCCATTTGTTCTTTAGTGCTCTTCATTTTCATGTAGACAGACAATTTTGCAGTCTGTTCTCTATTCTATCTATTCGTTTGTGCTCATCAGTCAACTTTATTTCAGTATGGCAGCACCTGAGAACTAGCAAAAGTACTGAGTGTCTAAACAGTGCCTCATTTTAATTGTAAGGACCCTCCAATAGGGGCCTAGAATTACCCATGCAAAGAAATCACTAACATTGTAAGCCTGTTGGGAGCATCGGCTAAAAGTGCTGTGCTTGGGAATGCTGGGAAAGAATGAAGGTGGGCTTTTCAACAAAAGCCCATTCTCCTTATCATTTTTCACTAAACCCAAGTCCATTTCATAACCCTGGATGGCCCTATTTTTTTGTCATCTGTAAGTTTTTTTTTTTTTTTTTTTTTTTTTTTTTAAACTAAGGATTGCACTGCTGAAGTGAATTTGTGTTCAAATAAGCACTGCTAAGGTAAATATATTTGTGTTGTGTTGGTGCTTTGTCTGCAAGGTGTTACATAACGCACAAAATATATTTACCCCTTTTTTCTTTAAAAAATATGAAAAAATGGCTAAACTAATGAAAACCCTATAAGATGCAAAAAGCTGTTATCGGTATTTAATCATCTGCCAAATGTTTAGTCTCTTTTTTTTTTTTTTGTTCAGAATTCCCAATTTTCAAATTTTCCTTTTTTTATTTATTTATTTTCTCGTCTTACTAACAGTTGGCCCCGTTATCTTAAAGTACGGTAATATATATATATATATTCGGTATATACGGTATATACGGTATATATATATATATATATATATGTGTATATGTCTGATGGACACCTCTCTCTCTAGAATGAATTTTTGGATTTTTGTACGTGTTTTAACCATATGCATAACTGAACCTTTACCAGGGTTAATTTTATTCCAGCTGAAGCTGACAAGTATAAAAACACCCTGACTGGCCTGGAGGCTAAATCCTCCACAGTTCTCATGTTTATATTTTTCCTCTGAGAGATAAACGATTAAAACAGGAAACTCTTCACATTCTCAGTCTTTATTAACTTCTCAGTATTAAACGATGGTCATCATTTCTCTCTGCAGGCCGCTGGCTCTTTGGCCCCCTCTGCGTTTGCCCAGTATAAAGGAGAACTGGTGATTTCCCTGAAGTACGTCTCGGAGAAGAAAGCTCCTTCAGAAAAGCAGAAAGGTGAGATATACTAATGGAGGCTTCAAGAAAGTTTCTGTGTCTTTTTTCTTGTGTAGAGAGTAACAGCAGTAACGCCATCTGCTCCAGCACTGCTTTACTACAGACTAAGACTTTAAAAATGGTCATATAAAAAAAAAAAAAATCCATTGCTAGAGACCGGCTATAAGCTTTTTTCGTATATACAGCTCTGGGAAAAAAAATTGAGACCACTTTAGTTTCTGAATCCGTTTCTCTGATTTTGCTATTCATAGGTTTATGTTTGGGTAAAATGAACATTGTTGTTTTATTCTATAAACTACAGACAAAATTTCTCCCAAATTCCAAATAAAAATATTGTCATTTAGAGCATTTATTTACAGAAAATGAGAAATGGCTGACAAAACAAAAGAGGCAGAGCTTTCAGACCTCAAATAATGCAAAGAAAACAAGTTCATATTCACAAAGTTTTAAGAGTTCAGGAATCAATATTTGGTGGAATAACCCTGTTTTTTTAATCACAGTTTTTTAATGCATCTTGGCATCATGTTCTCCTCCACCAGTCTTACACACTGCTTTTGGATAACTTTATGATTCAAATTCAAGCAGTTCAGTTTGGTGGTTTGATGGCTTGTGATCATCCATCTTCCTCTTGATTATATTCCAGAGGTTTTCAATTTGGTAAAATCAAAGAAACTAAATTTTTATTATGTATTTATTATGTATAATGTATGGTGGACGTATATATAATTTTTTTAAATTGATTATCGCAGCAGGCTGATTTATCACACTGCAAAATTACCAATCATGCTAACCAATCTCTGCCTCTATTTTCTGTTCCCACAGCAAAAAAGGCTAAAGCTGAGAGTGGTGGAGAGCTGCATGTGTTAATCAAGGAGGCGAAGAACCTCTCAGCTATGAAAGCTGGAGGAACATCTGATTCCTTCGTTAAAGGGTTAGCAATGACGTTCCTGCTTATCTTACTTTAATTACTTTTTAATTTCCATTCCTCTGTTTTATTTTCTGATCTTTGTTGTGCTGCTGTTCAGATACTTACTGCCATCCAAGGGTAAGTCCACCAAGAAGAAGACTCAGGTGGTGAAGAAGACTCTGAACCCGCACTACGACCACACCTTCATCTACAAAGACCTGAGTCTGGACCAGCTGAGGGGCGTGTGTTTAGAGCTCACTGTGTGGGACAGAGAGGCCATGTCCAGCAACGACTTCCTGGGCGGAGTCCGCCTGAGCTCAGGGGCAGGTGAGTGGCCAGTATGAAATATTAGAATGAGTCAATGACACACATGGGTTAAATTTGTCTTGTTGAAAATCCTTAACAGCTCAGGTCCTTTTCTGAAATCAGATCATTTCAATGAGCAGCTCATTCATGTTTCTCACTACGTGAACATTAAGTATTTTACAATTAAAATCACGATGCTACATAAGTTACAACAATTTTGTAACTTAACATTTTGTTCTACAAATGAAGTCAGAACTGGTTTTATGTAATGTAAAACATCAATTTAAGCATTGGAATGGTTGAAACAGAACTGTAGAGGTTAAAACACACTTAAAATGAACTAGTTTTATTTCCAGCACTCCTACAACAGTATCAAAACATACCATTTTATCGCAGTGTGTGTTTGTGACACTTATATTGTACTAGTCTGAGCTTCTTAAAAATAATAGATAATAATTGCTTTTTTAAGGCAAATTTTTATGTACTTGAAACAAACATTTAACACAAGCGCAAATATCAAACGGTGCACGTGTGCAAGTCATGTAACCTATCAGACCCATTTTAAGCTTTAATAACTGGTATTTAAAAGTAAATTAAAGAGATAGAATTAGATTAACTTGAAATGTTAATGATAGTGGTGTCAGCCACAGACAAGAAAGACAGAAAGAGAGGGTGAGAGGGAGAGCGTGAGACAGGAAAAATGGGCGGGAGATAAAGAGAGAGCACGAGAGAGCAGGACAGGGTAAGCAGAGAGAGACAGACAGGGGAAACGGGGTGAGCAGGGGAGGGAGAGAGAGGGAGAGAGAGAGAGGGAGAGAGAGAGAGAGAGAGATGCAGCGAGCTAGAAAGAGACAGTAAGTGAGCTACAGACAACGACAGTGAGCTGGACAGACAGGGAGAGAGAGACTGCGAGACTAAGTGAGAGCAAGAGACCGTGAGACAGCAAGTGAGAGAGAGAGACAGGGTAAGCAGGGTAGGGAGAAACAGTGAGTCAGACACAGGGAGATGGAGAGACAGGGAGAGAGTGAGCAACAGAGAGAGAGAGAGACAGCAACAGCGAGCGAAAGCAAGAGACTGCGAGTGAGACAGAAAGCTAGAGAGAGACAAGACCCTGGGAAAGAGACTGTGACTGAGTGAGACAAGTGAGAGAGAGCAACAGTGAGTCAGAGTGAGAGGAGAGTGTGAAAGCAAACAGAGTGAGTAAGAGAGGGAGAAAGCAACAGCAAGGTAGACAGACTGCGAGTGCGCGCGCGAGAGAGAGAGAGTGTGTGTGCGAGAGAATCAGCTTGAGTGGAGACAGAGAGAGAAAGCAAGTGAGAGACAGTAAATGAGCGAGAGAGACTGACTTGGATAAAGAGTGTTTTTTTTTTTTTTTTTTTTAACACTTAAGTTACTACATGATTTCTTGTGTTCCTACATAATCTGGGTCACTTTACTATTCATTTATTATGCAGGAAAAACAGTAATTATAATAAATATTGTTATAATAACTGTATAAAGTAAATGCTGCAGCTGGGCGGTGATGTTAAGTGTGTTTGAACTCACAGCGCAGCTGAAGGAGGGGAAGCAGGAGTGGGTGGCTGATTCTACAGGAGAGGAAGTGTCTGTATGGGAGAAGATGATGCAGTTCCCGGACTCGTGGGCAGAGGGCACATTGCCGCTGCGCTCCTCCATGGGCAAGAAGGGCAAATAAGGACAATCGCCTCACTGCTGAAATCAATTAATCAACACAGCAGCAGCACACTACACTCCGGCAGATACGCAATATTATACGAATATAACAATAAGAGAAACGTGTATAATACAGATTTTATGTTTGTATGTATGTTCAAGAAAAAAGTACGTTATTGCATTTTACTCCATTTTAAAGCCATTTTTTTAACCAAAGAAATAGATGGGGAACTGACTTTTTTTAGGGATCAGTTTGGCTGCAGCTGAATGTATGTATAGGTAATAAATTCTATTTGCAAATGTTTTTCTTAAAAATGACAGAACAAAATTGCTGATTGCTGTTTTTACATTTATTTTATTATGTTTATAATGTTTTACTGACATTCTTCCCATTCACTGCTCTACAGTAGCATAAAAAATCCAACACAATCTGTATAATATTGAGATGATTATGATTATTGACTGTGACCACTTGGGGCACGGTTTCTATTTTTAATTTCAAAGCTATATACAAAGCACTTAATTTAATAAATATTAAATTATATTTACCACTGTCCCTGCTGTCTGTAGTGTGTACAAAATATAAAAATGTAAAAAATACTGGAGATTATGAACACTTGTGTAAAGATTTAAATAAAAAAAGGAACAAATGAAAGTCTATACAGAATAGCCTGATGTTGTAAACTAGAAAAATTTAGAGATGCACTGTGTGTATAATATTTGGCAACCAAAACTATGTGGCCAAAATAAATAGCAAAACAGGCTCAATAATGGAAAAGATTAGAAAATGTATACTATATAAAGTATTAGTTATATAGTATAAGTTATAATAAGTTATATTGCAGTGTTTCCTCAAAAGTTAGGATTTTCTTTTTCTTCAGCAGCGGCAGTAGGCCCACACTATAAATATATATCTTTCAATAAATATTTTTAATTGGTGGCTTAGTAAACTGCTTTTTCTTTAAAAAGCAAGACAAAAAAATATATTTCTTATATTTAATTTATCAAAACACCTGTTGGGTTATTCATTTTTTCAGCCAAATGTTTTACTTTGTTCTGTGCATCTCTAAATTTAACGTATTAAAACAGAATAATAGTTAATTAATATTTTTTTTATTTTTAGAGTCTAGTTTTTTCACAAAGCTCAGCTTTGATCTTCACAGACCGTATGTATTGGTGATGATGATGATGATGATGGTGGTGGTCCAGGTTCAGTCGCAGAGATCTCGGTTCAGCTCCAGCCGCTCTCGCTCCTCCTCGGTCAGCAGGTACTCCTCGATGTAATTGTAGAGTTCATCTGAGGTGGTGGGGTTAATGAAACGCTCCCGATCTACTCCCAGTTCATCCACTAAAACCATGGAGAAATAGGAGCGAGAAATCTGCAGAGCCTGCCTGTGAAATCATAAACATTACATACAAAAATACATGACAATTTTTTCTTTTGTTCCTTAGGAACAGCTTCCTGTAGATGTTGGCATGTAGGCATCTAATTATAACTATTGGGATAATAAATCACATAGAAGAGGGCAATATAACAATATTTTATTGTATCAGGATAAGTTCTCTGATTGTATTGAAAATATGCTTTTTTTTTAAATAAGAGAGAGAGAAAAGAACAGAGGGCAAAGAGAGATTATGAAAAAAAATCTCTTTACCCTCTGAAAAAAAGATTTTAAAAAGCCAAAAAAAAAAAAGACAGCTAAAGATTTCAAAATGCAAGAGAGAGAGAGACAGTGAGAAATGTTGAGGGGGAAAAAAAGCGAAAGCTTTAAATACAGATTTTATGTTTTTAATTATGAGTATTTTAAATGTAAATTTAAGAATCAGAATTAAAATGAACTTCAAAAAGCGAGAAAGAGACATTTTAAAAAGTGGGAGAAATACAACTAGAGAGATTTTGAAAAGTGAAAAAAGAGAGACAGCGAGAAAGATTTCGAAAAGTGCGAATGAGAGAGAGAGAGGGCACGAGAGATTTCAAAAAGTGAGAGAGAGAGATATTTTGAAAAGTGAAAAAAAAGACAGCGAGAGATTTTAAAAAGCGCGAGAGAGAAAGCAAGAGAGATTTCAAGAGATTTTGAGAAGCAAAAAAAGACAGCAAAAGATTTTGAAAAGTAAGAGAGACAGTGAGAGAGAGACTTTGAAAAGCACAAGAGAGATTTCGAAAAGACAGAGAGAGAGAGAGAGAGAGAGAGAGAGAGAGAGAGAGATGGCAAACGAAAAAAAAGACCGAGAGATTGCAGAAAGCAAAAACTCTGACGAAAGCACCGGATCTCCAGCTCTGATAAATCAATCTTACCTGAGACCTTCTACAACCTCAGCATCCAACTGCTGCTCTTTAATCCGGCCCACTTCTCGAGGTGGACTTCCTAACAGCTCGATCACGGTCACGTGTCTCAGATCCAGACCACAGGAGGCTTTCTGAGAAACGACACATCAAGATCGAGTCCAGTAAAGATAGAAATATCTATATTTAATATGATTTATTATAATTGAATCGCCTTTATTGTCATTATAATTTGCATTACAATGAAATTGGATTTGCTTCTCCAAAATGCCTTTGTTGTATAAATTAAACAGAAAAATAATTTAAGTTAAAAGCAACAAATTTAAAATAGACAGAAATTAAATGTAATATTGTAATATTGTAAAAATGTAATAATCTGATGTTGATATGAGGATAAGTAACATAAGGGACCTGTAACATGATGTTCTGCAGTTTGTAGTACTGCTCAGATACACTGGGTGCAGAAACGATCAGAAGCCTCCTCTTCTCATAGAACTGATCGAGCAGAGCACCAGCAGACCTGATGTCAGTTTGGATCTGCATCACTAGAAAGAAAAGAGGTGAAATTAATAGAATTAAATTATGGAATTTCATCTTTCTAATTTAATTTAATTTAAATTTCTTTTTTCTATTTTAATTTGGGATGTACCAAATGTTGGGTACATCCCAAATTAAAATAGAAAAAAGAAATTTCATTACTTGATTTTCAAATAAATCTATTAAATTCACTTTTATAAACCTGTTCATCAGGTTTAGAAAATGAGAAGGTGTCCAAACATCTGACTGGTACTGTATGTACATATATTTAAACGCTGGTTTTAGGTGTGGTACTCACAGACACACTCAGCTGCTTGGTCTGACCAGTTGCGGTTAAACAGGCAGACCCGGGTGGCAGTGCCCGTCCTCTCATACCCAGCATCACAGTGGTACTCACACACAGCACCATAATTATTCCCATCAGAAGAACAGGTCAGATATCCATGCAGAGGCTCCTTTAGTGCTGGACATCTCTTCACTGTACAGAAGAAAACCATCAAATCAGAGAGCCAAGGAGGCTGTATTTATTATACTTTAAAGTTGAAGTTCAAATTATAATAAGTTCAATTCATATATTATAATAATTATAAATCATAATAATGCATAATAATGCAGAAAATCTTAAATCATTTTAATTTCAAATTTAGTCCTTAAAGTAAAACAGAAGAACCAAATTTAACAAGTGAGAAAAAAATATTAGGAACATTTAAGGATATATTAGTAAATGAGAGTTTCTTTGATTTTACTAAATAGAAATCCTCTGGAATATAATCAAGGAAGATGGATGATCACAAGCCATCAAACCACCAAACTGAACTGCTTGAAAAAAAAGAAGTGTGTAGGACTGGTGGAGGAGAACATGATGCAAAGATGCATGACAACTATGATTAAAACCAGGGTTATTCCACCAAATGTTGATTTCTAAACTCTTAAAACTTTATGAATATGAAGTTTTTCTTTGGGTTTTTTTGCATCATTTAAGGTCTGAAAGCTCTGCATCTTTTTTTTCATTTCAGCCATTTCTCATTTTCTGTAAATAAATGCTCTAAATGACAATATTTTAATTTGGAATTTGGGAGAAATGTTGTCTGTAGTTTATAGAATAAAACAACAATGTTCATTTTACTCAAACATAAACCTATAAATAGTAAAATCAGAGAAACTGATTCAGAAACTGAAGTGATTTTTTTTTCCAGAGCTGTATGCAGTTGACAAGCCAAAAGGTTATTGGAACACTGTTTGTGGAGGGATGAGACCAAAATAGATGGTCTGCATTCCAGCATAAAAACCTTATGTCATCTGTGTAACATGGTGGTGGTAGTATCATGGTTTGGGCCTATTTTGTGAACTGAGTCTCAACAGAACATGGGCCATGGAGCAAGACAACGACCCTAAGCACACAAGTCATTCTACCAACGAACGGTTAAATAAGAGAAAAAAGTCCACAAACTCTTAACTACCACTGTGTATACCTTAAAAAAGTACAGCTGCTTCAAAACTCTTAAACAAATAAAAAATAATTGTATAAGTCTGAAGTACCTTCAACTCGCACAACAAACTTGCAGGTTGCCGTGTTCCGGGCCTGATCGTAGACTTTATAGCGAATCACATGTTCTCCCTCACCAAATTCAGAACCTGATTCAGGTCCATTTCGCAAAACCCTGGAAATAAAATGAAAAATTATAAGTTTACACTCTCACAGTATGCAAATTTCAAGTAATTTTTTTAAGTAATAATTATTTTCAAGTAAAAAAAAAAACTCATATTATATAGATGTATTACACACAGAGTGATCTATTTTAAGAGTTTATTTATTTTATTGTATATGATTTTAGCTTAGAGTCAATAAAAACCCAAAAATCAGTGTCTCAGAAAATTAGAATGTTATATAAGATCAATTGGTACTTTTGGCAGTGTGGGCAGTGTGCCAAATCCTGCTGGAAAATGAAATCTGCACCTTCATAAAAGTTGTCAGCAGAGGGAAGCATGAAGTGCTGTAAGATTTTAGACTTGATAATAAAACACAGTGGATCAACACCAGCAGATGACAGACATGTCTCTCCAACCCATCACTGATCATCAGTAAATTTTACATTTCATTTGTAAATCAAGGGAGCAGAGTCTGGAGGAAGAGTGGAGAGACACACAGTCCAAACTGCTCGAGGTCTAGTGTGAAGTTTCCACCAATCGGTGACGGTGGAATTTCAGATTTCATTTTCCAGCAGGATTTTTGGGTTTTCATTGGCTGTAAGCCATAGTCACCAACAATAAAAGAAAAACGCTTAAATACAAGTAACTTTTTTTTAATGATATTCAAATTTTTTTTAGATGCACTAGTAAATAGAGCATACGTACTTCAGTGATCTGTCAGCTGTATCTGTGGCAACAGGCCGATCCCAGGACACGCTGAGGGTCAGTTTTCCTGGTTCTGCCACCTTTACTTTGGATACAGGACATTTCAGTTTGGGAGGGTCGTGATCTGAAAGAGAAGAACAGAAAAAGACTTTTAAAGACAGAATAAAATAAATCTCTTAAGCTGAACTAAAGCCTAGAACAGGACTGTAGCTCTGCTAAACACGTTTGGCTCAGATTTTATGGGAACATTTTGAGTGATGATCTGTTGGACACGTGCCGGCTCATCTGGAATAACGCTCACACATGAGTTCAGCTTACAACACTGGCTGGCTGGCTGACTGCTGATTCAACAAGTTTAACAAGTTTTAATGGCTTAAATGTGTGATTAGGCCTGTCATGATAACTGTTTTTCTTTTAGACAAGAAATAACTGTGTAAATTATATTTATAAATGAACTAAATTGATCAGGCACACACTTATTGGATAAAAATCAGTAAAATCTATTTTTTCCCCATTTAGCCCAAAAGAGCCCATGGTGACTTATGAGTCACAGACACTTTAAAAGCTGTGTAGAATTCCTTACAGCACGCTGTCCTTCAATTAAATTAATGAAGTCCCTAAGTGACATTTGCTAAACATCCTGAGAGCATTACTACAGGACATTGTGTGAATGTGTGTACTTATTTACAGAATGTAAATGAATGTGGGATTAGTGCTGCAAACAAAACTAGCTCCCTTTATAAGTGTGTTTTCTGCTTCTACAGCTCTGTTCTAATCATTTTAACAATTAAAACGCTTTAAATAAAAGTTTTACCACCAATAGAACTTATAGAATATTTAGGTAATGCTCCCACCAAAAGAAAAAACATTACAATTTATCTGATTCAGTTTTGAAATGATGAATATTTAGAAATGGATCTAGCCTCTTATGGGTTACAATAAATTAGGAGCACATGTTCTATTAGTAGTCTTTTTTCAATTAATGTGCCTTTTTTTATACACTTTTACAGGGCACACCCCGGCCCACAAATTTACTGTTATTTGGACCTGCTCTCATGTATTTGTTGTTTTATTTTTCAGAACTCGTTCTTCCCATTTACTACCATTCATTTTCTTCCATGAACAAGAGCTTTAGGAGTTTTATGGCCCAATAACTACCAGCAGGTTTTAAAGTTCTAATCCACAGCTACAGTGATCCATTTCACTCATGAGGGATGAAAACTGTTACAAGATGATGTCTGGCTGACCCACATGGCAACAGATTTAGCCTTTAGCTCAGTTTAGTCTCAGTTTCAGCAGAGAACAGAGTCTGACTGGTAAAGAACTGCAGTAATAAAGTCATTGATAAGATGAGAAAATAAAATCAGCACTGCAACTACTGGACTAATAAACAATAGAGGTGTTCTAAAACTTTTGACCGGTATTGTATATGAACTATAATAAATCTAAATGTAGCTCAGTCTGTACCTGCACAAGTGGGCTCTATGCCACTCCACCTCCCGCCCTCCTGGCAAATGCGATAGCGGTCTCCTTCAATTTGGTAACCCTGAAAGCAGGTGTAGTCGCACCTGGAGTCCACCACAAAGCCGCTGGTACAGGTGTAAGTACCCTGATGGACCAGAGGAAGCACATGGCAGCGCACTCCTGCAGGAATCAGACAGACACAACAGACAGGGATGAGCGTGTTTGAGAAAGGATTTAGAGAAGCTGTCATTACACGGTTCTCTGGATTATCATTATTTTCTATGCCTCAGTTACTGTATACTCAGCTACTTATGTCTGACTGGGAAAAGATTTGTGTACGACATAATTATCTATATCCTCGCCCAGTGCTGCAGTCAAGGCTGCTATAGCTTAGTACAAATCAAGTTCAACAACAGAAGTTATTGAGTCTGAGCAAGACCAAGACCTTTAGTAGTTGAGTCAAAACATACACTTTTAGTACTTGAGTCTTAGTCAAGAACAAGACCAAAGAAGATCGAGTCTGAGTCAAGACAAAAAAAGAGCACTTGTCCGAGTCAAGACCAAGACTTTTAGTAGTTAAGTTTGAGTCAAGACCAAGACTTTTAGTAGTTAAGTTTGAGTCAAGACCAAGACTTTTAGTATTTAAATTTGAGTCAAGACCAAGACTTTTAGTAGTTAAGTTTGAGTCAAGACCAAGACTTTTAGTATTTAAATTTGAGTCAAGACCAAGACTTTTAGTAGTTAAGTTTGAGTCAAGACCAAGACTTTTAGTAGTTAAGTTTGAGTCAAGACCAAGACTTTTAGTATTTAAATTTGAGTCAAGACCAAGACTTTTAGTAGTTAAGTTTGAGTCAAGACAAAGACTTTTAGTAGTTGAGTCTGAGTCAAGGCAAAAAAGAGCACTTCATGTCAGAGTCAAGACCAAGACTTTTAGTAGTTGAGTCCGAGTCAAGACCAAGACTTTTGGTAGTTAAGTTTGAGTCAAGACCAAGACATTAAGTATTTGAGTTTCAGTCAAGACAAAGACTTTTAGTAGTTGAGTCCGAGTCAAGTAAATGATTCTGAGTCATGACTAATTACAGAACACATTGGGGCAGTTTTTTAAACAGGGATTAAGCCTAGTCTACACAGTATTTTAAATGGCGATTTTACATAGAAAGAAAATAAAAAAAATATATACGACTAGGCTTAATCCAAAATGAGAAAAGACTTTAAGGGTCAGTTTCCCCAACAACAGGGATTAAGCCTAGTCTAGGTTACACGGCATTTTAAATAGAGATTTATTTAAGGGAAAATAAAATGTACAAACAGGCTTAATCCCTGTCTGGAAAACTGACCCCATAGTAATCGAGTTTGAATTAAAACCAAGATCAGAACACACAAGGCAAACAGGGATTACACATTTCCCCAAACAGGGATTAATCATAATGAAATTTAAATACACTGCATTCTGAATGGAGATTTATCATGGATATTTTTTTTATCTAGAAAATCAACCCATTGAGTCAAGACCAAATCAAATTAAGACCAAGATTTTTAGCAGCTGATTAAATAAATATAAAAAGAAAACTGTCATTCTTTTATTGCAATTAATGGAACATTTAATACCATTCATTATGCATGATGCATATTATTAAATAATAATATATTTAATCATATATTTTGTAAATTATAACTTCAAAACATATTCAAAGGGGACATGTCCCTAGTGTTTTATATATATTCCAATGAGGTTGGACTTACTCCGGCAGTAGGCGGATCCTGACCAGCGGCGGTTGGACATGCACTGTACAGATGACCGTCCAATCAGTTTATAACCCCGATCACAGGACAGAGAGCAGCGTGTGCCCAGTGAGCTCCGATGGTTTCCACCCCGGGGGGAGGTACAGGTCATCTCCCCATTGGACAGTTTCAGCAGGTGACACCAGCGAGGATCTTACAAAAAAAGGAAAATCTTATATGCACAATCTATAAGAAAATATTACTAACAAAATATTGACAAAATAATCATTCACTGTTAACAGAGGTGTCATGTCATGAAGTATAAATACATTGTTGCCATACAGCAATTTAGTACTTAAGTACAGTAGTGGAGTAAAAATAATACTCCAGTAGATTCAAAGCGTCCGGATGCCTAGTTAAACTAACCATACATGCTCCACATAAAGAAATAAAAGTAAAAGTACTTCTTTTTAACTTACGTTTATAGTCCAGCTCTGGGGTGTAATAGGTCTCCTGCTCCTGCTCAACTTCATTGTAGCTGTTATGATATGTGGACCCTGAGCCTGTGGGCAAATGCAGATTAAAAAGGTCATTATAGCACACTGGAGTAAGGTTGCAAAATATATTGTTCATAATTGCAAGGTGTGCTTGCACAATAATCCCTACTGTTTCCATTTTTTATTATGTATCTGTATCTATGTATCTATTATATTATTTATTTCACCCCAAGCGTGGATACACAAATGGCAGTTTAATTTCATATCAATACATTTTTTTCTTTTAACTTTTAATCCCATTTTTCTCCCCAATTTACAAGGCCAATTACCCAACCCACACATTAGGACTCCCCCCATCACTAGCACCAGGAGGGTGATGTCAGACTCTTTTCCAACTGCTGCTGATGCAGCATTTTCGAGTAGCATCACAGCGCTAACGCTAAGAGGAAAGCGCAGCGACTCGGTTCTGATACATCAGCTCACAGACGCAGCCTTGCGCTGATCAACATCACTCTAGGAGTGATGAGGGGAAAGAGCGCCACCTACCCACCCAGAGAGAGCAAGGCCAATTGTGCTCTCTCAGGGCTCCGGCAGCTGATGGAGAGCTGCAGGACCAGAATTCAAACCAGCGACCTCCCGAGCTTAGCATTACATTTTTAATATACAATATATATTTGTTAATACTGGAAGTTAAGCAGTGCTACAGTGGAACTGTATTTACTCTATATTACATCTGATAAGCGTTGCTTTGTGATCAAGAACAAACAAATGAGAGAGGTTTTTCTCTCAAAATTAGATTATAGGTTTGCAAATATTCAGATTTATCCTGAAGAACAATGAGCGGATTCTACTTTCTGTATACTGATTAGCAAGTAGGTATTTGTAAAGTAAGCATAGTAAATAAATCAGTCCTCATTTTCCATCAACTTTCCAGGCATTACAGTTAAAAAGCACTGGGCTTCAGTTTCTGCTGTATCATTAGTATACTGTGGATGAAAAATGGAAAAAAGGAATCCCCATCGTTTCCACAGACCACATTTACCACCATCATTCTTTCCTCTCACACAGAGCCGATCCTGTTTCATGTACAGTACGACTCCGGCTCCCCTAAAGCTCAGCAGAATTGGATCTTCCCAGATTTTAAGAGACAATGGGAAGATCTTGCCATGCCATCAAGAGGAAATCTGGAGAGTTTTCAAAAGAAATAGATAAATTTAGACTCTCTGTTAGTGAAGCAGTGATACCCTGCCAGAACCCCTCTCTCCAGCCTCTAGTATAAACAGTTTTAGTCGAGTAAGGACAAAACAATTCTGGTTAATTCTGGCCAAAATACAGACCAGATCCAAACACACAGTGATATCCTTTGGTGTAGATTCTATTAGTGCTGCAGAGATAGAGCTTCCAGCAGTGCCTTTGTCCTGGGCAAACGTCCCAGAAAGATTTGTTAAGAGAGTGAGTCTGGATTTGACATGCCTCGTCTTGAAGAGAATAAGAATGAAATCTGAATGGACAAGAAGATCCAAGCTAAAACTGCACACCGTAAAGGATTTAAATGTCACTATTACACAAACAAAACAAAAAAAAACTCCACTCCAAGCATTATAAAAACATTCCAGGAGATTGAATAACAACCTCATACCATCTGCTAGAAATTAAAAACAGAATCTCTGATGCTTCGTGTTTGAGGTTTGTAAAGTTTTCAGTCTATTCATTATTTTGGAATCAAGGTCATTTATAATACAAGTTTCACTTATACTGTTGCTGTCCAAATAAAAAAAAAGTGTCTCTCTTAAATAGCAACAGAATAAGGGAAAAAAACTTCTTAAAAGGACCTATAAGGATTATATTTTCTACAGTAACTCAAATAATGACAAATATGTATCATCAGATATTAAGGAAATATGCTCAGTTTAAGAACTGTCAGCAGAGCTTCAGACAGTATTTTCTTACTACAACTGCGTGGTACATCACGGTAATCTGTGAGATATACTGCATTCACATGCTGTATAACATGTTGTTTGTAGAGGTCTAAAATGGTGTAACTATCAGAAATAACATACAAAAAACAAATATCATATGATAATTTACCATTGTTCACATGCTCAGTAAAGCTGGAAAGCATTTGAAATTAATTTGAAAGAACTTGAAATTAATTTTAGCCAGTCAATATTAGTGCCTCCATACACACAGAGCACACTGTGATAGGTGATATGTAAAGGAAAGATATATACTTCTTCCAAACTATGATTAATGAAAAGTTAACTGTGCTTTAAAAGTGCCAAACTGCATTAGCATTATATCAGTTCAGAATTAAATTGTCTTAAAATGACAACAATATAATTTCGGGCAGTTGTATCCAGGATAAAAAAAAGGTTATTGTGACTTGCTTAAATAAAGAAAAACGCCCATACAAATTGAAAACAGTTTGCCATACTGATCCAGTTTTAGACACAAGCTGTGCCCAAAGTGGGAAACCAAGCATGCTGTGTTTTCTAAGGTCTAAAAATTGGATCAAAGTTTTGACGCTTTCCCAAACCATTGTCATTTTAAAAGGGCATTTTTTTTTCTTTTGAGACTCTGTGTTTACTGCGTTAAATGCAAGAGTCAAGTTCTAAAAGGATCACATGCTAACTTGGCTAGCAAGCCACCATGCCATCCATTTACTTTACGGATTAAAACAGGAAAGCTAAAGTCTTGCCAAAAATGAGTTTATAACACTAGTGTGAAAATGTAAAGTGGCTGTTTCTCTCCAGGACCCCACCACCACATTGCTCTTCCATTAGCCTCAGCCTCCCACATACACAACCGTGAATTCCGGGCAGCTATTTCACAGATTCTCAAAGGAAGATTTCCAGATCTAATGTATTCGGACAGCTCTGCATATGTGGAACACAAACACCATGCACTGCAGGCTAACCTACTGAATTAAAAAAATGCACCACAGCTGCACTGAAAAAGACAAGAACCTGCCTGAACAAAGATCAAGCAAGAAGCCCAAGCCTGAACACTAAATAAAAGATTATATCATCATCATCAAATTAATGCATGAATCTACCTCCTCTAAACAGCCTCCCTGAGCCGTGAGTAACACAGAAACTTAAATACCCCAATTCTTCTCACCATAAAGAGCCAATGCCAGTTTTCCATGTTCTCAGAATGACTGGAAACTGCTGTGTGATGAGAGGTAGTAAAATACCAAGACTCTGACACAGCCTGCATCAATAATGAGACTCAGTACACACCTGGACTGCTGAAGCTGGAAAACTGGCTGTGGTCTTATTTTACTGGCACAATTTACCTTCTAACCTAAAATACACACTCATTATTCACTCATTCATTAATTTGTAATTTTTTTGTTTTTGAATTACAACTTGGGTCTCAGCTGCCCCTATAAACACTCCAACCACCAAAAAAAATCCATCCATTTTATGTGAATTGGCTCAAAAATTTTGGTGTCAGGAATCATATGCTTCTATGAGACCTTTGGATACTCCCTTATTGTGACGTCACAATAAGGTAACCTGCATAGAACCACCCTGGCTCAACCCCTCACCCATTAATCCCCACCAGAGCCCCACCCACAAGAGCTGTTGAAAAAACGCCATTTCGGTTTGCTGGTTGAGAACCTTAGACAGTAAACAGTAGCCAGTAGACTTTGTCTGAAGGAGGAATCTATACCTACTGTTCATGGCAAACCAGCAGATGAGGGAGATAGAAGCACAAAACTCATTATTTAAAAGTACTTACATCACAGTTAAGCATCAACTAGCTTGTTTTTGTTTTGCCATTTACACAATCTAACAATAGGGTGTGGTAATTGCTCAGCCTAAACATGGGGTGTGGCCAGCAACAGTTTATTTGCATAAAAGTGACAGAGCCCTTAAATGGCTCATCCTGAAAGGGACTTAATGCAAGAGTAATTTTGAGCAAAGAACTTTATGCACATGTTTTGTATAGCCCATAGACCTATTCTAACCTAACTTGCAAAAAGAGGTGCCTGTGTTGTTATCCTAAAAATGTTATACTTATTAAAATGTTAGTATTTTTTTGCAGTATTCAACGGTTTGTCATATCAACAAGAATAACGTGATCACAAAAAAATATGCTAGAATATTTCGATTATTATTTTTATGCCATATCCCCCACCCATAGTGACAATGTGTTTTGATGCATGAATAACATCTGGTCTACTTCTGGTCTAACAGAAGTGCTACTATGATGCAAGTCATAATATTAGTAAACAGGGAGTCTCAAAATAAGGAAATACCCATTTAAAATAACAATGGTTTGGCAGAGGGTCAAATTTTTCTCCAACTTTAGACGTTAGGAAACACAGACTGATTGGTTTCCTCCTTTGGGCACAGCTTGATTCTATAACTGGATCAGTATGGCAAACTGGTTTCAAATTAAATGGGTGTTTTTCTTACTTGTTTGATACTGTATTATCCCAGAAAACTGCACTAAATCATATTGTTGCCATTTTAAGAAAATTTAATAGAACATTATAAAACAACAGTCTACTACTAATATAATTAGGCCTTTTAAAGCACAATTTACTTTTAACTAATAACAGTTTGGGAGATATTTACTTATTTTCTTTACATGTCACCCATCACAGTGTACTTAAGCATCAATAGGTCATAGTTAAGTAATCAAAAATCCATGGAAACACAGTGGCAAATATCCATTTATTGTCTAAAGGCCATTAATGTAATTACTGTGACATGGCTACCCTTATTTACGAGATCTTTGTCGTAGTGACCTGGGAAACCGACGCTATTTCAGTGGTCAAACTGGACTCTGACACAGCTGGTTTCTGTCCACACTCACTAATTCAGTCAAAGAGCAGCCACACTTAATTACAAGGTTTAAGGCTGATGGTGAACATTTTCACAAAGAGATAAATCTTAAAAGAGACTATAATGCTCTGATGTGATCACAGTGGGGCTTAAAACTTTGTGAAGCCTTCAGTTTCCCACCAACAACAAGTTCACACCAAGATGCCAATGGTGAGCGTGGCAGAGCTTGGTACAAATGAGAAGTGTTATGTTTGGAGAAAAGGGAAAAAAAAATACATTCCAGCATAAATCTGCTAAACGTGGTGGTGGTTGTCTCATGGTTTTAGTCATGTTTTTCTGCATCTGGGCCAAGTAGACCAGCAATCATTGATAGAACAATGGATTCTAAATTATACAAGCAATTTATAAAAGAAAAGTGTCAGGACATCTGTCTGTAAGCTTAATTTCAGGAGAGCATGGGTCATGCAACAGGACAATGACCTCAAGCTTAAATTGAATAGTTAATAAAGAAGATAAAAGTTAAGGTTTTTGGAATTGGGCCAAGTCAAAGTCCTGATCTTAATTCAGTCGAAATGTTGTGGGAGGAGCTAAAGCGGCAATTCATATAGGAGGAAATTCATATAGGACTACACAACAGTTACCAGAAATTTTTAGCTGCAGTTATTGTATACCAATCTATTGGTTCATTTTCCTTAATAATGTAATTAGCAGGTCTAATATTTTAGGATAATTTGATTAAACTGGTTCTGCTTATCTACATTTTAGGTTCACAAACTTCAAAAGCACCATTCTACTGTATGTTACGTTCCCTTTAAGTGCAATTCAGAAATATACATTATCATTAAATACTGGTGCTTCTTTACTAAATGAAACAGTCACACACTGGAAAATCTGTTCTGCTTAGTCTGCTGCTTTAGTATGTGCAGCCGTTAAATCCACACTTGACATGATGTTTCCTTTCAAGACAGTCATTTCCTGAAGCCCTCCACTAAAGTCTGCAGTGTAATTCAGCTCTCCGACAGCGAGGATTTCTCCACGAGTAGGAGGATGAAACTGTTTCGCAGATGAAGTGAAGAAGTGATAAGGAATTAAGGCAGGTTATAAAACCTTTACTGGGAGATTTCTGAGCCACTAATATCCTGTTTCAGGAAAGCGTGTAATGAGGTTAAAGGAGCAACAGATTATACTGGAACTCTCCTTCATACATTCCATTAAAGATTGTCTCTGCTGAGAAATTCTCTCGGGATGAGCTTTTTGGACAGTCTAAACTGCAGTGAAAACATTTCTTATACTAGTAAGCTAGCTGGTTAACCAGCATTTGACCAGCTTAGTTGTATGCGGCTTTAGATTTTGGTCATGCATTATTAGTCAATCAGCTTGGTGATGCTAGCCATGGAGTTCTACCAACCTGTTCATGCTAGTCATGCTGGTTGACCAGCTTTTTTTTAGGAGTGGGACAAAATATTGATACTGGGATATATCATATTTTTGATTGCAATACATTATCAATGTGTGGCATTAAATATAGATAATTTTATTAAAGCATAGCCACTTCAAACTCCCTGAGACCTGTCCCCAAAAATGACTTACTATTAAAGTTACTGCTTTAGTTAGTTAGTGCTGGTCAACATCTAAACTGGTCAAGCAACTTGACCACCTCAAGTTACAAGATGAAAAATCAAGTTGAGCAGCAAGATGAATTAGGTTGACTACATTGACTAGAATGACCAAATCAGCAGACCACTATGACCAAGCATCGCCAAGATTGAAGACCACCATGACTAGCATCTCCAAGACTGTAGACAATCATGACTAGCATTACCAAGATTGTAGACTACCATGACTAGCATCACCAAGATTGTAGGTCACCATGACTAGCATCACCAAGATTGTAGACTACTATGACTAGCATCACCAAGCTGGTGGATCACAAAGACTAGCATCACAAAGTTTGTAGACCACAATGACTAACATCTCCAAGACTGTAGACCACCATGACAAGCATCACCAAGATTGTAGACTACCATGACTAGAATCACAAAGACTGTAGAACACCATGGCTAGAATCTCCAAGATTGTAAACCACCATGACTAGCATCACAGAGACTGTAGTCCATCATGACAAGCTTCACCAAGATTGTGGACCATGACTTATATTACCTAGCTGGTTAACCACTAAGACAAAGTTTGTAGACTATAATGACTTGCTTGATCTTGCTGGTCAACCAGCTTGGTCATGAGTCATTGTAGTCTACAAGCTTGGTGATGCCCTCAGTTGGTCTAGATTGGTCAGTTTAATCATGCTTGTAGATTAAAACACATAACTTGAAAATGAAAACATATCATTTGCTGGTTAACATCTGAACTCTTCAACCATCTTAACCACCTTGACCACCTCGAGTTGATGGTCATGCTGGGTGTTCTCCAAACTCAGATGGTTTTCATATGAGCATGACAGAAGAATTTCCCAAAGTCATGATGGAATTCTCTGGAAGAGCAGTAAAAAAAGGCAAACTGAAGAAAACATCAGCTTAAGTTTCCTTATATCTGATCGTTTTCTTGTTTAACGTTTTTTTACCGTAACGCTACGTTATTTATCCAAGTTAGAGTTGCGTTAGTTCTCTGCGTAGCTCCGATGTAAGTGACTATAGAGTTAAACCGCGGTCTTACCTTCAGTATTGAGCCCCAGAATGAGAGAAATCGCGGAGAACTCAAACAGCAGAAGGAAGGGGAGTTTTGTCATTTCCTCACTGAAACAAAGAGAGTTTAAAAAAGAGAAAATCCTCAGTATAGAAAAGTGTCTGTGGAGAAATGAGTGCAGAAGAGAAGCGCGAGCGGAGCCTAGCTGCTACTGATCAGCGGTGAGAGAGGCACGGCTGGGAGAGTGAGGGTTAGGGGGAGCGCGATACTCCACTACTCACCTTCGATCCGATATCCAGTAAAAACGGGCGATTATCGCCGATCCCAATACCGATACTTTTTACTAAAAAAACAAACAAAAAAACAATGCATGTACATAAATTTAGGGATACTTTGCTTATGCATTTCATTAATGAAATACCAGTGCTTTTATAGATAAGGCTAAACTTTATATATAATGTTGTATAAGAACAGATAGATAGATACACATTAAAAAACAGAGGACCAATATAAATTCTTTCTTGTATCCAAAGATATACTTTTCATAATTGTACACCCATAGGTATAATATTGGTCTTTGGAAGGTCAGATGTATTCCCTTTTTCCTAACAGTAGGAAGTACAGATTTGTGCCATTTAACCAGCCAAAAGCTACATTCAGTTTTCTCAATCACTGTACTAATAAACAATAAATATTTTAATTTTACATTATTTATCTGAAAGCCATACAATTTTGATTCATCGAGTTATTGATACATATTCAGCTGATGATGTTTATAATCTTGATTATCTTTACTGGAACAAAAAACATGGGTACAAAAAAAAAATACTTTCACTGAAAGGCACTCTATTGTACCTCAATATAAGGTACAGCCCCAGTTACAAGATTTCTGTTCAAATCTGTACTTATTTTTCTTAGTGTGAAGATTAGCATGTAAGGTTAAAGGGGGCTGCTTAATATTTGTAAAAAATAATCCAAAAATTATAAAAATAAATAAATAAAACATATAGAAAACCATAGTTGTGCATTATTTTAAAGTATGTTATTTGTTAACAAATAATAAATCAAAAGTATTTAAGAAGAAAAAAAACTTAATAGTAATTGAAATCATTAATATATTTGAAGAATGTAGATGTATTATTAATTTTATTGTATTTTTTACAATATCGCCCAAGCCCATTATGTTTTTTAGCAAGAAGCGCATTTTATCATGAATGCCAAAAAAAGCTGACTGAATTAAAATGCAATAAAATATTTTAAAAATAGCCTAAAAAATATGTCTAAATGTTCTTGAGAATTAAAGGTTAATTACTCTTTAAACTATATACTTGTAATAATTTTCTACTAAATAATTATATCAGTGCCTTAAATGCTATTAAAATGACAATAATATTGTTAATCACGATTATTTCTGGGATAACGTATTGTCCACAAAAAAAAATCAGTATGACAGGCCTAGTTCTTCTAGTTTTCTATTGTTAATGTTCAGTTTACTGTTCCCTTTGTGGTTTGACTGGTTGTAAAGCATGTAGGTTAGCTAAAATTATCACCAACTCATTACCACCAATTTTACACTTATTTTTGGAATATATGGCCAAAAAACTAATTTATATAAACCTTATTTTAGAGCACTAGTTAAACTCAAAGGCCTATGTTTGTCCAATTTATTTTTTTTTAGAAATCCTGCCACCTGGCTGCGCCTCATTACCAAACACACACGTGCGTGCGCACACACACAGATAAACGTTGACTGCTGCAGGTAATAAAACACAGGTGTGCAGGTCCAGGTACTGGGCTTCTCTACTGTTTGGCGCTGTTTACAACCAGATCGAGTGACAGCGGGGACAGCCAATCACACGTTAGCAAAAAAAAGGGTACAGCCAATCAGTGAGCTTGTGGGCGGTCAAAATGTAAACAGGCTTCAGCTGGAGCGGCCGTATTCCGCTTGGTCCTAATGCGAGATGTCCACATTTAATATAGAGTATCTTTGTTTTTGTATATTTTGCGTTTTGAAAAAGCATAGGGGACATTATGGTTATCTAAAAACAATTATAATATATAATCAATGTTTTGTTTGCCTTAGATAACTGAATGCACTGTGAGAAAATAATCTCTGAAGTATCTCAATTTAACAAAAGAAATGATCTGTGCAAAGTTCTATCAAATTATATTAGTATTGCCATATGGCAGGAATGCTTAGCAATACATATATAAAAAATACACACATATTCTCACCAACAAATCACCCAGCTGGTATTTCAACCCTAAATTAATGTTGAATAAATGTGGATTTTATAGTTGAATCAATGTTGGATTTGGTGTTGATTTTGAAAAGTGTATTGATATGACAACTTTGTACGTTCAACCTTTATAGTAATAAACCATAGTTCACTAAAACTAGAAAATCCTATAGTTAACACAGTGTTTACACTAAACTTACATCACTGTATTAAAGCTGGGTATAAAGAATGTTACCCACCACTACCAACCTGATTCAACATTTGATCTCAAAAACACTAAAACAGTAAAGCAAATAGAACATGAACATACCCCCGGGTATGGTAAAGAATTATTGCCAAGTTATAAAGCAATAACTGCAAATAGGAGGAAAATCACTTTTTTAATTCCTTCATCCAACCTTTTTTTGAAATTGTATGCTGATTAAATGTAACACGCTAATTCAAAAGGCAGAAGGTTGAGGACATAATGTTGATTTGATGTTAAGATTTCAACGTTTGCACATCCATTTAACATTAAATGTTGTTTTAACATTGTTTCATATTTCATATTTCAACCACATTTCTACGTTGACGGTCGGTTGTGTGCCAGCTGGGCAAGAAGGCTATAAATATTATTCAATATCAAATATCAATTAGAAATAATTTGTCTTAACCTACTTAAGTAGAAATTTTGGTTATCTACTGAACTAATTATTTTTCAGTTACTTCTACTCCTTACATTTTCACCCAATTATCCGAACTTTCTACTCCTTACACTTTAAAAATAGCCTCGTTACTCCTATTTCATTTCAGCTTTTTTTTTATCCCGGCTTCTCATCATTCAATAAAACCCCAATCCAGATAAATCTCTCCATCCAGATAGAGTGAATTTATTTGACTGTGTTTGGATGAGAAGTATAAACACATACCACTATACACTATAGGACTCTGTGGTGCGGCCTAAGCTTTTGTCCTTAATGGCTTTATTTTTTCTCCTTACATTACTTTTATTTTTTTTACTTTAGATAGTTAAAAAGTAAAAAGCTTGAGTTGATACTTAAACTTCTACAGAAGTATTTTAAACTCTAGTATCTATACTTCTACCTACAGAGTAATGAATGGAGATACTTTGGAACCTTTTGCTGATTGTGCATGAGCTAGATTAGTGACTTTTCTTCACCTTAATTTTGTGTTTTGGGCGGAAAGTGAACGTGTTTATCCACTACGACATTTCCTCACCCAAAACTTTTTTTTTCCCCAAAAAAGCTTTATTTACAAGTTTTCACTACACAACAAATACAGGTACCCATTCTTTATATTGAACAGTTATATTAAAAAAGGCGCGTTGACATCAATTATCAATAATAATAAAACAATTATATTATAATAATACTGATAAAAAAGTAATAACTAACAAGGGCCAGTAGTAAGTATTGTGTTATCATTAAAGTATATATAAATAAAGGGTTTATACAAGGAAATTAAAACTTTCCAAAAAGTAAATAAATTTACCTGCATTTTTTTCCTTTACCATCTTTAAAGATTTTGCATAAGATTTTAATTCATTCCTCCAGTGGGACATTTCCGGTTTCCTCCCCCAAAACTTCCTTGCAGGAAAAATAACCCCCCCCCCCCCCCCCCTCCCCCTCCTTCAGATCCCTCTCCTCCCCCCTCAGCTCCAGCAGCGCTAACAGAACCAGCCTCCAACCCGAACCGAACCAAACTACCGAAATGTCTCCACCATCCAGAAGACTGCAGACCAAACCGGTCATAACATGCCTGAAAACCTTCCTCATATCCTACAGCCTCATTTTCTGGGTGAGTTTTCCCTTAAAAATCGCTTAAAAACACGGATGTACTAAACTAAAGTAACTAAACTAACCTGTGAGAAATCCCGGTTAGCTTAGCATAGGCGCCCCTCCACTGTGGGGAAAACAATGAACGCAGCTGCTGCGCTGTTAGCCTGGCTACGCTAACCGAACCTAACCTAGCCAACTCTTTCAGGTTTTAGCTCAGCTAGTTATCTTACAGCCGTTTCGTTGACGAGAGCCTTTCCCAAACTTATTTATGCAGATATTTGATGTATACAACTATATAAAACTTTTATCTCCAGCTCTAGTTAATCAGTAATCACAGATAATTGAGGAAAACTTTTCTCTGGTTGAGCTGAAGCTCAGATTTGTGCCTCTCTTCATGCTGTGAACACAAAGACTCAACAGGTGGGGTTTGGTCAGCAAAAGTGAAATTTACCATATGTTGTTCCAAAAAAAGTTTACACTAAATTCTAGAGTGCCACAACCTGAAAAACTGTTTTTTTTTTTTAGATTATCAATAAGAGTATAGACCAAATATTAGATAAAATGATCTAAAACTAAGTTACTCTTTTTCGATATTTGATGTAAATAGTGTACTAAATAGTTCTAGATCTGTGAAACCGATTTGTTTCCAGAAAAACCTTTTTTATGCAAACTCGACAGAGTTTACACTCAATTCCAGACAGCCACAACCTGAAAAAACAGTTTTTTAGTGTTTCCAAAAGAGTAATGACCAATTAAATAAAAATGATCTAAAACTAGTTACCTCTTTTCGATATTTTATATAAATAGTGTAAAAAGTAGTTCTAGACCTGTCAAATCGATTTTTTGTTTAAAAAAAAAAGCAATTTTCTTGCAAACTAGACAGTTTACACTTAATTCCAGAGTGCCACAACCCAAAATACTGTTTTTTAGTGTTTACAAAAAGTAATGACCAAAAATGAAAGACAATTGATCTAAAACTACACTTTTTAGCTAGACAATCGATGGTTAAACTATTTAAGTTTTATCTACAGCTCTACAACCGATTTGTTGTTCCAAAAAACAATTTTTGTGCAAACTAGACATTGTTTACACTCAATTCTAGAGTGCCACAACCTGAAAAAAACTGTTATTTTTTTTGTTCCCAAAAAAATGACCAGTTAAATAAAAATGATCTAAAACTAAAGTTACCCCTTTTCGATATTTTATATAAATAGTGTAAATAGTAGTTCTAGACTTTTCTACACAACTTTTCTGTCTAGTTTGCACTCAATTCCAGAGTACCACAACCCAAAATACTGTTTTTTAGTGTTTCCAAAGAGTAATGACCAAAAATGATCTAAAACTACACTTTTTAGCTAGACAATCTATGGTTAAACTATTAAGTTTTATCTACAGCTCTACAACCGATTTGTTGTTCCAAAAAACAATTTTCATGCAAACTAGACATTGTTTACACTTAATTCTAAAGTGCCACAACCCAGAAAGCTGTTTTCTTTTGCTAAACTTGTAGCCCCCATTAGTGCAAGTAGCTGATCATCCAAATTTGTTTGTTTGGTATGGAGAAATCAGAATTCAGTTTTGTCCAATATGTTGTTCCAAATAAAAAAATAATTATGCAAACTAGAATTTTTAGTGTTTCCAAAAGAGTAATGACTAAAATTAGATAACACTGATCGAAAACTACACTTTTATCTACACATTTGATGTTTAAATTATTCGTTTTTATCTACAGCTCTACAACCGATTTGTGCTTACAATCGAAAAGTGTTTTGCCAAAAAAAAAATTTCTTGCAAACTAGACTCTCAATTCTAGAGCTCCACAACCCAAAATACTGTTTTTAGTGTGATTATTAGTATTAGTTTGGTCTGTGATTTTCTTTTTTTTTTTTTGTTAAAAAAAAAGCGATTTTCTTCCAAAAATTAGTGTAAAAAGCTGATCCAAGTTTGTTTGTTTGGTATGGATACATTAGAAATCAGTTTTAAGTTTCAAAAAACACTTTTATGTGAACTAGACAGTGTATTTAGCAGTGTATATAAAGTTACAGAATGTAGAAGAGTTTAGCCACAAGACCTGAGTCACCATCAGCAAGTTTGTGATGTTTGTATTTTTTGTTTTGTATTTCTCAGTTCACAGGAGTGATTCTGTTGGCAGTGGGCGTATGGGGAAAAGTTAGTTTGGAATCCTATCTCTCCCTGGCTTCGGACACCAGTACCAACGCGCCATATGTCCTCATTGGCACAGGAGCCATCATCGTCATCTTTGGCCTATTTGGTTGCTTCGCTACCTGCCGTGGTAGTCCATGGATGCTGAAACTGGTCAGTCACAATCTGATATCATTATAAATATTATGTTATTTTATGCAGCTACACTAAAGGCACAACATTTTCTTTTAGTTTTTATTTTATTCATTGCGTTTGTGTTCATTTGGGCTGTGTATAGGCAATAACTTAGTTATACCAGATTAAATTACCAGATTCATTCATGTATGTTTTTTAAAAATACTTTTAGCATGCTCTGTGGTATTACACATTCTCACCAAAACCTGTCACTTAAAAAAAACAACACTGTATTGTTAAACAACTATACAGTATTGCCAAACAAAATATTGTAATAAAATCAGTGCAATTATACAATAGTTATCTTTAATTTTTTTTCTTACTCTTCCAGTGTTCATTATTATTGTCTATTTCTTTTGCAGTACGCCATGTTCCTGACTCTGGTGTTCTTGGCTGAACTTGTTGCAGGCATTTCAGGCTTTGTTTTCAGACATGAGGTGCTATATTAGTTCATCAAATTTTATTAAAAATCTGTTTTGCTTTGTTTTTTTAAAGTTACCATATACTAATAATGGTCATTTTCTCAATAGATCAAAGCAGTGCTCAGAGACGCCTATGTGAAGGCTGAAAATAGCTATAACTCTACAGAAAGTAAAAGGGTGGCCTTGGATACTATCCAGAGAACTGTGAGTAGTATATTTAATTGTAATTGCATATTCACTGTGTAACAGTATTTTTTGTCTAGCTTGTCTACGGAAATTCTTTAATTCTCTCATTAATGGTGATTTTGTGTTTTGATATAGCTGAAATGCTGTGGGGAGTATAACTACACTAGTTGGACTCACACATCATACTTCAATCAGAGTGGCATTCCCGAAAGCTGTTGCATGCCATTGCCTAACTGCACTGCTAATAACCTCAAAGACCTGAACTTGGCCCAGACGGTTATATACCAAAAGGTGAGATCACAGCTATCGAAATCTGAACTGTAGTTAGTCTTGTTGCGTGTCCGTATGTACTGTACCGTAAGTTTTGCTGCCCTTTGTGTATCCTATTGTTTTTGTTTACAGATAAACTTTAAATATCATTATTTTAGCCACTCACACAATGACCACTGCATTAAAAATGGCACTTCCGTACATGTGGAGTAGATAAAGAGAAACAGTATACATCTACCGAAATATTATTCATTAAAAGTGCAATGTCCTTTAAGACTGTGTATATGCATTAATATGCTATTCTGTTATCAGTGGCACT
Source organism: Astyanax mexicanus (assembly GCF_023375975.1). NCBI lineage: Eukaryota > Metazoa > Chordata > Actinopteri > Characiformes > Acestrorhamphidae > Astyanax > Astyanax mexicanus. Next base: position 51,153,680 of record NC_064417.1, read on the forward strand.
AAATGACCTTTCAAAATGATCGATTGTCGCAGTTATTTATTGGGTAATATATCGTCCAGTGACTGTAATTGTCTAATATTATACTTAAATAAATTTTATATTTATGAATTTATGAAATGTGTGTTTTTAAATACAAATGTATCATGTGATAATTAATTACTTAAGTAAAAAAAAACAGTAAATTACTTTGATTCTTGCTGCAGGGCTGTTTCTCCCTGGTGACAACTTTGTTGGAGGATAATTTGGGAATCATTGCTGGAATATCCTTTGGAATTGCATTCTTCCAGGTAAAACATTTTTGTTTAGTTTGTTTATTAATTGACTTGTATTTACGCTATATTGCTAGATAATACCTTTTTGGGGGGGAGCCTCCTAGGGATGCACCAATAGGGGAATTCTGGGCTGATGTCAATATCTAATATTACACATCTACATACAGTACCAGTCGAAAGGTTTGGACACACCTACTTATTCAATTTTTCAAATGTTTTTCTTTACATTGTAAATGAATACTGAAGTGATCCAGTCTATGAACTCATAAGGAATCATGTAGTAACTTAAAAATGTTAAACAAACCAAAATACTCTGTAAAGCATTTAGGTGCTCTTATCTGGGAAGATGTTAACTTGTGGCTGGTAACTCTGATAAACTTATCCTGTACAACAGAGAAAACCCATGCACTTTTTTACTGGGGCAAACCTGATTTCCCATCATCATACATTTTTTATGTTTTTTGCAGTGACTGCATTTGAGAATACTTTCAAGTAGGGGTGGGAATCGATTACTATCTCACGATTCGATTCGATTCCGATTTTGGGGGCCACGATTCGATTCAAAATCGATTTTTGATTCAAAACGATTTGAATTATAAATATTTCTGCTTCTGGCTTATGAATCGTATTGAAAAAAAACCCTCCATAATATACACTGGTCCTGGAGCAAGTAATGTGTTACAAAAACAATAAAATGTGCAGGAATGTGGGTCCTCAGTGACAGAGGAATCACTGGGATATCACAATGACGTTAATGAACAATAAATAAATAATAAATAACACTGCTTTATTACCAGGCTACTAGCGGTGGTGTGTAGGTGACGCTGCTGGGCTGATGTGATGATAGCAGTGGAGCGCTAAAGTTCAGGAGCAGCTGCTGATTAACTAGTTAATTTAAGGTGGTTGTATTTCTTCAGAAAGGGGGCAGGAGGTGGAGAAATTAATTCATATTGTCCATTCCTTAATTCCTCTGTGATGAGGAGCTGAAATTAGCTCTGATTAGCTTATTGTTATTTTTCCGTTCCGCCTTAAATGCTGCAGCCCGCTGCCACCTGTAGCGTTATTTAAGGTGGAACTGGAAAGTTAGCTAGTTAGCTAGCTAACAGTTACTGAAACTAACTACTAGCGATCTTTTTTATGCTTGTTATGAAGCATTCTGCCATAAAACATTGAAACTACACGTTAATCTAAGGTAATATAGTGCTTGTTCTGCCATCTTACCGGTGATTCTCAAACACCTACGCTCTGTGTGTGTCTGGAAGATCTCCAAAGGGACAAGCGCTATCCCCAGGGTTGCCAGGTCCAACAAAAATACCCAGCCCAAAATCAGTCTAAAACCCGCCCCTCAGAATCGATTTTGGGACATTTTAAATCGATTCTGAATCGTAGTAAATGAGAATCAAGATTCTTATGTGAATCGATTTTTTGGCACACCTCTACTTTCAAGGTTCTTGAATTTTTTACTTTAAGTCATTTTTTACTTTATTTAGTTTTTGCTTCTCATAATCTGGATTAGAACATTACTCAAATATTCACTATTCACTGTATACCTGTAACTCTACCTCTTCACTACTTTACTTTAACTGATGCTCTCAAACACTTTATTAAGAGACAAGACATTCAAGTAATTAACTCTTGATGAGTTCAGCACAGCTGTTAACTGAAAGCCTGAATTCCAGGTGACTCTACCTCATAAAGCTGACTGAGAAAAACTTTTGACTGGTACTGTATCTACCGATGCTGATATACACAACTTACAGAAAGTCTGCATACCCCTTTATAAATGTGTTACTTTTAAAACTAATAAAAATAAGTACAAAAAAATGCTTAAATCAAGGAATTTTAAAATAGCATGGACCGTGTCGGCTGATTGAAAACCAGCACCATTGCTTGGTCCTATTCCTGCATACAATGTTAATGATACAATATACCAGCCGATCTAATTCTGATATCATTGTGCATCCCTAGAACTTATTGTACATGAAATTTACTGGTACTAGGTTAGATACAAAGTACAACAAAAAATACATTAATTATTCTAATCTGTCTTGACTTTTATTTATCCACAGCTTATTGGTGTGTTCCTGGCATGCTGCTTGTCTCGCTACATTACCAACAACCAGTACGAAATGGTCTAGGAGTCTTCGGTATGTATATACTTATTTAAACATGGTTGATTTTGCAAGCTTGAATATGATGTTTGTTTTTGGTACTACTTGAAACTTGAAATTTTAAATCTTTTAACATAATTTTTTATTTACTGAGTTTCTAATTTCTGTGTTTTCTATATTTTCTGTGTGTTTTTACAGGATGCAGACATGAGGTCACCGAAAATGGCAACTGACACAAAGGGAAACCCTGTACTTTTAGTATTGCGTGCGCATGTCTTGCTTTAATCCATTTCATTTTAGAAAATCCTCCAGCTGCTTTTATTAAAAAAAATAGTGTTTCTCATTGGTAACTAGAATGAAGGGAACATAATTGATTTGATTTGATAGATAAGGGATCAGTTTATTTTTTCACAGTTACGTTTCTGTGTGTTTTGTTTGTTTGTTTAGTGAGTAAATGGACGGTAAGGAATAGATCACAGCGGGTATAGCATGTGTGAGTTTTAGCCAGTGTTAATCCATCAGTTCCAACAGATGATGATGATATTAACGTGCTAAAACTCAGTGTTATTTAGTATACAGTAATAATAATACGTTTCTCACAGTGTTGTGAATTGCTGTTCATGATAATTAACTTTAGTTTAAAACCAAATTATGTGAAATGAGGGATACCAGTTGTTGTTATTATGAGGTTATGTATTTTGAATGTGATGTTATAATGTGACCATATACACCCCAGCCTTATTCTTATTATATTGAAATGCCTTACAATTGTGGATCAGGATTTGCTCTTTTTAAGGGTCTATGTTTAATACAGTGGGAAGTTATAGCTGGACGATATAGACACAATTTATATCACAATATTTTTCAGAATTTCTGTTGATGATATATAATTCTGATATTCCAAATATAACCCACAGAAACTGTTATGGACACATTTGTATATTGTGATATACAGTTCCAAGTAGATTCATTTCTTTTTCGTTATTTTAAAATGTTCTGCATTGTAGATTAATATTAAACTCATTCAAACTATGAAGAAAAACATATGGAATTATTTAGTAAACAGAAAGTGTTACTTAAAAGTTTTGCCTCTTAATGTTAGTTTGAGAGCATCAGTTGTAAAGTAGTGAAGAGGTAGTAATGTTCTAATTCATATTAAGAGAAGCAACAACTACTCAACTAAATAAAGGGGAAAAAGAGTTTTAAGATAAAATTCAAGAACCTTGAAATGATCTCAAGTGCAGTCACCGCAAAAAACATCAAAAATGTTATGATGGTGGAACTGGCACTCATCAGGTCCGCCCCAGTAAAGAAAGAGCAAAAGCCTCAGAGTTACCAGCCTCAGAAACTGCAAGTTAACAGCTCTCCAGATAAGAGCACCCAAATACATCACAGAGTGTTTTGGTTTGTTTAACACTTTTAAGTTACTACATGATACTTTATTCCGTATTTCTTCCTACAGTCTGGATGACTTTACTATTAATTTACAATGTAGGAGGAAGAAAAATGAAAACATTAACTAAAAAGTTGTCCAAAGCTTTGATTGGTACTGTATATTGACATTTGAATTATTGTCCAGCTCTATTTAAAGGATAAATAATGCTGTAGTTCTTGCCTTAGTGTTTAAGAATAAGAATGACTGCGTGAGAAATGTATGCCTTGCTTTTGTTATTAATTGAGGAACAGCTTTACGACACTAATATAGTAGAAAATGCACACTCCCTGCCATTCACCCATTTATAATATCGACGGACACCCCTGACCTGAGGGTGTGGAAGAGTTTGTGCCATTCCTAAAATCATTCCATTACTCCATTATATGTAATACAGGGCTACAGTATAAACAAGTGGATCCTTGTAATAGTTTCTCCTTTTTGTTTGTTTCTTTAGTTTAGTTTAGTTTTGTTTCCGGAACACTGGTATTTATCTGCAGCCATCTCACATCATGTTCCAAATTTTTCGACTGAATTTCAAATGTTCATATGTCTAAATGATGTTGATAACTTTGCATGTTCACTTTGTAGCCTACATACATAATATCTGTGCAAATTCAGTGTTAATAGCTTGTTGTTTGTTTGTGGAAAGCATGTAAAATACTTGAAAAAATAAAGAAATGTTAACTTATTTTATCAGGTTAATTTATTTTATTAATTTAATCCTGTTACTGGGCAGCAGGTGGCATCATTGAGCTGTATCTGAAACTGGGCAACTCCACCTTACTTATGCTTATCTCGTCACTGAATGCAATCAAATCCTCACAGCTATCCCAGATAACAACAGTATGTCTATGTTTTATTTAAACAACAAAACCACATAATTTGCCAAAAGACCAAATGTGGACCTGTTGATTAATGTTTTGCCTATCTTTATATCTGTAAATCTAAATGTATAAAAAAAACGTTTGACAATGGGTTTCCATCTATGTTGCCACACATATACAGCTCTGGAAAAAAATAAGAGAGCACATAAAAATTATGATTTTCTTTGATTTTACCGAATTGAAAACCTCTGGAATATAATCAAGAGGAAGATGTATGATCATAAGTCATCAAACCAAACTGAACTGCTTGAATTTTTGCCTCAGGAGTAAAGCAGCATAAAGTTATCCAAAAGCAGTGTGTAAGACTGGTGGAGGAGAACATGATGCCAAGATGCATGAAAACTGTGATTAAAAATAAGGGTTATTCCACCAAATATTGATTTCTGAACTCTTAAAACTTTATGAATATGAACTTGTTTTCTTTGCATTATTTGAGGTCTGAAAGCTCTGCATCTTTTTGTTATTTCATCTCATTTTCTGCACATACATGCTCTAAATGACAATTTTTACTTGGAATTTGGGAGAAATGTTTAAACATATACCTATGAATCAAAATCAGAAAAAACTGATTCAGAAACTGACGTTCTATCTTAAAATCTAATTTTTGCAGAGTTGTAGATGTCAGTGATGGACCAAGACAGCTTAAATTTTGCCTCCATGTGGATCATACACTGCAATGTATGGGGCCTAGATGGGATCTATGTGAGATTACTAAGGGCTGTAATGATTGGGCCCATCATTACAAGCTCAAATGCCCCCTCCTCTGGCACCCATTTAGCCCATGCTCTGCCCATGTGAGTCCCACATGCTCCATGTGCATGTTGCCTGGAAATGTCACTAGAATAATCTAGTAAAAAGCCTTCCCTGAATAGTAAAGACAGATAATCCCTTAATACCAATTATTCCTTATAATAAGCGTACATTAATTAACAGTACTTACCACCAAACTAAAATGTTTAAGTACCACATACAAGTCATTTCACATGAACAAATGTAGCTACCAGACAAACATGCTTATTTATATATAGTAAACTAGATGTGTAATTCGCACATATACATGTCGTCATATATTTAGCCAATTGTTCATCACTCTTCTGTTGTGTGGAGCTTGCCTGTTTTTACAGTCTGTAATGTTATGGTAAGTAGTTTGACTGATTATTGTTTATTTTATCCTACTGAGAATCTCAAAATTTAGGATTTAGACATGGGCAAATAAACAACAAGAGAGCCAAGCAGTGAACTACAGTGTTTACTATCTTTTTTTATCTATATTTCTATATCTATATATCTGTAGTGAACTATTGGTGACTGTTGTTTGATAAAGCAGATCTTGTGATGTTCCACAGGGTTTTAATCTAGGACCAATGAAACTGATGTTAATAATGATAAAACTGTAGTTTTGAGAGTGAAGAGGGCCTGAAGTGTATCTTACATAGTTACTAAACACTAAACTAAAGCACTAAACACTAACATATGTAATGTTTAAAAAATTAAAGGTGGAACCTTTACAGATTTCAGTCCTCAACGTTTTAATGTGTTACCACAGTTTGAGAACCACACTTTAGGTCTATTATCATAAAAAACAGGAGGTTTATTTTGCCCTACTCCAAGAGAATGAAGTGAATAAGACCCGCATTAGGCAAGTGATGATTTTATCCCTTTAGAACTGTGAATCATACTAGACTTTTTTTTTTTTTTTTTTTTTTACAAATTGCTGATTATCAATTAGCTAATAATAAATTGCAAGTGTGTAAGTGTAAAGCAGTTTACAATATGAACAGTCTGCATCAATTTATTCAATTTATTTATTAATTTAAATAAATGTAATTGATTTATTATTTATAACTCTTGTTACTGACACGCCTGAAACTGGGCTTATCTAAAAATCTGAGTTTTGGTAAATACGAGTTTGCGGTGGCATTCATGGGTTCTCATCTCGTAAATACGATATTTCCAACACGACTTGAAGGCAGCAATATTACAGAGGTGGGCCAATGTAGGGTTAGGAGTCTTGCCCAAGGACTCATAGTGTTATCCACTGCACCACACCAAACACTTATACACTAATATTTATACTAACCAAACACTAATATTTATACTAAAATGCTACTATAATATTATAGTATACTACTATAGTAACTTAACTATTGTCAGTTAATAATAACATTGCAGTTACATTTGTGTTTTTTATTATTCTGAGTATTGTTAGTTGTAAAACGTTTTGTAAAATGTGTTTGCAAATAAATAAATAAACACATAATAAATAAATAAATTAAAAAAGAAGAATAAATAGGTGTCCAAATACTTTTTTAGTCTATATGGTGTAACTCCTCACTGGCATTGCAGACTAGGAGTAACCTGGCCTTCTGAGAACGAATGTGTGTCAACCCGACTCCTTCAGAATGTCATTGGTCCAGGGCCAGACACATTTCAGCTCGAAGGCTGTATTTGATTGGCTAACGCTGGTGTCAGTCATGCAGTAGCTTCCCTCCTATTGGCTGAACCGGCCCTGCCCCGCGCAGCTTCGCTATATAATGCTGGGAGCTGCAAAAGTGAGCGGCACGATTCTGAGGTTCTACTTTCTGGCCGCGTTGGAGAGATTTGTGGGGCGAAAGACAACAGAAAAACTGCGAGGAACTACATAAAACTGCGAGGAACGAGCTGATTAACTTCAGGTTAGTCGAAATTAACTCAATTTGTGTGCTCTGTGTTTGCTCTTGCCTGGATTTCCTGTGCTAACAATGCCTCCCTGTGTCTGTTATTAGCTGTTAGCTACGGTAACTAAGCTAACCTAGTTACCGTTGTATTTTCTGTGTTTTATTCATGTATTTTACTTATTAAAGGGGCATTCTCAGACACGTCTCCTTATGGACACTAGTTTAAGCTTAAGTTTAGAGTAGCGGTACAGGTCTCAAATCTATTTAATTTCATTTTTATCAGTGTAACTCAAGTTGTAGATTAATTGTTGTGCCGATTTTAGTAGAAACTCTCAGTTCAGAGATCTAGGACTTATTACTAGTAATTTCTCTCTTTCTATCTCAACTCTTGTCTGTCTTTCTCCCCCTCTCTCCCCTAGTATAAAACTCCAGATCTGCTGTAGTTCTAGTAGATATTAGAAGTGATTTCAGTCATCTAAGTTACACTTCTAGCTTATATTCAAATTTCCACATTTACAGTTGTGTACTAGGTGGTTTTACTATTCAAAATTGGTGTCATAAACTAAAACTACTTGTGTAAAGGCTATAAAAACTATTGGTGGATGGTATTTTTCACAAACCTGCAGCTTAATTTTTTACTATGCAAGAAACACAAATGTATGAGTGGTTTTGGCTGTTTAAAAATTAGGAATGGTTTTGTAGGAAGTTAATGTGCAAGTACTCCAGTTTGTAGATCTCCAACTAATGCTAGTAGAAATTCCAGAGATTTACTCTAGTTCTGGCAAGTTTAAGATAATGTTACAGATTGTCTTTTTTATTTATCTATTTTTAAAGCTTTCTAATGCACATTATTGTTAAATCAAACTACTTTTAGTTCTTAGTTCTTAATTTTTTCTTAGCTTTTGTACTAGCCAGAATTTCACATTAATGGATATCTGGATCTACAATATCTTATTTTCTACTTTCTAGCAAATATCCATGAGTGCATGCTAGCTTTCCCTTCACTTTTTGCCTTTCTTATATCTAAAATGCAAGTCTGACTGAACTTTGTTTTTCTCTTCTCAGGATTGGCGTCTTGCTGAACGTCCTTCTGAATTCATATTCCTTTCATCTACTTGCCAAAAGCTAGCAAGCTCCAAAGATCTCACCATGATGCAGATCAATCACGACACCTACTTCAACAAGCACTCTCTGCTGAACGTGATGAACCGCTTCATGGCGGCAGCCAACAACATGGACGAGACCATCATGGTGCCCAGCCTGCTGAGGGACATGCCCCTGGACGAGCAGGACGAGGCTATGGTCCCTGTCACCAATAACAACGAGCCCACCTGCCCGAGCAAACAGAGGGACATGTACGAGCACTACCTGCTGCTGAAGTCCCTCAAGAACGAGATGGAGTGGGGTTTGCTGAAGCGGGAGATGGCGGGTGGTGCCAGTTTCCTGGAGATGGCGGTGAAGCAGGAGGAGGAGCAGCAGCAACAGGTGAACAGTGAGCAGGCTGAGGAGTCTTCAGACCTGGAGAGCCAGTTCCACTTCCACCTCACTGGACTGTTTGGGGTGCTGTCCAAGCTCACCGTACAGGCTGACCACCTAACGAATAGATACAAGAGGGAAATTGGTGGCAGCAGCCTTCTGCGATAGAAACATTGACTCCTTATGTACTGAACTTGTTCCTGAAACTTTGGCTAGATAAATGGACAGGCACTGGACTGGGAGTGAGAGCCAAAGTTGCCTTCAGACTTTTAAACTTCTAAGAAATGCCACTAAACATCATCCTCAATCCATTTCCAGCTACAATGCTAGTCCAAAGTACTGCTAGCTGGTTTAAAGAGGGCATGGAAGGTAATGAATCTTGTTGCTGTTGGTCTCCTCAGCCTGAGGCCACGTGTAGCCTATAAACGTGGTTGGAGTCTAGGATTTGTTGGGGAAACCTTGAATGCTGGTAATTCTGTTTCTTCACTTGTGTTCATTTGAATTCTGTAGGCTTCACTGTACTGAACTCTGGTCAAAAAGTTGCAAGAAAGTTGGCAAGGTTCATTTCAAGGAGAAATATAGTGTGCCTTGTTTTTCCATGTTGTCCAATTTATCAGTTTGCCCTGTCCTAGTACATTTTGTTACCACTTGTTTTTAAAGATTGTCCTAAAATATTTCTAATTTTATATGAATTAATTAAATATTAAATAAAGTAGCCTTTTTTAGTACATGCAGTGTGGTTGGTGTTTGCTTTAAAATAATTCTTTCTTCATTCACTTTCATATGGGTGTTGCAAATCCTCAGTATTTATTAAAGGTGGTTTCCTCCTGAATGGAGAACCTGCTCCATTTACGTAATGGGATTTGGTAAGATGTGCGTTTCCCTGTATGGAATGCACTATTCAACAGGCATGTTGGAGCCTGTGTGGCTGTCCCTACACACCCTGGATTTATACTTAAGGCTGTCTTTAAACAAAACCTACAGGCTGCAGACGTCTCTAGTGGTGTTAAGAAGCTCTTAAGAAGCGAGGATTACATAACCTGCTTTGCGTAACATGGAAAGCCTGGTTTTAATTCTGAGTATTACTCATTACCTGGCTCAGGTGTGTTTTTAGGTTAGTGTGGGGACTAAGCTACTTATTGTAGTAGATCTCTGGGGAAAGGCCTAGAGCAGGGTTTCACTTCTGATACTGAAGACTCTGAGCTCTGTACATTTGGTGTTTCCCTTCTCCCACATTTGATTAAATTCTTAACAAGCCCCTTCAGAGTTGCAAGGAATCCACTAAAATGTACAGGAAAGGTTGCTTACAGACCAGATCACTGATCTTGGGTTCCTCAACTGCTTGAACTATTGGTAGAGATGCAATGAAATTAAAGGTACAGCTTTGGAAAACTTAAAATACACTAAAATTGTAAAACTTTATGAATATGAACTTATTAATTTGGGAGAAGTGTTCATAGTAGTGTCAATTGATAAAAAAAAGAATGTATCTGATTAATCACAACAAAATTCTGTGATTAATCACATTTTTGGTTTTCTTCAGACAAGTTTTTATAGTGGATATATAAATGTTAATAAAAAGAATGAATGTAACAAATGTAAAATGCAATAATTAAGTTATATTAGTGGAGTCAAGTATAGCGCTGAAAGTAGTGCTTTAACGTTGACAGCCCTAGTTCAGTTTTTATAGAATAAAAAAAATGTTTCTCAGACATCTACCTGTAAATATAAGATATACCAACACATATTTTTATATATATATATATATATATGAACAAAAACACAAACATTACGATTAGTAAATATTATTGAGGTTAGCAGCTGCAGCAGCTAATGTTACTATCCTAGTCCTGTACAGCTCATACTGTTTATGAACAACAGCCAGTGTGTAAAGAGGCAGCTGCCTGCTGCTGCTGTTGGACAAATAAACTAATATTTGGTGTAACCCCTTTTTGTGTTTTTTTTTTTTTTTGCATCATGACCAAGACACCTTTTGATTGTATCCATTACTTCAGCTCTGAAGATGAGCACAAACTGTCCAGGCAATAAGGACTAAAATATCTTAGAACAGATCTCTCAGTTCTTTTAAACAGATCTTACAGTTCTTGTTTACAGACTGTCTTTGGCTCATTATGATTATGAATAGATTTATCATATTTCCATTATATCTGGTTTGGCACCCTGGGATACCAGGAGGGATTTGGCCCTTAGATAAACAGGACTGTCCTGGTCCTTCTCTCCACACCTGAGTCATTCTCTTGGTATTTCCCCATAACAACAGTTCTCCCAACTGGAGCCAATCAGATACTGTCTTTCTCTTTTCCCCCGACTCGCAGGCACAATGCTGATTAAACCACTGAAGGCTAAAAAAACAGCCAAGAAAGCCCACAGAGTACAAAACAAACTGATCCTGGTGACCACAAGGGTCTGAGCCACCCAAAGACTGAAGTTAAAGGAGAATATATTTGATTATTCAAGTAAACATGGTCTTGAGATGAGAGAAAATATAAAAGTACTTATTCATATTATGAAACAATAATATAAGTAGCACCAAACATACATAGAGTACAAAAATATTATGTAGAGATGCACCAAAACAAATTTTGTCTAGTCACATTTTCTATTAGCAGTGTGATTTTAGTCAGTTTACCTTACTGCTGCTATTACAGTCATAAGTTTACCTCAGCAGTGCTACTCAAGTCACATGTGACTCAAATTTACACACAAAGGCCAGAAGCTATCAAGCTACCTCAGCCAATGCTACTATCCTAGTCCTGTACAGCTTGTATCATTTAGCTGAAAAACAACTAGTTTCCAAAGAAGTAATGTTAGTCATTCTTTAGTAAAAGTTTTTGGTGTTTTTCTTTTAAAAGTGCTTTTATTGCCATTTTTAACCAAATATACAGTATGATGTATAATGTATTGTACTCAGATCAGTATTAGATCAGAATAAACTACAGGATATTAAACGGCAAAGTGTAAACATGTAAGCATGTTTATAAATTCAATGCTGAGAAAGTTTTTTTATAGTTGTGTTTAGTTTGATTTTTCTACATTTAATAACCTAATCCATTCCTGTAAATATCCTGTAAACAAGTAAACAGATGCATTTTCAATAACATGTTTATGTATTTCATGCTGCACTTTAATGCTACCAAGAAATGTGCACTTCATCTAGTGCATAAACACTTACAGAGCAGAATACGACACCGAGAAGCGTCCAGCAGTGTAAACACTCCTCTAACCCCACATTAAAAAACGTGTCCTGCTCTGCACGTTGCACCACCCTGAGGTGCACCGTCTAAACATCTGAAACCGGATCAGGATCTGTCTAGGAAATTCCTGATTTGGTTTTTTGCCCCTGATCCGATTCAAGAGTCTCTTAATGCTGAATATCAACCGCTACAGATCTGATCTTTGTGTTTGTATAAATCAGTGACCACTGTCAGATTCAGCAGTGAATTTATTTACATGCACTCAAAAAGCACTCTGGTTATTTACAGACATGTATAAAGTACTAGAGAGCCAGACCTGAGTAAAAGTATTTTAAGTGTTCTTTAAGCTCCACACTTAAGTAGAAGTACTAAAGTATTGCTTAAGTAATTTATTGTAAAGTGTAGTACTGAAGTACTGAAAGTAAAAGTACAGTCCTGTGTAATTAGTGTAATTATTAAAGAAAGCAGTAGAAAGTTAGCAGTGCTAAAGGCAGAACGGGAGCAGCGAGATCTTCCTATCAGATGATCTTGATCGTTTGATTCACATCAAACCCGGTAACAGTGCAGAGCATCTACCGCTCTGGCTTTAGTGATAGTGTGGGTTTGAAATGATTCCTAACATTTTTATAATTCTAAAGAATAGCGAGTATTAAACACATTACGTTATAGATATAAGATATAATCAAGTTCATATTATAAAGTTCAAATCAAATCAGAAATCAAAATTTGGTGGAATAACCCTGGTTTTAATCACAGTTTAATTCATGCATCTTGGCAACATGTTCTCCTCCACCAGTCTTACACACTGCTTTTGGATAACTTTATGCTGCTTTACTCCTGGTGCAAAAATTCAAGCAGTTCAGTTTGGTGGTTTGATGGTTTGTGATCATCCAACTTCCTCTTGATTATATTCCAGAGCTTTTCAATTTGATAAAATCAAAGGAATTATTTTTTTTCCACAAAAACTAGATATCTAAATCTCCTTAAGGAAGCTTTAGGACATTTTTACAGTCAGTTTATTGTCCTCTCTCTCTCTCTCTCTTTCTGAGGTGTGACCATGGTGCTGTTTCAGCAATGTCTGATTGGACTTTATAAGGCCAGATCTGCTGTACAATTGCCTCTCATATATTACACAATCCTGGAGCTCCACCAGATCCCAGCCTGAGCCTCGCGTTTCGATTGTTTGGGTAATTAGACAGCGTTGGCCGCTTGCACGTCCTCCTGCAAACCCATGCAAGTCGTTTAGTTTTACTGCTGTTGGGAAAGTGTCTCTGGCGAGTGTCAGAGGGCACCGCTCGGCTCGGGCAGCCGGGCAGCTGTCTGAGAGGCCTGTCGACAGCCGACACCCTGCCAAGTCTGCTCTGCCTGATCACGCTCCCACGCCGTGCTCGGCTGCGTACGCCAGCGTGACTCAGACGCTGCCATGCTTCTGAACAGTGTCGTGTGTTCCCTCGCTTCCCCCCGTCCTCCTGTCTGTCACTGAGAAGAGTCCCGGCATCAATTACTCACTGAAATCAGGATCACGCTGGGATGACCTTTTCATAGAAGTCTGATACACGCAGAGACGGGGGGACTAGCTGTTAGCATCTCATTAAAAAACTAAAAACAAACACAAGTCATTTCACAGTCAAAAAAACTTTCTTTTATATAGTTGAATAAATATATCAGAGCTCAGACTCTCTAAGAGACAAGTGTGTCTTATACTCTAAATCCACTGAGGGTAGGTAGCAGCCCTGCTTGTTTTTTTTTTTTCGTCAGTAACCCGATTAATGCATTTACACAAACATACAAAAACATCGAGTTTACATGATTCAGGCAATGATCAGATGTTTGCTTTGCAACCAGTCAATAAACTCACAGAATTAGAAGTGACACAAGCAATAAACATTACATAAAACTCAGAACCTCATCAAGCACATTTAACACATAGAGCTGCAATATATATCATCCTGAAGGGTGAATGCTGTATTATACTCAGCAACCGGGGTGTTTTAGAATTTGCAGCATTCGGCTCTGAACTTGATGCTGTGAGCTGGGCATTGATCCAAAAATAATCAGAGATGTATGGCGAGGAAGTAGAAGTACTTCACTACTGTAACTACAGTACTTAAATATAAAATGCTATATCTGTATCTACTGGAGTATTATTTTTACTTCACTACTGTACTTAAGTACTAAAATGCTGTATGTGTATCTAATGGAATATTATTTTAACTTTACTACTGTACTTAAGTACTAAAATGCTGTATCTGTAACTACTGGAGTATTATTTTTACTTTACTGCTGTACTTAAGTACTAAAATGCTGTATCTGTATCTAATGGAATATTATTTTTGCTTCATTACTGTACTTAAGTACTAAAATCACTACTTAATTTTACAATAAACTACATAATAAACTACAATTTGAATACTTTAGTACTTCTACTTTAGTACTTAAGTATGGAGCTTAAAGAACACTAAAGAACTTCTACTCAAGTCACTTTTTTATAGCACTCTTAAAGTACTTTTACTCAGGTCTGGGTATCTTGTACTTTATAGTGCTAGGTTGGAGGATCAGCTGGTGAGGATAAGGCGATGCTCACCCCACTCAGCTGCACAATACTCAGCCTTGTGCCTTATAATCAGAGTCTGTATGCTCCATTACGGCACCGCTCCTCCCTCACCACTGCCTTCACAATAGTGAAAGACCTGCTCCACTTTCCCATACAGAACCACAGTGAGCCGCTCTCAGCTCTCAGAGTCCTGGGTTTTATTGGTCGTCTAGATAAGAGGGCTGGTTGTTCCCAGATTCCTTGTTGCGGAGCAGCGATGGTCCAGACGGTCCAACCACTGAACTCTCCAGACAGCACAGACATCTGAACTGCACTAAACAGCAATAAAACTCTGATAACTTTATATTGGAGCTGTATTTCTGTGATAGGCCTCGATAACCAGCGTCTGGCTGCTGCTGACCTGCAGACCTGCTAATTCAGCACATGTAGAGCAGTGTGATTAAACAATATCGATAAGGGAGTTCAGCATGTGATGGAATGAGACCATAAATATTTGAATAAATTGCCATGTAAACATTATAAACATGATTTATGCGAATGAGAATGGGGTAAAGCAGGTAATTTGCTTACAGTGGAGCATTAGGCAAAGTACTGTAATTACTGCAGTGCAGTCAGTAACTGGATATCACCTGTGGAGAGAGATATGCGGCACAGGTCACCAACCTTTACAATACCCTGTCATCACTGGTGTTGACAAAAGTGGAGGAAATACAGATGTCTTATACTTATACTACTTACAGATAGAAAATACTTCAGTTAAAGAACAAATACCTCTGTTAGAAAATACTTCAGTAAAAGCACAGAAAACTCCTGTTAGAATATACTTCTGTAAATATACAAATGCTCCAACTAGAAAATACTTCAGTAAAACCACAAATATTACACTTAGAAAAAAATCAATAAAGGTACAAATACTCCAATTAGAACATAGTTAATTAAAAGTACAAATACTCCAGTTAGAATATATACTTCTGTTAATACACAAATACTCAAATTCGAAAATACTTATAAATTTAAATACTACATTTAAAATGCTCCTGTTAAAGCAGAAATACCACTCCACTTCACTTAGATAATACTTAATTAAAAACACAAATACTCCAGTTAGAAAATACTTCAGTTCAAGTACAAATACTCCAGATAGAAGATTCTTATTTAAAAGTTAAAATACTCCAGTTAGAAAATACTTAAGTAAAAGTACAAATACTCCAGTTAGAATATACTTTAGCAAAATTACAAATTCTCCAGTTAAAAAATACTTCAGTTAAATCACAAATACTCCAGTTAAAAATACTTCAGAAAAAGCATTAATACTCCAGTTAAAACTTCAGTAAAAGTACAAAAGCTCCAATTACAAAATACTTTAGATAACAAATGCTTCAATAAAAGTACAAATATTACTGTTACAAAATACTTCAATAAAGGTACTAATACTCCAGTTATAAAATACTTCAGTTAAAGCACAAATACTCCAGTTCAAACATACTTCTGTGAAAGTTTAAATACTTCAGTTAGAAAATACTTCAGTTGAGAAAATACTTCAGTAAAAGTGCAAATACTCTAATTAGAAAATACTTCAGTTAAAGTACAAATCATCCAGTTAAAAAATTCTTCTGTAAATGTTAAAATACTCTGGTTAGAAAAAAAAAAAACCTTCAATTAAAGAACAAATATGCCAGTTAGTAAAATTTGTCTGTAAAAGTACAAATACTCCTGTTATCAAACATATCTGCTGCAGAGAGTCCTATTCTACTGTCAGCCCTTCACTAACTCTCTACAGGGACTAGACAAGCTGTGTGTGTTTTGCACATCTCTGTCAGCAGTTGATGCAAATTAAAGTAACCAAGTTTTGTTATTTCACTTTAAAAATGTTAATAAAACATAATTTCTGATTAATTGCTGGCTGTGCATCCTTACCTACAAACTTTTGTACAAAGAGCATTTATAAAAGTTTCATTAAATGTTCACACAATTTAAACGTGCAGTTAGGGGTGGGCATTATTATATCGTGTACAATATATCGTGACACAGGAATATCATGATATTTAAAATCCATATCGTGATAATAGGGCTGTTCTGTCTTAAAAGTAGTCTATTATTTACTGTGAAGCTTTAGGTGTATTTATTGTATAATTGTTTTAGTTTGCAGTTTATATGCATGCACTAAATATTCTGCAATATTATTTGCTGCATTATATTATTTTATGCTATATTATTTATTTTGTCACATTATGATTATTCTGTTATACTATTATACTATATTCCTAAAATTAATTAATTATTTTAGTTTTCCTATATCGCCAAGTATATCGTTATCGCAAAAATACTCTGAAATATCGTGATATTATTTTAGAGCCATATCGCCCACCCCTACATGCAGTAGGTTTAAGTGTTTTTAATGATATGGCAAAGACACTCTTCTGCTTCCAAATATTTACAGAGAGCTCTCATTTCCCGTTAGTACAAAGACATGCAGCTGTGAGATCAGGAACATTGTGTTCCCCTTCAGAAGGCCTTCCCACCATGCTCTTACTGCTTCACCACCACTCCTCCACCCTCCTCCTGCAGTCTGTTACAGGAAACCCTGCTGCAGACTGTTTAACACCCTCAACCAAAACTCCACAACATCAGCCTGCAAAGAACGAGCAGAGTCCGGCTCTGAAACCTTAATGTCTTAATACTGACGTTATTATACCTTATCTACAACATGATCACCCTTCAACCAGAGCGCAAACAAAGAGTGATCCAAAAACAACAGCAGAAAGTTATATTTAGCGTCTTAGACTTAGTCATTTAGACTACGAAGGAACACATAAGGAATCATGTAGTAACTTAAAAGTGTTTAAAAAAACAATAAACAACAGAGGTAACTCTTGGGCTTTCTTTCCTTGGGAGGTCCTGATGAGTGCCAGTTCCATCATAACGCTTTTGACTTTACGACTTCTTTGCAACTGCAACTAAGTTCTTGAAATATCTCGGATTGACTGACCTTTTATCTTTCATTAGTAAAATAGTGCTTCTCATAATCTGGATTAGAACATTCCTCAAATATTCACTATTCACTGTATACCTGTAACTCTACCTCTTCACTACTTTACTTTAACTGATGCTCTCAAACACTTTATTAAGAGACAAGAAATTCAAGTAGTTAACTCTTGATGAGTTCAGCACAGCTGTTAACTGAAAGCCTGAATTCCAGGTGACTCTACCTCATAAAGCTGACTGAGAAAATTTAAAGATAATAAGCAAGCGGTGCTACAACAATATAAAAAAATATGGTGGATAATGATATACAGCTCTGGAAAAAAATAACAGACCACTTCAGTTTCTGAATCAGTTTCTCTGATTTTGCTATTTATAGGTATTTGTTTGAATAAAATAAACATTGTTGTTTTATCTAATAAACTACGGACTATATTTCTCCCAACTTCCAAACACAAATATGGTCATTTAGAGCATTTACTTGTAGAAAATTAAAAATGTCCGAAATAACAAAAAAAGATGCAAAGCCTTCAAAAAAACAATTTAATATTTATAAAATTTTAAGAGTTCAGAAATCAATATTTGGTGGAATTACCCTGTTTTTCAATCACAGTTTTCATGCATCTCAGAATGTTCTCCTCCACCAGTCTTACACACTGCTTTTGGATAACTTTATGCTGCTTTACTCCTGGTGCAAAAAATCAAGCAGTTCAGTTTGGTGGTTTGATGGCTTGTGATCATCCATCTTCCTCTTGATTATATTCCAGAGGTTTTCAATTTGGAAAAATCAAAGAAACTCATAATTGTTAAGTGCTTTTTTATTTTTTTCCATAGCTGTAAGTGTGTAAGTGCAGTGATAGCGGCAAGAACACTTGCAGTGTCTTATGTTGGCTTAGAAACCCTTCATCACTTTCTGTTAGTAGGAAACAGGTTAGTATGTTAATAATTTAATGTACTAAACTGCTAAACCAGCGCTAATTTGGACATAGCTTCAATTTTTATTTAAGTTCACTCATAGGAGACATCATTAAGCAGGTAATTTATAGGGCAGGAGATTTTGAGGGCACTAGTTTTAGAGTTGCGTATTTGGAACAGACTGTTGCAACGTGTCGTCTATGAACATGCCCTACCAGCAAGACTGCGTTATCAGGTGTACTTGTTTTAATGTGAGTGAGTAAATTTGCTTATCTAGTGGCAGCGTAAATTAATGCATTTAATGCACACATTAATATTATCCACCATGCCAGTCTCACAGCTGGAGACAAACCCCTGCACTCTGATTGGCTGGAATTTTGGGTTGGGCCGTCACAGCTGAGCACACACTGATATGGTCCTTGGCAACGGCTGCAACAAGGTGCTTACGTGCAGCTCATGAGCGCCCGTCTGCATGCCAAAATGAGGAATGGCATTGCAGTCCTAGCGGTCATATGCATACACACTCACACGCACACACACACTCGTAGGACAGCAGGACTAATAGTAAGGCATTTGGGTACCTGGCTAACATAAAAAATGAATATTTTGCTATTTATAGGTTTATGTTGAGTAAAATGAACATTGTTGTTTTATTCTATAAATTACGGACAATTTTTCTCCCAAATTCCAAGAAAATGTTATTTAGAGACCTCAAATAATGCAAAGAAACAAGTTCATATTCATAAAGAGTTCAGAAGTCAATATTTGGTGGAATAACCCTGGTTTTTAATCACAGTTTTCATGCATCTTGGCATCATCTTCTCCTCCACCAGTCTTACACACTGCTTTATGCTGCTTTACTCCTGGTGCAAAAATTCAAGCAGTTCAGTTTGGTGGTTTGATGGCTATTGATCATCCATCTTCCTCTTGATTATATTCCAGAGGTTTTCAATTTGGGAAAATCAAAGAAACTCGTCAATTTTAAGTGCTCTCTTATTTTTTTCCAGAACGCCAGAGCTCTAAGTGCAGCAGTGATAGTGGCAGGCGAACTTGAAGTGTCATTTGTTGGCCTAGAAACACTTCATCACTTTTTGTTAGTAGAAAACAGGTTAGTATGTTAATATATTAGTGTACTAAACTGCTAAACCAGCGCTAATTAGGACAAAGCCTGTGTATTATTATTGGTAATTTTGTCCTTTTTTAATATGGCAGATTAGGACATGCAATCCTTATCCATGTCCACTCATAGGAGACAATTTTCAGTTTGGTGAAATCAAAGAAATTCATCATTTGTGGTCTAATTTTTTTCCAGAGCTGTATATTAAACAAAATAAAGTGTTCTTCACAAATGAAAGTTTGCCAGATGGATGACAAAGAAAAGACAAAACAAGTCAAGACAACCATATTCACCATACTGCTGAGCATAGATGAAACAACAAGACACAACCTTGTTGTTGATGACTGCCCAAAATACGAGCTGTACAGGACTAGGATAGTAGCATTAGCTAAGCTAACTTAGCTTTAGCTAGCATTTGTTTGTTTAGCAATAGACCAAAAAAGGAAGTGATTAGAATACAGTGTAATGATCAAACAGCACTGTTTGATCATTTCTTCTAACCACACCTTACTAGATGGGGCATCTGCCCCTTTCTAAGTCCTTACTCCTCGGTTTTCTTTGCTATAATAAGGGCATATAATAATAGCTGTTTAGGGGGTTTTCTAAGGGTCAATATAACTTCCAATAGCCCCATAACTATCAGTATTGGATCGGTTTTGTTGGTGTTTTAATAATTTGGAGTTCTATTCTTTTTTATAAACAGTTTTGTTAAATAACCGACCTATGCTTCTTCTGTGCTGCATTGTTTATTATTAACATTATTCTGAACAGATTTCACTCAATCGCACACCTTGAGATTGTAAGTAAAAAAAGTAAAGCTCAGTTTTAATGTTCTAAAGGTTAAAAATCACAGTTTATTGGAATTGTTGGGCTGTAGATCTAAGCTTTAACCTGTGTGGGAGTAAACATGTTCATTATTTCTCAACTTATTTATTCAGGTTTTTCCATTTATCAGATTTAATTTATCAAGTGGGTGAACCAGATAAAATGTCCAATATCGAGGCATATGGAGTTTCTTTTATTTTGTCCACTGTAACACTTTGGTCCAGTTTTTAAAACGCTGAACAGAAAGCATTGATATGTTATTGATGTTTTGTTATGTATTACTGAAGCTTACACAGTGAAGACGTAGATCTAACGTAACAGCAGCACTTCATATCTATCTGAGATTTCAGAGAGGCCAAAGCTTCTAAATATAATGAATTAGAACAGAAAAACACTTTGTGTAAACATGTACAGTCTCATTCCTATCCAGTGTTTTTCTTTATGTCTTTATTTATTTCCTACATTGTAGATTAATATTAAAGACATGAAAAGGATTAAAGGACACATGTGGAATTACGTACTACACAGTAAAAAAAAAAGTGTTATTCCTCCACATTAATCCCCTGATCTAAACCTGATAAACTGAGATTGAGGTGATTTGAGGTGATTTAATTGGGATGAGCTGGAGCTTCACAGTGTGAAGGAAAAGCAGCAACTATTGTTCAGCACCTCCAGGAACTCCTTCCTTCAAGATGCTGAGAAAACTATTCCAGGTGACTCTCCCTCATGAAGACACTGAGATTAAAATCTCACCAAGAGTCTGCAGATCTGAACTCAAAGAAGAATCTAAAATATATAACATATTCTGGTTTGTTAAACACTCTTTAATTGTGCATGTTTGCTGTATAGCTTAATATTAAATTTAAAATGTAAAAAATGATAAAAAGATAAAAAAAACATGTTGAATGAGAAGAACTGTGCCCAAAATTATGACTGTTACTGTATATATGTGTGTCATTCTGTTTATTTTGTCCACCTTCTATACATCTGTCTTCAATAAAACAGTGAAAGAAGGGCAGATTTAATCAGGATTCTCTTCATTTCTACAGTATTCCAAGGCTTTCAGCTCAGGTTACATTTCTTCCCGTAATCCAAAATGCCCAGACCTCGTGTACCAGAGCAGCGTGCCACATTAACCGCATGCCCTTCATTCAGGACCAGCACAGACAGGGTATACGCTGGGTCCTGTGTGCAGAGCGTGGAGCTGCTGAATGCTGGTGGAATGTGTGGAGATTATGTAACTGAGTGGGCGTGGAGCTCAGCTGGAGCTGTTTAGGGCCTGGCACACATACTGTAGCTACTGCATACGGCCTCCTCAGATCCCTCCGTTCAGCACTCAGTGCCCCCAGCGGGCACACAGCCCCCTCAGCCCCTCAGCCCGACTCAGCATGGCTTTATCTCCTCACCCCCTGACCGGTCTCAGCTAGTTCCGTCTGCCCCTCCGGCTACATGATACACTTTCCTATTTTACTCTCACTCTCACATTTCACCTTTAATATCTCTCTTTTTTAGGTATATAACTCGGTATAAGCTGAATGCATTTAGTGCTCTGTAACATTCTGAAGCTTAATTTAATTGTCTATTGTATTTACATTAAATAATTGTATTTAAATCATTGTATATACAATTATTCGAATATAAAAAATAATGATGTTTAATATGTTGATCTTTCGAAAGTAATAAAGTAGTGAAACATAAAAAAAAAAGTTTGAACATGTATTTTGTTTAATGAAAAACAAGTTATTTATCCTAAATAAACCATTACCTGTTAGAGGTGTGAAAAACTACTGCACTAAATATTGATAGAATAATTAGTAATGGAGTTAGTAATAAATTATTCACACTGATTTGTTAGTTTGTTTTTTGTTTTGTTTCTCTTTTGTATAATTAAACATGCAGCGGGTCAATATGAGCCGAAAACACTCCTGCTGTTCCTGAAAAATAAACATAACAAGAGGGATAAGTGGAAAGACTCTGACCTCTGACCTATGCCCACTGGATTAAAGAGGTTATGCCGCATGTTAAACTGGATATTTTTATAAATATTTTTGGAAAACATGTAATATACAGCAGGCATTTATTTTGTTTATTCTTTACTATTTTATTGTGTATAAATCTGTTTTTATACATATTTATTTTATTTTTATATTCCCTACTGATCTTTTCTTTTTTATATGCCTATATTTGATATTTGTGTGAAAGGATTTTTTTTATTATGCAGGTTTTGAATGTTGGTATCCTGTATGTGCCAAAAATCTTGAATAAAACAGACTTTGATTAAAAATGTATAATAATAGGTGATACAAAGTTTTAAAGCTTTATGAGGTAGATTCACCTGGAATTCAGACTTTCAGTTAACAGCTGTGCTGAACTCATCAAGAGTTAATTACTTGAATTTCTTGCCTCTTAATAAAGTGTTTTAGAGCATCAGTTAAAGTAAAGTAGTGAAGAGGTAGAGTTACAGGTATACAGTGAATAGTGAATATTTGAGTAATGTTCGAATCCAGATTATGAGAAGAAAGAAATACTCAACTAAGTAAAGAAAAAAATGATCAGAAACGTTATGATGAAATTGGCTCTCATCAGGACCACCCCCAGGAAAGGAAGAGCGAGAGTTTCCTCTGTTGTACAGGATAAGTTCATCAGAGTAAAAAAATTAGTGGCTACCTAATAAAAAAATTTAAAAATACAGAAAATGTTCCATAGCTTTTGGTTCTTGGTGAGGATGTTAAAGGGTTAATTTAACACTAAGAAAGTTGATTTATTGCTGGTGGATTTACTGTGTAGTGGACAAGAGTAGGACAGTTGTCATGCACTTCTTGCATGATGGCATCGGTCACTCATCGGTTATCTATGTTAACGATGGGCCGATCCATGCCTCAGCACTACCTCCTGCAGTGGACTCTGCTTTACGGGCAGCCAAAGGTCAGTGGTGAATATCATGGTGAAGTGTCAGTGATCTCTGCTAGACTCGTCAAGTACAGCATGACATACGGCCCTGGCTACTCCACAGTATTCCTAATATACCTATATTTAGCATGTAGAAATATCTGGGTCTTGAGAAGTGCACAGTCAGATATAGCAGGGGATTATAAGCTAATAAAATATTGGTGTATGGTATTTTCACGAGGGGGCATGAACCAGGGACAGCTGGGTTCTAGCTGGGCTAGCTAAAGATAGCATCTATCCCAGACAGCATGAAGAATTCGGCCAAACTCGACTGAAGTATGGCAGAATTGGCTGAGACACTGCATTGGCCATGAGGAATTGTGTCGAATGTAGTTTATATGTAGTTTTCTTCAACTGTAGAGCTGGCAAAAGTAGCGTAACCAGATTCCTATATTATACTCCGCAACCGGGGTGCGAGCATTTAGGCTTATGGTAGAGGTCGGCAATTAAGTTTGGCCGAGGGCCAGATATTTTCCAAGCCATTACATGGCGGGCCACAAAAAAAAAATCTGTTTTGTCAAATGAAGTGTAATGGGATGGAGTGCTACAGACTAGTAGCTCTCTAGCCCAGAGGGTTGTTGAACCCAATTGCAGAACAGTTGATCTCAAAGCAGGTAAACCCAAGAAGAAATAAAAAAAATAAAAAATAAATAAAAAATAAATAAACACACTGCTCCTCACGCGGGATGAAACCCGTGCCGTCAGGGTCGCGGTCCAATACACTACCGCTGCCCCGACTAGTGAATTGGGACACAGCTTGGAAAAAACGCCCTTATAAGGAGATAGGGAGCACAAGAACGGGCAAAAAAGAGAATGGGCGAAAAAAAAAAGGCATGCTGAGCATGACAGAGAGAGAGACGGGGGAGGAATGTAAACAAAAGCTCACCAGCGAAGCATTTTTATTTATTTAGATTTTTTCCATTATTGTTCATTATAGTTCAAACAACCTCACGTTGCTGACCCCTATTGCTGACCCCTGGCCTACAGTATTCGGTCTAAAGAAAAGGTGATTTTTGATGTCTGGGCTATTACTTTTACTGTAATTAACATTTCAAATCCTTTTAATATGAATTTATATTTACATTTAAAATTTACATGTATTTATATATTATATTTATATGTATTTATATCTTACACAGAGCAATTTACAAAAAAATGCTTATTCATGTCCTTGGAATATCCCAAGTTTGTAACAGTAGACAGGGCTGGCACTAGCCATTTGAGTGCCTGAAGCACATATGCTTAGTGTTGTCATTTGATAACACTTTGATTTTCATCTTTAATAAGACTTTAAATTGTGGTCTGTACTTGTTGTATGTAATGTAATGTTTAAAATATAGCGGCTTTAACTTTTAAACAGATTTCTTTAGTTTTTAACAGAAGATAGGCTTTTTAAATTTTTTACACTGTTCTAAAAATAGACAGTTGTCATTCTGCTGTATATTTGTTGATTAGCTGTAAAACTGTTTTCTGTTTTCAGTCTCTACATGAGAAGCGTGAGCAGCTTCTCCCCCAGCTCCGCTGTGCTACCGTAAAACACGAATTAGATGCGCATTACAACTTTCGCTCAGGAGATTTATCTTTTTCTCAAACAATTATGTCATTGTAAATATGCAGTTTTTATGATTACTATTACTGCGTTGATTTTTCACAAGCCTGATTTTTGGCATATAATGTTATGCTTGATCAGGTATTAGGATGCAATCACGATATCTAATCCTAATATCGTATTGGTGCATCCCTATTCAAAATGTCACTGAGTTCAGTAAAGTATGGCCTGATTCACATCAGTGGGAGAATCTGGGCTAAACAATTCCAGAATTAAAACAGTAACCTAGTTAACATGGAAGTCGTGGTGTGTTCAGGCTGTGAGAAGCTTTTCCCACTTCAGAAACAAGGCTTTAAACAGGAACCAGCGGAGAGGAAGCGTCTGTCTGGGCCTGGATAAAGAAGAAGGGCCTGGCTCAGAGGCTTGCAGGACCGCCCCCTATTTTTCAAAGGCTTTAAAAGAGAGCTCTTACATAATCTCACTTCTCACAAGAGAAAAAAAAAAAGTGGTTGCACTCCCTGAACTTCCCCAACGGCCGAAAAGAACCTGAAGAACAAACAGAAATCAAGTTCTTCCAGCCAGTCTACAAACTTCCTGTTTTAACCTGCAGTTTATAGCTGATGAAATCATATTTATAATTGTAGATTAGAGCAGTATAAGCTATTAGCTATATGTCCACACACACACATATATATATATATGTATATATATATATATATATATGTCACACAGATTTCTGCTCTTATCCCTCTCAAGAAATTGACTCATGACTTTAACCACAAGTCGGACAAATTGTGGAGGATCTGTAAACTTTTGCATTCCTATTTACAGAAACTATAACTTATAATTTGTTTCTGGAAGTGGAGGCCTAACTGCTCTTTTATTTTTATTTTATTTTATCCATTTCATACATGCTATTCCTTTACCTGTATCCTGTCACATTGCTAACTGTTTATTTATTTTATATGTCTATATATACGCAGAGATGTATATTGCAGTACTCACAAGACTGAAAACCCAATAAATAATTTTTTTTCAAAGTCGCACCCATTGCTGCACCAAATGCATATACATAGCTTGTCAAGTTTAGTTACCCTCACACAGACCTGTCGTCTGACAGAAGTTACCAGAGCATCCGAGCAACAGCTTCAGACTCCTCAACACACAGAGGGACAAAATTGAACCCCACACCTTCCGCTCAACACATACAATATCCTGCTTAATTATTATTCTTCATAGAGACTTAGGTTATTTTTGTGGAATTCAGATTGTGTGAAACTTGAAAATTGTAAACATTAATGAAAATATATTACTTTCTTACGATACAAAATGGGAAAAAATAAATAATAAAGGTATACACCACATTTTCTATTTTTTAATTAAGCCTCAAATGGTAAGAAAATTTACCTCATCAATTTTACACTGACCTCCTACTATAATGAAGTGCGGGATATTTAGTGCAGGCATATAAACTGCAAACATAAATTATTATATAAACTGCTTTTAAAACAGAATACTGCTTTTTTTCTCAACTGTAAACTCAACTCAGAACTAGTAAAGGCCATTTTCCTATATTAGTGCTGGATATTTGCATTGCCAGTAGGTCACGTTGAGACTTACCCCCATTTTAGACCAATCAGAAGCCACCTGCTGTACAAAAGCCAGCCAACCAGCAGCGCTGGGTCTCAGGGGTTTGGTTAAAGGAGTGTCTCTGAAACCTGAAGCTGGATGAGATCAGTGCTTTCAGCTCTGTGAAGCCACCAGCCTTCCCAGCTTAAAGCTCACACTGGTATTCAGATCTACTATTAGAGGCCATACATGGTCCTGATGAGCCACAGCGAATCTAAATGCTTTTTCTACTTTTTTCTACTTTTCTTATTTTTCTATTTACTGTGATGCTTTAAGAGTATTTTAGATTTTATCTTATTTTTGTTTTATGCACTAACTATTCTGCATGTGATTTTTGTTACATTTTAATTATTTTTTTATGTTACATTGTTTATTCTATTACATTATTATCATGTATACTAAAGTCTTGGTAAGTTATGTTGTAACAGACATAAAATACAAACAATTCTACTGAATGTTTTGAAACATTTTTTTACGTATTAGTATTATCAAATTAATAATTTTGCCAATTTTGGTCACAGCTTCACTTTTTGACACAGGTTTTATTTAGAGATGTTAATATGGTGTCACTACTGCTGAGTACCGGAGTTAGATAGCTTTTTATTTATATAGAAATTTGGACTAAATACAAAAATGTAATAGAAATATTTACTGTTAAGAAGGTAAAATCCAATTGATCACAATTAATAAGATAAGATAAGATAAGATAAGATAAGATAGGATAAGATAGGATAAGATAAGATAATCCTGGTTAAACCAGTACTTTTACAACACTTTTACTTAAAGAGTAAAAAGCTTGAGTTGAATTTTTTTCAACTTCTACAGAAGTATTTTAAACCCTAATATCTATACTTCTACCTACAGAGTAATGAATGTATATACTTTTGACACATGTGCACATCGCCCACCCCTACACCCCGAATCTCCTGACTGTTCTTCGTCTGGCCGTTGACCTGCAGTAACCCCATACGTTCCTATACCTGGTTTGCACTGCTGAGTAAATGAATGCTCCTAAATAAAGCTCCAGATTGCACTCCTACGCTGATGACCAGACCAACTGTAAACCAACTGTAAAGGTCCCCGGCCTTAATGACAGTTAAATATTAATCTCCACATACACACACACACACACACACACACAGCACTGTGCTAAAGACTGGTAGCTGCGTTTGATGGCAGCTGCTGGAGTGAGGCATCTCTGTGTGATATCTCTGTGCACACGTCTTAAGAAATGTGTACTTAAGGCACTGGTACGTATTATCTCGTCACACAGTGCGAGTCAAAGTACCAGGGGAATCACGTCTAGATTTAGTGATCAGGCCTGAGTGAGTCTGTCCTCATGACTTCATTAACTCACCTCAGCAGCCCCGCTCAACTCACACAACTCAACTCAGCTCAGCTATTCTTATCTCTCAGCTCTGCACAAAGTCCTCCTGCACGCTCACAGCCTCAGGCATTCCTACAGTACCGGTTCAGTCCGGCACCAGCGACCCGACTCAACACTGTAAATGAATAGTGAAGTGATCCAGACTATGAAGGAACACATAAGAAATCATGTAGTTACTTAAAAGTCTTAAACAAATCTTGCACTTTTTTTCCTGGGGTGGTCCTAATGAGTGCCAGTTTCATCATAACAATATATTTAATGGTCTTTGCAATTGCAATTAGTTGAGTAGCTCCTGCTTCTCATAATCTGGATTAGAACATTACTCAAATATTCACTATTCACTGTATACCTGTAACTCTACCTCTTCACTACTTTACTTTAACTGATGCTCTCAAACACTTTATTAAGAGACAAGAAATTCAAGTAATTAACTCTTGATGAGTTCAGCACAGCTGTTAACTGAAAGCCTGAATTCCAGGTGACTCTACCTCATAAAACTGACTGAGAAAATCCAGCAGCAGAGATGTGCAAAGCTGACCATCAAACCAAGAGGTGCTACTTTGAGGAATCTAAAATATTAAACATATTCTGTTATGCTCTAGTATCTTTGAGTGCAGTCGCAAAGAACATCAAAAACATTATGATAAAACTGGCACTCATCAGAACCACCCAATGAAATGAAGAGCAAGAGTTCCCTCTGTTGCACAGGACACATTCTTCACAGTTTGGATGACTTTAGTATTAATCTACAATGCAGAACATTTTAAAATAATGAAAAAACACTAAATTTAATACTACAGACTGGTACTGTATAAAGATTCATTACGTTCCTACAATTAACATATTGTGATGTTATTCATTCTATTGTCTGATTTAATCAATCAAGTCATTGGAAAAGCTTTTATTAGGTGTTTTAAGAGTATTAGAATAGGGAAAAACAGAAATCCCTGGGTTTGACCCTGTATATGCTTTAATATGCATTAAAAAAGTAGGGCTGTGCGATACTGCAAAATTTGGTATTGATCCAATATCAAGTAAATACAGGGCCAGTATTGCCGATACCAATACCGATACTTTTTACTACTACCATCTACTTTTGTGTAGGGGAGAGTAATGTATCATAATTTATTAAGTGAATACATCATTATTATGCAAATTAGAATGACAACTTGAATTTGACAACTTGATTATTTAGTAATTTTGTAAGTTTTCCTATAATTAATCATGTTTTGATGATAATAAAACACAGGACAAACTTTCTTTTATTAGGTAACTCAGAAACGTTTTTAGAAAACTAGGGGGGTGCCATATCGTATCGTACTTGATAATATGGCCAAAAAATGTAAATATCGTGAACGATATTATACCCTGAAATATCGTGCCATATTACCCACCCCTAATTACCTAATTTATCAAAAGAAAAATTCACACTGTTCTAATTACCCATTATATATCGACTAGAGACAGATTATATCTGTCCGGTATCATTTATTTTACTTTAATCCTGGATTCTTTTACAAATCTGATAAAATTCTTTTTTAAAATATCTCAGTTAGCCATATCATATTGCACGCAATAATACGATTAAAAAATAATTGAAATAATAATTGTCATAATGCCAAAAGTATCGTTATCGTAAAAATACCATGAAATATCGTGATATTATTTAAGAGCCATATTGCCCAGCCCTATAGAAAACTTAAAACTGGTGGTAATCTGCATTTTCAATTAAAAACAAAAGATTTTTTAACATAAAACATTTATTCCGTCATATTATTATTTCAGGTTTGAGGCTAACTATATATTTTGTGTAGGTATCTATTTTTGAGTTCCAGTAAAATAATTCATTTAGTTAATTCATTTTGAAAAAAAAGAGGGGGGGCTTATACAGATGAACTGAAACGTAATAATCAATCTTATCACACAAGTGTCGATAAATACCCAATACCAGCTTTAGTATCGATATTTTAATATATTTAATCGATATATAATTTTTAAATCGATCCACCTGCCCCTATTAAAAAGTAGCAGTAGTAGTATTTCTAATAAAGACAACAACACACTTTCATAATCTGCTAATATAAACTTCCCTATGTATACAAAAACAAATAAACAAACAAAAACACACAGAGAAGCAGCAGATTATGCAAGCAGGTTTTAAAAGTCTCAGAAATCATCAATGCATGTTACAAAAGCCTCGTCCTGCTGTTACCCCTGCAGAAATGGCTGTGTCTGCAACATCTGCCCTGAACCTTCACCCCTTTAACCCCCTACAGTCTCTGACCTCCATCTCCAGAGACCCAGGCCTGGACAGACACCTCCAGTTTCCTAACCCTGTCCCCTCGCTCTCTCCTCTCCCACGGGCAACCCACCGCCTGCTTTCCCAATGCCCGGTTGCCCGCCTCTCTGACAGGGCACCAGGCTATCTGAGTGACCCGCTGTCTCGGCCTACTGGGCAATTTCTGCAGCCTTTTGTGCGTCAGACTGTGAAGAAACTGTACTTTCTTACGTAGACCATAACTTTAACTGACCCATACACACTGCACTTTCACCAGAGTTCAACTACACAACACTGTGAGGGAGTACTGCCACCTTCTGGTCCAAAGTTTTAAACTAAATTAAACTAAAACTTAAAGGAGAACTCTGGTGTAAAATTGACTTTTGTTGTAGTAAAACATGATAAAAAGTTCTTATCTTTGATGTATAGCACCCACAGCGTTCTGAGATCCAGAAATTTTAACATTTTGTCCAAACACCCTTCAGACTGGGAGACACGGGGCATAATTTACCCTGATAAATCACTTTTTACACTGTTATCCAGCTCAAAGTAGCTCCACACCTCTTTGCTAGAATCCGGAGAGCCCTGACATTTAAAACGAGGCATTAATAACTTTTTTAAAAAGTGCACAAGAACCTTATTAAAAACCTCTGTTTACATCCTATAATGCTAGCTTCAGCTCCATGCATCGCCATATTTGTATTGATAATATCATAGACATGCAAACTGTTAAAATTTCTGGATCTCTGAACTCTGTGAGAGAGTGGAGGTGTGCTATTCATCAAAGTTAAGTACTTTTTATCATGTTTTACTACAACAAAAGTCCATTTTACACCAGAGTTCTTCTTTAAACTGCAGTGAAGCATCCCAATGGTGGTAAACAAGATGACGTCAGAAAATGAGCTGCATGCATTAAAACATTAAAGATTAAAGGTCTATAAAGGTTTCAATGTTAATTATAATAGCATTAAATTAGTTTATTTAGTTTTGGTGTTTAACCTGTTAGAGACTGTATATCCAAAAAAGTCCACACATCAGTTCTTCACTCTTATATCTACAGTAATACAATGATCATGATGACAAGATTTTTTTTCCTAAACAGTACATTTTTGCTGTTCCTTTATTGTGGTGGTCCTGATGAGTGCCAGTTTCATCATAACGTTTTTGATGGTCTATGCCACTGCAATGAACTTTTATTAAAGTATTTTTTTTTTCTTAAATTAATTGAGTAGTTCTTGCTTTTCATATTATGGATTAAATATCAAATATTCACTATTCACTGTATACCTGTAACTCTACCTCTTCACTACTTTACAACTGATGCTCTCAAACACATTAAGATGCAAGAAATTCAAGTAATTAACAGCACAGCTGTTAACTTAAAGGCCTGAATTCCAGGTGACTCTACCTCATATAGACTTTAATATTAAATCTTTTGACTGGTAGGCTACTGTAAAAGTACACTTGATTTATGATTCAGTGCCTGAATGTTCTGTATATGGAAATAGGAATATATTACTAATTGTTTTCTCTGAGTGGTATTCAAATGTATTAAATTTAATTTCCCATATCTGCAGATACCCTGATTTGAGTTTAATTGAAAACGACCAGCTTTCAATTCCACCTTAACAAAGCGCACACGTTATTTTAGCAGTTTTTAAGCTACATTTGTGCAGAAATTATAATTTTTACAAAAAAAAAAAAAAAACACCTGGACTAATATGCGAACTTTCTGGTCCACCTTAAAAACTAAATTCTTTCAGTTTTAACGACCTTAAAAACGTATCTTCAGCCTGTGCTTTCAGAATTTAAGGTGGCACGGTTGATTCAAACAATTCAAAATCGTTTTGAGTGAATTACTGAAGGGATTGTATGGTGTGTATAAGAAAGTCTAGATAAGAGCTACTTACACGCTGTGCCATGACTTGTGCAGGTGCTACTTTAACGAAGACCAAAGCCAAGAACTTTCTCTCTGTTGTGTCATTTTGTCCGTGGCGTTTATCACCTGTGTTTTGTGGGCTGTGTTCCTAAAAGCGCGCCCCTAAACCGTGTATTACGGTAGCCGCGTGCACAGCGGAGCTGGGGGAGAAAGCTGTGCTACAACTACTGTATGAACAGTGTAACATTCTGGAAATACAGATCTTCTCTTCTTTAAAATAGGTTTAAAAGGTTTTCAGGTTAAATCATATATATTTTAAACATTGTGGTTGTATAGACCACAATTTACTGCATGCTTCTATAATACTTTTCTTATTTAAGTATTATTAAAGAAGAAAATCAAGGTGCTATCAAATGAAACCACTGATGTCTTGACAAACATGTTCCATAATATTAATCATGTTTCATTTCCAATGATATTATTGCAGAAATAAAGGATGAAAAAACAAAGATTATCGAATTAAACCAATGATGTCTTGAAAACTTGAAACATACATAATGAATACTATTACAAGATTTGTAAATTAATGTAATGGCACATGTAGAAAAAAATGCCTATAAAACATAGAAATCAAAGGTTCATCATATCACACCACTAAATTTGTAAATAGCGCATTCTCATGTATTTAAGGTGTATGTTTCAAGTGATATTACTGAAGTAATTTGGAGATGTCGAAAGTCAAATGAGAAAAGTGAGTCATTCAGTTTTGTATAAACCAGAATTTGGAGTCCAATAACGCCAGCAAATCAAACTGTTTTCATATAACACAAATCCACAAAGAGTATATTCCTTATAATTAATCATAAAGGTTATAAGTGATATTACTGTAGCAGTTTAGAGTAATGGAAAGTCAAACTTATATAAAAAAAATTGGTCCATTTGGTTTTGCATAAACCAGAATCCAACATACTGAAATATTCTTCATTATAATTCCAGAAGTGGTGGAAAGTGAAGAAATTGGCTGCATCCATAAAAGCATACCTTATTAAAAGGGGGCGGGTCACATCTTAATTAGGGGGTCAGAGCCCCCCCCCAACCCCCCTCATAATCCGTGCCCTGCAATAAAGTATAAGTGAATAAAATCTAATTGAATAAAAACTGAGATCAATCATGTTCCAAATATTTAGATTATATAAGCAGCATTAATAAAAATTAATAACTGATAACACATAGCAGAATTATCTCAGGGCAAATTAAATGTCATAAGTTTCACACAAAGCAGTCGCTGGTTTCAGATGCAGATAATTAGATAAACCAGAAATAGAGAAGTCATTTTAAACAAAGACATCAAACAGAGCAAATCAAGCAAAATAATCACTATTGTTCGGGCAATAATAACTCAGATTTTTAGTGTCAGCACCAGAGAATAGGGGTGGGCAATACTATATCGTATACAATATATCGTGACACAGAAATATCATGATATTTAAAATCCATATCGTGATAATAGGGCTGTTCTGTCTTAAAAGTAGTCTATTATTTACTGTGAAGCTTTAGGTGTATTTATTGTTTTAGTTTGCAGTTTATATGCATGCACTAAATATTCTGCAATATTATTTGCTGCATTATATTATTTATGCTATATTATTTATTTTGCCACATTATGATTATACTGTTATACTATTATACTATATTCCTGAAATGAATGAATTATTTTAGTTTTCCTATATCGCCAAGTATATCGTTATCGCAAAATTACCCTGAAATATCGTGATATTATTTTAGAGCCATATCACCCATCCCTTCCAGAGAAATATAAGACAAACAATTATACATAAAAAAGTATACTTGGTTTAGTGTCTTGTTATACACAGGTGAGGATGGGAACACCTGCTTTACATGACCTGGAACTTACCTGTATTCTGGGTTATGCTATTCTACCATCTCTTGATTATTTCTTGTAACACGATCATAATTTTTAATAAAGCAAACAAAACTACTGATTCCTTAATTACTTTAGCAAACAAACAATAAAATTTAAGATATCATAAATTCCCCCAAAAACTAAAGAAAGACATACAGGTAAATAAATATCTGTGGTAGGTGTTCAGGTATTGTTTAGATGACTGGGAACCTACCTGTATTCTTCAGAAGACTCCAGGACTGATCCATCCCATTGAATCTCACTAAGGCAAAAGCACTAAGATCACAGACGAGACTTGACAATCATGCTTTATTCTGGTCGATTTCTTTTAAAAAGGAATCAAATCAATGTATCCTCTTTAACAGAGATCACACAAGCAGTAATCCTTCAAATCCAGGTATTCTCTCTCTCTCTTTCGCTCTCTCTTCATGGCTTGGTGTATTTCCATAAGTAATGAAACTAAACTCTCTCTTTACATTTCTCTCTCTTCAGTTAAATAGCGTTTATTGGTTTCAATTCAAAAAAACGTCATTGATTGTCAACACAAAATCTAGCTTAGCACCAGTACAATAAAACTGTACTTTTG
Source organism: Astyanax mexicanus (assembly GCF_023375975.1). NCBI lineage: Eukaryota > Metazoa > Chordata > Actinopteri > Characiformes > Acestrorhamphidae > Astyanax > Astyanax mexicanus. Next base: position 51,188,304 of record NC_064417.1, read on the forward strand.
CTCGTTAAAATACTGTCTGCAGTGAGGGAGAACAGAATCCGTGGGGTAAAGGGATCATTAAATTGTACATTTTTTTTTTTCAAATAAAGCACCAACCATACAAAGAAAATGTCCATAGGTCATTTGTCGGACACACAGAAAAGTCAAATATATTAATGACTAATTAAATTAAACACAAACAACAATCAAATGTGTAAATAAAACACACTCACACACCACAACAAAGTTAGCTGGAATCGGATACACCGGAGGATGAGGATGATGAGAATGATGCTGATGCTGGACAGGATCCAATAGTACAAAGTCTTTTTTTTATGTAAATCACAGAAGAAAAAAAAATAGTGTGATAAAAAAAAAGAAGAAGAACAAAAACTGTTCCAAAGCTTTGCATTATTCGTTTTTTTTTTTTTTTGCAAGCCTTATTTATTATATAAACTATTTGAGAACCTTCATCATCACGCGGGTCATGATACCAAACAACCAACAATCTCTTCAAATAATGAATTACTTTTTGTAAACATCTTCATGATTTTTGGATGAATCAAAAACATCTAAATAATAAATAAATCTGATGATTCACTGCTGACTTGTATATGTCTGGTGAGTAAATGGATTTAATGAATTTAATGGATTTAATAAACTCAAAACTCAAGAGATCAACCCCTTGCTCTTTTTTTAATACACTGCAAAATAACCGAAAAAAAAGGAAAACCCAGGAAAGACATGCAGGTAAATGAGGTGCTTGCGGTGGAGCTGCTGTAGGTGGTGGGTGTTCAGGTGTGGAGGTGAGCTGAGGTAAGGTGAGGTAAGAAGGGGAAGGCCGAGGGACATATGCTCCAGGTTAGGGGTCCTCGCGGAGAGAGAGCGGCGAGCCTCTCGCAGGTTTACGGAGGAACGGAGGAACCATCTGGCCCACAGGCCTTCCTGCCACAATAAGCCGGAGCGTAATAAGCCTCTTAGCTTCTACGCTCAAAACAGTTCGCCGAGATAAACGCCAAAAGAAAATGCCTTGGACTGAAACTCTCTCTCTCTCAAAAGCTATTCACATGAAAATTACAACCAAACATGTTCACCCTGATGTCAAGATATACATATATATTTACACATACTTATAGGTTAATATATATATAATATAAAAAAAATATTATTGGATAGTGAAAAAAATACCTACAGGTCGGGACCTGAAAGCTGCTTTGCTAGCATTCCCCAGCCAATCACCCGACAGGGGGCGGGGCTATTCCAAAGCAGGCCAGTCTGATAGGTCCCCTTCTTCGCTTATTGTGAAGGAACATACGAGCGAGATCGGAGATCAGTGAGACGGGAATCTTCGTTAAATAACTAAGCCTTTCTGGCGGACGCTGAATGTACAAAGTGCTGGTACTGGTGAGAGGGCATCCGGGCATCTGGGCATCACGGGCATCGTGGGCATCGCCCAGTCGCCGAGAGTAAGAGTAAGTCCTCTGCGCCTGTGGACAGGTGGACAGGTGGGCAGATAGACGCACGGACGGACAGACAGCTCCTCCCAACCCATCCCCGGATGTGGCATGGGTGGAGGGTGCAGTGCAGACAGGTGCAGTGCAGAAAGGGGCGTGGTCTCGTCCACAGGAGCGGAGCTTTTGCTATCGGCTGCAGAGCCTGGCTGGCGTCTCCGTCGTCTCCGTTGTCTCAGTCCTCTCGTCCTCGTCCTCCCGTAAGAGCTGTATCGACGAGCCCAGCAGTCCCTGCAGCTCCGGCACACAGCGCACCAGCTCCACCGCCTCCTCCTCTTCCTCCTCCTCTTCCTCGGCCGGCCGGAGATCTTCGGGGGCGAGGCACGTCTGACTGACAGTCATCTGCTTCCACAGCTCCGCCTTCGCGATGCTCGCTACTTCAAACTGAGGATACCTCGCACGGAATATCCGAGCCGAGACCTTCAGCCGCTTCAGCACGTCTGCCAGCAAGAACCAGTTACAAAAACTGTAAAACGGTAAATAAAGAGAGAAAGTTAGAAAGAGTTCAGATAAAATAAAAACAAAACTTTATTATGATATACAGTTTTTTTTCTAAAATGTATTGTTTTTTTTTACTGCCAAGACATTTCCATGGACAGTAGTGTCACATTTACAAAATACCATTAAAAAATCGATTAAAGTTTTAATTTCATCGTTTTTGTCGTTAATTTTGCGGTGGTCTCTAGTATAAATGAATGCTGTGAGACGTTTTTTGTGCTCCTGTTTCAGAATGTTTAGTTGATGGAGGATTAGTGGGCGAGGAAGAACGACAGGATTTACACTCTTGCTCATGAATATTGAATACTGAATATTTACAAACTGCAAATATCTCGCTTCCGATTGGATTAAAGAACTGTGACGCTCCCCCCAAAGGCTCTGCGGTGGGCGTGGCTATGAATCCTAATTTACAGGTTGAAGCCAGTCAGGGGGCTTTTCCTGATTTATTCATTTTTCTGTCTAATTTTTTGGCTACGCTTTTATTGTCTAATGTAAGCGATGAGGGAGAACAGTTTCACATGCAGCAGGCATATACAACTCAGAGAGACCTACTGTATTTCAAAAAGACCAATTCCTAAGTACAAGTAGGCTTTCTAGCAAAATTACACCTTTAAGGTAAATTACACCGCTCCACAGATCAATGCTGTGGGTTTATACCCCATCTAGCTCACGCCCAAGCTGTATGTTGACTTTAATTTAATGTTATTTATGTCAATTATATTATAAATAGCATAAAATGTGGCATAAAATTATGATAAAATTACAATAATATTGTTTAACACAATTATGTCTGGGAGAATGTATGCATTTGCACATCTATGTCAGCAGTGTGTGCCACTTAAAGTACCACAAAGAATGTATTATAATGGGTGTCCACAAGTATTTGGACATACAGTGGTTAACTATGGATAACTGTAGGTGACTGTAGGTAACTGTGGGTAATTATGGTTAACTGTGGTTACTCACCCCTGTGTTAGTGATACTTGAACGTGGTAGCACGGTAAGAGCGGTTCTGAGGAGAATTCGAACATGAGACAGTCCGAATCCGAGTCTCGCTCCTTCCCCTGCTCCCGGCTCTCCTCCCCGTCCTGCTCCTCCGGCTGAGACAGCAGGAAGTCCCAGCATGCCTCCTGCTCCGTCTCTGAGAAAGAGAATGTGAAGATGAGCACTGAAGGACACTGACCCCTGATTTTAATACGCTCCTGCTTCCCTCTAGTGGAAAGTTGTTGAACTAATAGACTCGAGCACTTCATACACTAATTAGAGACAGGATCTCTGAAAATGAAAGACGGCCAGGGTCACTGTTACTAAACACAAGGTCCTGCACATTTAGTGCTTTTCCTGCTTTAATACACCCACTTTAAATTAATAATGAGCTGTTAATCAGCTGATCAGGTGAGCTGAGGGTAAGAGAAAGACTAAAAACTGCAGGGCAGTGAGGTTAACTGTAAAGTCAGTATACACCAGCAGGGGTGATAGTGAAAAAAAATCCTGAGCCTGAACTTTTTTTTCCTGTTCCAACAGGGTGAGGAGGGGGGGGGGGGTTGTTGGGGAGGGACAACAGACTGCATATGTGACGTAACATAGGCATAAATGTTGACACATTATTCAAACATTTAATAGTCTGTGTATAACCTTATTGTCAAGTGACACATTTTAGATAACGTTTTCATTTTCATATTTACATTTTCTCCACTCTTGTAAAAAAAAGTGCACTTTTATTTTTTATTTTTCTACTGAGAGCTCTTCTTAAGATGGTGTCCTTGTGTAAAATAATGTAACTTTATGTTTCATAGAGATTTTTATAAACGTCAGGACATGTGGTCTTACTGTGAACTACAAATGAACAGAAGTCACATTACAGCAGTGTTTCTCAACCCTGATCCTGCATATTCTACTGCATATTAACACTGTTCTGTATATTCTTCTGCATATTAACACTGTTCTGTATATTCTACTGCATATTAACACTGTTCTGCAGATATTCTTATGATTTTAGCCGATCTGATTCAGGAGTTTAGGGTTAAGCAGTTTATCAGAGCTGTGTGTGGATGAAACTGGTGAAACCGGTGAAACTGCTCACTTACAGGAAGCTGCAGTTCCTCATCCAACCACTAGTGGGAGCTGCAGCAGCACAAGCCCCCGCTGTCTTTACTCAGTCACAGCTACAGCCCAGCCACGGGCTACAGAGCTCAGCTCAGCCAGTCTGGAGCGTTTTTTTTACACGTTTTTTTTAAGTTCATCTGTGTAGGAAAAGGTTTTAAAAACGGATAATACAGCTCTCTACAGTTCACCTTTCAGCCAAAGCAGCTAACAGCAGCAGTTGTCACGGAGGCACTGCTCGGATTACATTATAAACAGGTCAGTTAGCGCGCTGCTAACCTCATGATGTTTATAACTACGGAGTTTAGTGGACACACCACGGCTGCAAGGTTAGACTGTTGAAGGCTACTGAAGACTATTAAAGGCTATTGGAGGTTATTGAAAGGGTTATTGGAGCAGAAATCAGTAAAGGCTGGTTAGATAAGTGATTCACCTCCTCGTCCTTTACTGCGGTGAAACTGCGACTAGCGCTGTCACAGTGATGTTTATTTAACGTCATTAAAACTGATTTTGTCAGGTATTGTCTTATAAATATTTACACATAACTTATATCTCTCCTAAAAAGCGTTTATTTTGGTCACTAACATTCATGTTTATTTATTAGCAGCGTAAATTACCAGTGTTTGCTTTGGTGTGGATGTAATTAGGGGAATCTGTACCAGCCAGGTTTGCCAGGCACCTGTGTGGCATTAATGTGGCATTTGGCCCCGCCCAAGATCGGTATCGGCGATCGGCCCATCGTGGTGAAAGACGACCGGCGATCGGAATCGGCCCCAAAAACACTGATCGGTTCAGGAGGTGTAAAAAAGGAGGTGAATTTTGGCAGTGCATCTGCGATTCTTTTGCTCTCTGTCCGTTTCTTTCGTTTAGCACAACCACTTTCATAACTCCGCTTCATTTTCACTGTGACAGCTGTCACTCTAGGTGAAAATCAAGATCAGGTGAAAATCTAGGTGAAATGATTGTGGAATTGTGGAAAACTCAATTTTAGTTCAGTGATCAGGGTTAAGAAACTGCTTTAAACTACAAACATAAAGTACTGTACTAAATTCTGACTATCCACTACATCTGGCTTCTAGCTAATTAGCTATATTCATTTTCTCCTGTAATCCTAAACTAATAACGACAGTGAAATATGTGAAATAGTGATTAGCTGATCAGGTACAGGGCAAGTTGAACATTACATATATAGTTTATTTATTTTCTAAAACCTTGACTCCCTATCAAGCTAACTCACTAACACAGCTGCAGTTTATTAATCACAGTGGGTTTAATCTGTGTGCTGATACAAGAAGTGTATTTTTAACCAGCTATCAGAAACATATCATCACAGTTTACGTGTTTAGCCTACCGTTATCTTTTTTTGAGAAAAATCTCCGTATATCCAGATCTGTTTTTAAATCAGCTGAAGCTGCTGCGTCCGATCCCGCTGCTAAATCTCACAGCAAGGGAGGGGCTTCCCCCGCTCCTCCGCAAAAAAAAAAAAAAAAAACAGCAAGCTGATTGGCTGTTTCTACTGAGAGGCGGGACTTAATACCTGAACCGGCTCTATTTATTTATTTTATTTATATATATATTTATTTTTATAGAGCCACGCTACGCCGGATTTCCGGCGCGGCGCCGGAACGCTATCACCCCTGCACCAGTCAGGTTTTTAGGTAAAAAGGTAGAAAACTGTCAGCAAAAAAATATTTTTTTCTTGGATGACTCTTACCAAACACAGAGCTGCTATAAAAATCCCACTGTAAACTCGGATCCTGATCAGTGCGTCCCTCCAGATCAGTGAAATACTCTGAAAAAAGAGCAAGCATTACATTATACTGCATTACAGCATTACATATATAACTGTTGTAAGTACAGGAAATACAATAATATCAGATTCAGTCAGGTCTCAATAAATTAATGTTTTTTTTTTTTATAAAAAAATAAGATGGCACATATTTGTTTGCATCTGACCAATATTTAAATTGATATTCAGTGTTTGAATCAGTTTCTGTGATTTTGCTATTTATAGGTTTATGTTTGAGTAAAATGAACATTGTTGTTTTATTTTAGAAACTACGAACAAACTCAAAATTCCCAAATTCCAAATACAAATATTGGCATTTAGAGCATTTATTTGCAGAAAATAAGAAATGGCTGAAAGAACAAAAAAAAGATGCAGAGCTTTCAGACCTCAAATAATGCAAAGAAAACAAGTTCATATTCATAAAGTTTTAAGAGTTTAGAAATCAATATTTGATTAAATAAATGTGGTGGTTTTTAATCATAGTTTCCATGCATCTTGGCATCATGTTCTCCTCCACCAGTCTTACACACTGCTTTTGGATAACTTTATGCTGCTTTACTCCTGGTGCAAAAATTCAAGCAGTTCAGTTTGGTGGTTTGATGGTTTGTGATCATCCATCTTCCTCTTGATTATATTCCAGAGGTTTTCAATTTGGTAAAATAAAAAAGTATATATTTTTTTAAGTGGCCTATTATTTATAGATATATTACATTCTTCATTATAATGTGAATCTTGCAGTTGCTCTTTATTTGTTATCAGAATTTAATGATTAATGGACCAATAAAAACACTAGAAACGACTCTTTTTACTCTTAATCTTTTTGAGTACCACTGAACATTTTCTCCCCTTCTCCTATGAAGCTGCTAATTTGTAGATTTTTTTTTTTAATGACAGTGATAATATATTCATGTTTGTTTAAGTCTTTTAGTATTAAAATAAATCCATCTTTATGAACGAAGTTATGAACTGCCACTAACACCATATTGTTTCTAAGATGCAAAAAAATTACTAGAAAAGTAAGGAATGTTAATAATAATAATAATAATAATAATAATAATAATAATAATAATAATAATGTTAAGTAAGGAATTGAATGAAATATATTTTAAATAATTATATACTTTTGTGTGTGTATAATTGTGCTGTGATGTCCTGGTAAGAAAGTTACCTTTAAGGAAGGTTTTCATGCTGGGGCTTTGGGCCAGTTTAACAGCGGTCTGGCCGGAGTAGGTGGCCAGGGTCGGATCTGCTCCGTGGTTCAGGAGCATCCATACTGAGGCCAGGTTATCAGCTGCTACTGCATCATGAATAGGGCTGCAGGGATTTAATCATTTAACATCAGGTAATACACTGCATACATACAGAGACACACTGATCAATGACATGAAGGTGTATAGCAATATTGGGCTTTTAATGATGTCTTTGGATGGTTCAGGGGCAGAAAAAAAATATATATATAATTTAGCCCTGTGTAAAAAATATTTGCCACTAAATCTAATAACTCGGTTGTGTCATTCTTGGCAGCAAAAACTGCAGTCAAGTAGAGGTGTGCCAAAAAATCGATTCACATAAGAATCTTGATTCTCATTTACTACGATTCAGAATCGATTTAAAATGTCCCAAAATCGATTCTAAGGTCCAATCCCATTTCTTCCCTTGGCCCTACCCCTCACGGTAAGTTCACACTGCAGCGGCACGAAGCGTTTTTCGCTCCGCCTCCCACTGCCCAAAGCGACCGTGGCCGCTGCAGTTTGAACTTACCGTCAGACCCACACAGAGCGTAGGTGTATGAGAATCACCGGTAAGATGGCAGAACAAGCACTATATTACCTTAGATTAACGTGTAGTTTTAATGTTTTATGGCAGAATGCTTCATAACAAGCATAAAAAAGATCGCTAGTAGTTAGTTTCAGTAACTGTTAGCTAGCTAACTAGCTAACTTTCCAGTTCCACCTTAAATAACGCTACAGGTGGCAGCGGGCTGCAGCATTTAAGGCGGAACGGAAAAATAACAATAAGCTAATCAGAGCTAATTTCAGCTCCTCATCACAGAGGAATTAAGGAATGGACAATATGAATTAATTTCTCCACCTCCTGCCCCCTTTCTGAAGAAATACAACGGCCTAAAATTAACTAGTTAATCAGCAGCTGCTCCTGAACTTTAGCGCTCCACTGCTATCATCACATCAGCCCAGCAGCGTCACCTACACACCACCGCTAGTAGCCTTATAATAAAGCAGTGTTATTTATTATTTATTTATTGTTCATTAACGTCATTGTGATATCCCAGTGATTCCTCTGTCACTGAAGACCCACATTCCTGCACATTTTATTGTTTTTGTAACACATTACCTTCTCCAGGACCAGTGTATATTTTGGAGGCTTTTTTTTCAATAAGTTTTCAATAAATTTTTATAAATCAAATCGTTTTGAATCAAAAATCGATTTTGAATCGAATCGTGGCCCCCAAAATCGGAATCGAATCGAATCGTGAGATAGTAAAAGATTCCCACCCCTACAGTCAAGCTTTACTGATAACTGGTAACGAGTCTTTCAAATCTCTGTGGAGGAATTTAGTTCCACTCTTCTTTACAGAATTGTTTTAATTCAGACATTGGAGGATTTTCCAACATGAACGTCCTGTTTAAGATCATCCACAGCATCTTAATCAGACTTTTACCAGACCCTCCATGTGGACCTGCTGGTGGGCTTTGGGTCATTGTCCTGCTGCAGAACCCAAGAACGCCTGAGCTTGAGGTCACAAACAGATGGTCGGACATTCCTCTTCAGGATTGTCTGATAAACAGCAAAATTTATGGTTCCATTTATTACAGCAAGTTTTCCAGGTCCAGAAGCAGCAAAGCAGCCCCAGACCATCACACTACCACCACCATGTTTTACATTCGGTGTGATGTTCTTTTTCTGTGCTAATTTTACGCCTGATATAACGGCACACACACTTTGAAAAAGTTCTACTTTTGTTTGGTCTTGTTGGTCATCAAGATGTTTGTTGGCAAATAAATGAAATCATCATTTAAAAGTGTATTTTTATATTAAATTCATTATATTATATATATTTTATATTATATTCATGGTACCTTACAAAAGAAATCTGTAAGGAGGCATTTTTTGTTTCACAGAACTGTGGAACACGTGGAGCTGGTTTTAATGTTGTGGCTAATTTGTGTTTAATCTGTGTTTGATTGAAGTCTAATGCAAAATATATAATTACAAACAGAAAATTACACATTTTAAAGTACATAAATGTACATTTAAATGTATTTAGGAGTATATTCTCAGAGTAGCTTGGCTGATATATAAATGCTACTTAATTTATACTAATTAATAATAAAAATACAACCTATAATAATATATATATATATATATATATATATATATATATATATATATAGGCATTTATTATGATGTTCACAAGACTACAGCAAAGAAATGAAAGAAAAAAAATTATGTTTTATACCAGGTAGGTTTACTCTCACAAAGTGGGAGCTGGTTTACTAGTATAACTAGTATATATTTCAACCCCCTAAAAAATTATACTTGTTTATTAAAACTATTTTTCTCCTAATTAAAGACGTATGTTGTACGCTCAATCTCTCCCCAAAAAAGAGCAATTTTAAAAGGTTGTACCACTAAAAGCCCAATGCTAGATAAATGTAAAGTGTGTGTGTAGTGTTGCTCTGAATCACTAGTATATGTGATTATCTCACCGGGTCCCGTCCTGTGCGCTGCAGTTGACGTCGGCCCCGTGCTTCAGTAAAACCTGCACAATATGCGTCCAGCCGCGAGCGCAAGCCTCGTGCAGCGCCGTGTAGCCGGCATTGTCCCGCCGGTTCACCTCTCGCACGTCTTTCTCCAGGCAGTACAGAACCACTTCCTTCAGATAGAGAAAGAACAGAGAAACATCTCATTCAAAAATCCCCAAAATTAAAAGGGCCAGAAATATATTAAAGTTATTAACTCTTGACCAGGCACAGCTGTTAACTAAAAGCTGAAAATCTTGCTCTTCCTTTCTTGTAGCGGTCCTGATGATTGCCAGTTTCTTCATTGTAATAGTTTTTGGGTACTTTTAATGTTCTTAAAATGTTTCGGATTGACAAATTCAATTGAATTAAGTATTTTTTTGTCTTTGAGTAGTTCTTGCCATACTCAAATATTCACTATTCACTGTATACCTGTAACTCTACCTCTTCACTACTTTACTTTAACTGATGCTCTCAAACACTTTATTAAGAGACAAGAAATTCAAGTAATTAACTCTTGATGAGTTCAGCACAGCTGTTAACTGAAAGCCTGGATTCCAGGTGACTCTACCTCATAAATCTGACTGAGAAAATCCAGCAGTGATGTGCAAAAACTGATCATCTAAGTAAGAGGTGCTATTTTGAAAGATTTGGTTTGTTTAACACTTTTTTAAAAATGTATTTAATAATTTCATGTTTTTTCGTCATAGTTTGGATGACTTTAGTGTTAATCTTCAACGCAGGACATTTTAATGGAAAAACAGTCTGAGGATGCCCCAGAGGTGCTCAATTGCTGGCAGATATTACAATAAACATGTTGATTAAATTCTAAGTGGAACCCATCCTAGAAGACTGGAATTTTTAAAATTCTACAAGTTCTGTTGTAGTCAGATTATATGAAGCGCATGTAAACTTGTGCTCTAAATTTAAGGTGTGCAACGAGGTTATTATTGTTAGCGAAAAGGAAAGAAATAACGAAAACTGAAAGTGAAAAAACATTTTCGTTAACTAAAACTAATAAAAATGGTGATTAAGCAACAGTTCTACATGAAGTTTGTGCTTAAGGCTGCTATCCTGTGGACTGTTACAGCTTCTGTGGAGAGTTGGTTGTTTAATAGTAACTGAATATTTTTTTTAATGGTTTATTTTGTTGAGTTTTTATTACACAATATCTTTCTGAATCCTGCACCTCACAAATAACGCAAAATATGAACCTAAAACTAAAACTAATGAAAACTAAACTAAAACTAAGCATTATTCAAAAAATTAAATCTTACAAAAACTAGCAACCCGCTCTATGTATTAATTCAAACTAACTGAGTTAAAGGAGAAAAGGTCAAAACTAAATAAAATTAAACTAGAATGAAAAATTGGTAACACTTTACAATAAAAGTCACAAATAACAGTACTTATGACCATAATAAACACTGTTAAATAGTTTAGTAATGTCTGATTTAATTATAAAGTAATTCTAGTTCAGACATTTTTAAACATTAATATATCTGAATGCTTCATAACCCTATAAATAACAATAAATTATGACATTAGACACATTATTTGGTAATGGATAATAAAGTCTTTACAAATGTCAATGAATAAGTCTTTGAGACATTCAGCAGTAAGTACTGTTAATGAATGTACCCTTATCGTAAAGTGTTATTGAATGTTATCGAAAACTATTATAACCTTGTTGTGCACTGGATTTAAGGTGTGTCCAAACTTTGGATTGCTACTGTTCATTATATAAATAAAATAAGCCAATAAGCACTGTACCTGGTATCCGAGTCGAGCAGCTCTCTGTAACAGAGTCTCTCCAGCGTTTTTATTCACGATTAACCGGCGGACCTCCGGCGGAACCGGGCGGCTCGGGGTCGACTCCGGCGTCCCACTTCTCCCGGGCCCTTTCCTCTTCAGCACGGGAGACGAGGGGCCCTTGGGTACGGCGAAAGGTGCAGGGGGTTTTTTGGCGACGGGGCTTTCTTCATCCGCCGAGAGCGAGGAGCAGCGCTTCCCAAGATAACTGCGTTTAGTCTTCAGCTGGAACAAAGTTGAGTAAAATAAACATTGTTGTTTTATTCTATAAACTACAGACAACATTTCTTTCAAATTCCAAATAAAAATAATGCAAAAAATACAAGTTCATATTCATAAAGTTTTAAGAGTTCAGAAATATTCAATATTTGGTGGAATAACCCTGGTTTCAGATCATGGATTAATTACATGCATCTTGGCATCATGTTCTCCTCCACCAGTCTTACACACTGCTTTTGGATAACTTTATGCTGCTTTACTCCTGGTGCAAAAATTCAAGCAGTTCAGCTTGGTTTGATGGTTTGTGATCAAAGTTAATAAAGGAGAGATTGAGGGGAAATTGAGGGGAAGGTGAACGTGACATTGAGAGGACAGCAGCTGCTGGAGCTCAGTGGAGGGAGAAGCTCAGCCACCGCTGGTGAACGAATGGCGGGGATGTGCAGTAACTCTGTCTGCCAGTAGGGGGAACCATAAGACCAACTATTTACAGAGAAAACTCTCCTCTGAGAACATCACACACACCCACCCGTCATTAATCACACTTCTCACAGTTCGCTCGTCACGATAAAGCGGACGATATAAGTGGACGTATATTAAACCCACCTTTTTCTGCTCCTCCGTGTCGCACAAGTGCTTGCTCTTAAATTTCCTCTTTCCTGGAGGTTTGTCATTAAACTCTGGGGTGGGGGGGCTCTCCTGCCGGCGGGTGGTCCCGGAGCGGGTGTACAGGGACCTCCTGGGGCTTAGGTCGGAACTGGGTGTTTCACATGTCAACGTGGCGCTCAGACTCGGGTACAGATCCGACTTCTCATCTGCAACAATGCCAACAAAAAAAACTTAATACAACATTTATATCAAATTAAAGAGGAAAGAGGAAAGAAAAAGTTCAAGTTTTAAAATGAACAGACATACAGCTCTGAAAAAAATTAAGAAAGCATAAACTACGGACAACATTTCTCCCAAATTCCAAATAAAAATATTCTCATTTAGAGCATTTATTTACAGAAAATGAGAAATGTCTGAAATAACAAAAAAGATGCAGAGCTTTCAGACCTCAAATAATGCAAAGAAAACAAGTTCATATTCATAAAGTTTTAAGAGTTCAGAAATCAATATTTGGTGAAATAATCCTGGTGATTTTTAATCACAGTTTTTTTTTCATGCATCTTGGCATCATGTTCTCCTCCACCAGTCTTACACACTGCTTTTGGATAACTTTTCAATTCAAGCAGTTCAGTTTGGTGGTTTGATGGTTTGTGATCATCCATCTTCCTCTTGATTATATTCCAGAGGTTTTCGATTTGGTAAAATCAAAGAAACTTATAATTTATAAGTGCTCTCTTTTTTTTTTTCCAGAGCTGTATATTAATAATGTAATTCAGGCAGTCCAGTCTAAAAGACTGTTTTGTCAGATGTAAGGCAAGGTAAATGTATTGATATTGGTACTCTGTTCCAGTTACCCACAGCATAACATCATCCATGCTTTTTCACCATGTTTTGTTTGGACTGCAAGATATGTTAAAAACAGGCTGAACCAGATCAGATTTGGTGTGACGGTACTTCTATTGTAAAAGTCAGGTTTGCATCAACTTTTCAGTGACTGAAATTGTACACAAATCAAATAATTCAAATTAGTCAAAAATGACTAAATAGCACAATAAATGATTTTAAGTAGAGTTGCCACCCGTCCTGTAATATTGCGTCCCGTATTGAACCAATATGCGAGGCAATTTGTAATGTAATGTAATTTGTTAATTTCCATAAATGTCCATAAACAGCTTTGGAAAAAAAATGGATGATCACAAGCCATCAAACCAAGCTGAACTGTTTGAATTTTTGCACCAGGAGTAAAGCAGCATAAAGTTATCCAAAAGCAGTGTGTAAGACTGGTGGAGGAGAACATGATGCCAAAATGCATGAATAAAAACAGTGATTAAAAACCAGGGTTATTCCACCAAATATTGATTTTTTTAACTTTATGTATATGAACTTGTTTTCTTTGCATTACTTGAGGTCTGAAAGCTTTGCATCTTTTTTATCAACATCTAGTTTATAGAATTAAACAACAATGTTCATTTTACTCAAACATAAACCTATAAATAGCAAAATCAGAAAAACTGATTCAGAAACTGAAGTGGACTCTTATTTTTTGTTTCAGGGCTGTACATCTAATATAATCCTTATTATTAATCACATCCATTGTTTGTGTGTGTAAAGGGGCTTTATAATGGAATTACCACCACAACTAATTCACCTTTAAATTTGTATTTATTTACCTGTACTTTCCTCGTCTTCCCCGAGCCTCTCCTCTTTCTCTCCCTCTGCCGGCTTGTCCTTCTCTGTGATGTACTCTCCGTTCTGGTACTTGCGGTTCCTGCAGCGCTTCCTCTTCTTCGCCGACGCCGAGTCTCCTCCGTCTGCAGCTCTGCCCTTGCTGGCGTCGCTCTCGTCGCGCCGGCGGTTGAGGCGAGGGCGTCCCCGCGGCCGGCGCAGGGGGGTGACCGTCGCGGTGTGACTGGGCGAGGTTGGGGAGGCGGGGGGATCAGGAGGAGGGGGAGTGGGTGGAGAAGCGAAGCTCCAGTCTTTCAGCAGAGCTTCGTCGGTGCGCCGGCGTCCCCGTCTCAGCCGGGGAGACGCCTCCACCTGGGACTCCTGCGAGTCTTTGCTGGGGCGGACAGGGCTGCTGAGGGTGCTGGGGTCCTCCTCACGCTGGTCACACTGGGTACTGTCGACTGGGCTGCTCTCAAAACCTGGAGCAAAGATCAGGAAAAGGCATTTAATCAACATGTTCAGAGCATGCAAAAGTTTGGGTACACCTGGTCAGAATGTGTTACTCTCAGTAGACATAAGAGTTAAAGCTGATAGTGTTTAAAATACTTGTATAGAAGTTGAAGAATCAACTCAAGCTTTTTACTCTTTAAGTAAAAATGTAAAAGTACTGGATTTAAAACTACTTAAAGTATAAAAGTAAAAGTAATGTAAGGTGAGAAAATAAAGCCAAAAAATAAAGCAAAATAAAGCAAAGTCTGTTCCCTGTTTCAGCTGCATATATGCCCATTGAAAATGAATGTATTTTAGTATAATGTAATATTAAAGAAGCTGAGATAGGACATTTGGCTCCAGTTCTTTTGAGACTCTACACAACTTTGCTCACAAGATAATACCTCACAGCTTATACAGGTATAGGCATTCCCAAGCCACCCCATTTTATCGTAATTAACTGACAAAAACATTTTGTAAAATCTTCCCTGTGTCACTGGCTGTAACACAAGCCCAAAGTAAGAACAGTTGGAAAGGGATTTTTTTTTGTTCTCTAAATATACCTTTTCTTATAACAGCAAAAACGTTCTATATTTTACCACACAAATAGACTTTTAGGGAAAATTAAAATGACTGAGTTTGGCAAATATAAACATTACCAGATTTGTTTGGGACGGGACGCTCCTTTTTAACGGCACTGCTCTTCCCTTTGCGAATCTTTCTCACTGGTTCAGGGGACGAACATGTGCTCTCCTCCTTCTGTGGACTGTTCTCCACCTTTACTGGACTTTTCTCCACTTTCAGTGGAATCTTCTCCAATTTTTGTTGACTCTTCTCTGCCTTGATTTGACTCTTCTCCACCTTTATTGGACTCTTCTCCACTTTTTTTGGACTCTTCTCCACCTTGTTTGGACACTTTTCCACTTTTTGTGGACTCTTCTCCACCTTTATTGGACTCTTCTCCACCTTTTGTGGACTCTTTTCCTCTGGAGAAGAGACATCTTTCTTCTGCTGTTAAAAAACAAAACAATAAAAACAAACCAAAAAAGGTCAATATGAGTAAAATATCTGTTAAAAAATGTATAATTAATCAACCTACGAGTAAATTAATGTACATACTCCACACTGAGGTGTTTAAGAACTCCAGCAGACACAACACACAGAGTATGCAGAGAACCAAAGAGACCAGAGTCTGTAATTATTAAGAGGTGTGTCGAGACTCTTATAAAATGATACAAGATGGGGCAAGATACTGGGTTCACGTGATGAGAACGAGATAATAGTTAAACAATATATATTTCTAATTTCGAAACATCTGTAATGACTGAAACTAACAAGATGCAAAACTGCATGTGAACTTTTAAATATTTTGTAAGTAAATCATCTTGTAATGGATGTCAATCTTTTTTTTTTTTTTACAATTTTAATGATTTCTATGATTTTATGAGTCTCTTACAACCACTGTCACAAACAGTAAGGGTTCTGAATTCAACTGGCGACCCGTCTGAGAGTTCTTCATAGACCTGGCAACCTATGACTGAATCTTCTGTGTCATGTCAACGCGTTGCCTCCTCGTGCGTCTGCGATTCTGTGTCGCTCTGCTGTTTAAACTGTAAAGGTGGAAACAAGGTGTGCAACTCACTCGAGCAGAGCAGTGCTGTTGATTGCCACCCAAAATGAGCAAACATTAGTTTTGGTTACCTGTGCATATTTAGCACCTGACTAAATATATTGTTCTGTTTTAATCTCGTGAGATCTCATGGCATGAGATCTCGGGACACCCCTAGTGAAGTATGAGCTGAAAACTTGGATAATGGGTGTAAAAACACCCATTAAAAACCAAGGTAATTAATAAAACTCACTTTTTTCGAGGTAGAGCCTTGTGCTACTGTGGCACTCTCCTTCTCCTGCTGTTTTTTCATTAGTGTTGCAGTCTTCTTCGGCGTCTTCTCATTAGCAGGAGACATTTTCTCCTTAGCCAGCTTTTTAGCTCTTTTCTGTTTGGTGACGGGTACTTTTCCTTTGGAAGGGCTTTCCTCTTTGGCACTGTTTGTTTTATTCTCGTCTTCTGCCTCTGTTACAGTCTCAGTCTGAGGGTGAAGATCCGATAGAGCGATCCCCTCCAGTTTAGAAGGAGTTGAGGACTCAGTCTGTGCTGTCGGTTCTTTTTTTATTAAGTCTTGATCAAGACTTTGGACCAGTTTATTGTCTTTCTTGCCAGCTTTAATACCGGAAGCACACTTTTTCTTGGGGGTGCTGGGCTTTGACTTTTGACTACTGCTGTCGCCGGTTACATGTTCAGTCTGCTTTGTCGGTTTGTCGCGTTTCTTCTCTTTGGGAACTATACTGGTCGTCGTAGCCTCCGGTCTGTTGACTGGTGGAATGACCTCTTTGGGTGGGGAGATTCGGTCCGATCTGGAGTCCTGTGGTTCGGAGACTCTGGACGGTGTGAAGCTTGTCGTCACATTCGGAAGTAGTGGAGGGTTCTGACATCTGTTGAGCAGGTTCAGGACCTCAGGCTTCCTGGAGCCCGCAGAAGTCAAGTTACAGTAGTTCTCTGCAGTCAGTGCAGTGGTTTCCAGAGCTTTCTGCTTCACGATCGACTCCAGATTGGACAACGGGGACTTGGCTTTCTCCCATTTGTCATCCACCAATTTAGTAGGGCTTAGATCAGAGCTATGGAACAGGGGAGTCTCACAAGCCATGCTGCTTCTGACCGCTTTAGACGGGGGTTGCGTTTGACTCAGCTGCTTTTGTGTGGACGTCTCTTGAGTATGGACGTTAGGTTGCTGCTGCCACGATGGTTTGATAACCGGAGGTGTATAAGGAATCCCTGCTTTTCCTCCCAACGAAGACTTCCGAGAAGATCTGAGCTCCGAGTTTGCTGTAACAAATAAAGCTGTGGACAAATGCTCTGGCGATCCAAGTGACGAAGCACTTGCAGAGTGTGCAGAATGTTTGGTGCCCTTATTTAATTGGTTACCTTTACCTGCACTCGATGGTGCTGCCTTCTTACCCCTCGATACCAACTGCTCTCCTTGATCAATAATGGAAATTGTCTCCTGCTTCGCAAAAGTCTGGAGATCATCAACAAAAGCAGCACTCTTTCCATCTTTGCTACGCAACGTCGAGGCAAGTATGGGACTAGCCACTCCTACATATGTGCCAGGGAGGCTGTTTAACGAACACGGCGAGGAGCCTTTGCCCCACGACGCACTGGGTTCTAAACTGTGGTGATTGCTGAGTTTTGAGGACGATCTCTGTGGGGCGGCACCGTTTCGTTGGGTGTCTGGTAGAAGCGAGTATGCATTGGCAGTACCGAAAGTGGCAGTCTGAGGTCTTTTGGAGGTGTGCATGTTCTTCTGATGATGATGAGGCTCGGCGGGATGATGCTCAGATGCAGTTGAGGCGTTCTGAGCGTCCCTGATGCTTTTCTGGCGCTTCGATTTTGAAGAGAGATCAAGGGGTACATCCCGTTCCTCTGGGGAACAAGGCGTGTTGTGCTCCTCGGCAGAAGAAGTAGAAGTCTTGGGCTTCAGAAACGCCATAGTCTTTTCAACCCCTCTGTATGACGGGCATTTCTCCACAAGGCTAAGCAACCTGCTCTGAGTGCTAATGTTGGCTAGTGCCGAGCTACAGCAGATGGCAGCGGTGGGAGAGATGGTGTAGCGAGTCGGTGGGGCTGTGCTCTGTGAGGACTGTTGCACAGGCGGAACGATTGCTGGGTTGGAGGCGGAGGGCACTGTGGATTTGTGCTCTCCGACACTTTTGCAGCCCTTAGCAGCATTGGACAAAGAGTCACTTCGTCCTTTAGATGCCGGCGAGAGTGGTTTCTTGTCAGAAGCGAGGCTTCTACCCACCGAGAAGTGGTAAGAAGGATACGTTTTGAGCCTTGGAGGCATACTCGAGCCAGAACTAGGCGCTGCACAGTCTTTTTGAAACTGACTAGCTGTTGCTTCCCTCAGGGCAGCAATTTGGCCCAACCCTGGGGGCAGCGTAATCTTACAGAGAGGCGAAGAGGAAAAGTTAGGAGAGGGCAGGAAAGCAACAGGTTGGCCTGTTTTGAAGAGCGTTGAACACTGAAATCCCGGGGGAAGGCTAATCACAGGTGGGGTGTGGCTTGGGCTTTGGGGCGTTTTCTTATTCGCTGTGATCCCACCGTGCACAGAGTTCACAGAGTCCTCCACGCCAACTTTTTTACCGCAAGGCCAATGGTGGGTCGAGTAAATACCACCACCATCAGCCTTGGCTTTAGGGACCTCTGTCCTGTCGGGCAACGGCGTGCTCAAAGGATCAGTGCTGAACACAGGAGCATTGTTGTGAGGTTGGGAGGGAGGGACTTCAGGACAATGGTTTGAATTGCTGGCCTTGCTGGCCTTGCCGGCCTCCGAGCAGACGCCAGGCGCTTTGCAGTCAGTGGATGTCCTCAGCTTGTTCTGCTGACTGTGAGGCACGTCTCCTCGGAGTTCAGGAGGCAGTGTCTGCTGTGGATTCCCCACCATGCTCTCGGAGGCCTGGGCAGGGGCACTGCTCTCTCTGCTCACTGGGCCTCCATCCCCCACATTCATTGGCGAGGGGTCCACCTGGACGAGCAGGGAGCGGAACAGATATGCAAAGTTACCAGACAAATTCAGCAGCTCAAGGTGCTCTAATCTAATTATGCAGCAAATTTCATAGGCCTTTCACCTGCATAGGCGTTTGTTTCAACACAGCATTCCTCAGGGCGTGTCGACAGGTCAGTGTTTACTAGGTTTGCGTCTGGATACGGCACAGAGCTGCAGAGCAAAAAAGAAGAGAAAAACACCAGGCATAAGAAACAACGTACAGTATTAATCATTACTCCATAAACTGTAGGTAATTAATATAAAACTCATTTTTGAAAAAAATATCTTTTCATGTTGTAGCATGCACAAGGTTGAGTCACTTGACCACACATGCATTAGTACGTTTATCCAGAAGTCCATAAACACACACAGCTGAAAAAGTATTAACAGAATTTAAACTAAAAGTTTATGGAATATTTCGTTGGTTATAGGTTTTTATCAGCTAATCTACAGAAATAAAATAAACAAACCCAAAACAAGTATAACTGAAGTCATTCTGAACCTGCAGAGAACAGTTTTTCACAATAATTTAACTAAATAGTAGGGTTTTCATTTTTTTATATAAAAAATAGAGTGGAAACAAAACTTAAGAACATTGCCAGCCCATGGTTAAAAACTCAGAAGGTTTGAGCCCAAAAACATGAGGCTAAATGTTGGAGCCCAAAACATGTGGCTAAATGTTGGAGCCCAAAAACATGTGGCTAAATGTTGGAGCCCAAAAACATGTGGCTAAATGTTGGAGCCCAAAAACATGTGGCTAAATGTTGGAGCCCAAAAACATGTGGCTAAATGTTGGAGCCCAAAAACATGTGGCTAAATGTTGGAGCCCAAAAACATGAGGCTAAATGTTGGGGCACAAAAACATCAGGCTAAATATTGGAGCCCAAAACATGTGGCTAAATGTTGGAGCCCAAAAACATCAGGCTAAATGTTGGAGCCCAAAAACATCAGGCTAAATGTTGGCGCCCAAAAACATGTGGCTAAATGTTGGAGCCCAAAAACATGTGGCTAAATGTTGGAGCCCAAAAACATGTGGCTAAATGTTGGAGCCCAAATACATGTGGCTAAATGTTGAAACCCAAAAACATGAGGCTAAATGCTGAACCCCAAAACATGTGGCTAAATGTTGGCGCCCAAAAACATCAAGCTAAATATTGGAGCCCAAAAACATCAGGCTAAATGTTGGAGCCCAAAAACATCAGGCTAAATGTTGGAGCCCAAAAACATCTGGCTAAATGTTGGAGCCCAAAAACATTTGGCTAAATGGTGAGAAACACATATGTTTTGAGCGGAGTTGAAAAACATTTGGCTAAATATTTAAGCCCAACAACATTTGTCCAAATATTGGAGCCCAAACACATCTGGCTAAATATTAGAACCCAAAAAACTTTGGCTAAATGGTGAAATAAGTTTGTTGGAGTCCAAAAAACAAAAAACTTAAGTTAAATCAGCTCATAAAGAATAATGCATGAAATAGTTTTTAGTTTTATGATTTTGCCATATTTGATTTCTAGCTCAGAAAAGTGGCCTGTGGAGAAGTTTGATTTTTTGGTTAAAGGTTTACAGACACATTTCGATGCATTTCTATAGAATATTTATCTACTCTTCACTATAAACACTATTTAATCAGCTCACAAACTTAAAATAATACATAATTTATTAATCAGTGTATAATGACAACAGTTCATTAAAGTATTAAAGACTATTACATAGTATGTCCTTTATAAACTTATAAACAGAGCAGTGTAGTTAGTGTATTCACTGATTGGCTGCTGCGTGTGTACAGAGTCAGACTAACGGGCTCGCCGGAAACTTCCTGTAAGAGCGGTTCCTTTCAGAACATGTCACAATTTCCTTTAACTTCAGACTTCTGCAGGAATTCAGAGTTCTGCACTGACGAAATGAACACCCTGTTCATAAAGAATCAAACTATATTCTATAAAACACTACTAATCGTTACTTTACATGTGTGGAATTATTGAAGAAGGAACACTTTTAAATGTACAGTATATTCCAGTATATATATTGTCAGAAACCTTTAAAGAAACACATTTTTTTGTGGCCATGATTTTCATATTTTACACAGTTTAATAATATATAATAATAAAATATATCAAATATAATAATAAAAGTTGTAAGGTTGTAGCATGTAAGGTTGAAAGGAGCTCTATAAATAAATAAATAAATAAAACTGAATAAAAACAATAACTTGCACATCACTTTTTGTTTGTTCGGGAGGGGCACTGGATGATGTATGGGTTTAGGGGCGGGGCAGGAGGGAGAGCTATGTGAGCTGAGCAGTGTGCCTCCGATAGCTGTGAGTCTCAGATGATTGAATGTCACTGGGGGGGGTATTGATTGACTGTTTGCATATTGTAAGTGTCCACTATTTAAAAGTCAGGAAATGTTTTTAAAAAAATAATATGCAGAAACAGTATGTTTCATTGCATCCGAGGACTAAATTTAGAGTAACTGGACTGAAAATCCAAACAATCTAGAAAAGGTCCACACCAGATACTTTGGTTCTGACCCAAACTGAAAAGTCCGAAAGTCCAGATCAAGAAAGGCAGGTGTGAATGCACACTTAAGGAGATTAGAAATCCTGTGTTTGAATCAAAATATACATATCTGATGACACAATGTATCGTATCGCAAACAAAAACTATACAATTTATCGCAATATCGATATATTGTCCCATTTCTTCTCAGAGAGGCCCTAACGAGATAAAAACCAGACCCACAGAGGCTGAATCTGCACAAAAAAAAACCAGAAAAACATCTGTATGGTAAACTGAAATGTATTATCTGTGAGTAACAGAAGAGTCAGTATTCCAGTGGAGCCATAACCTGAACTGCACAACTGTGCATCTGCACAAGAGCGAGCACCACTCTCCTCACAGAGACACCATCACCAGTGACCTAGCTTAAAACCCGACGCTCAGCCTCACAACACACAGCAGTGACTCAGTGCTGCTGCTTCTACTCACTATATTACACTTTATACTCCTTCAAAAAAGTGTCCTACGTTTCTCTAGGCCTGTCCCAATTTTGTCACAAATTCCTTTAATAAAATACACAGATCAAGCATAACATTATGACCACCTCCTTGTTGTTCAGCTCCACTGATCATATAGAACAATCTCTGGGGCTGCACGATATTGGAAAAATTTACATTGAAAATATTATTTGTTCGACGATATATTTCGTGATATTAAACAATGCACGGCCCATGACGTCACCAGCCCCACCCACATCTGCGTGCTGTCTGGTGTCCAGACCAATCAAGAGCTGAGTCTCAAAGCGCTGAGCTCTCAAAACCCGAGGAAAACAGCAAAACTACAGTAATCGGCCCTTTAATCATTTAAGCATTTAAATGGCTTTAAAAAAAGGAAAATAAGAGCTGTAACTGGAAATATCTGCGCTGCAAAACTGTGCTGGACTGAGTTGCACAGCTTTTAACAGCTCCCCCTCACGCTTCTCAGGCGGCAGCAGCCTGTCACTCACACAGACACAGAGACAGCGCTGTGTATCTACTACTTGTGTCAATAATCAAAAACATTGTAACCATGACATGTTTGATTTAATTGCCTTAAATTACATCACACGTCCTGAGATGCAGCAGTGCTGCTGGGGTTTTTAAACACTGTATCCACTCACAGCCCTTAACTCTATTAACTGCTCCATTTTGTAAATAAAGTAAGGAAATTTGTGATTGGAAGATTTCTGTATTTCTTTGTTGTAACAATGCTTCCTGGCGATGGATGTTATACTGTTAGAAAGCCTGTTAATTTCTCTTTTAAATGGAGCCACATTTGTAAGGAAAATCCATTTATGGGATGTTTAGCAAAGCTAAAGTTGGTATGTGCTGAGGTGGCGCCCATGAAAAATGTACCAAATCTTCTTCTGCTAATACCAAACATCTTACTCTACCATTGACTTGTTTGGTGTTTGAGGATCTTCTTGCGACGCTCACTTCACCTCCTGTCTCCATTCAAGCTATATGGAACTTGGCCTTCAGTATGGAGATACTGGTACTAGGGCTCACTCTAAATCGTGCTGTAACTCGTTTTTTGTGGAAGACCAGCTTGAAGAAGTTGCCCCATCATACAATTCCTATCCAGATTTGCTAAACGAGGCATAATGATGAAGATTCTTGGAGCAGCAAAACCTACTGACCACCAGGGGTGGGCAATATTATATCGTATACAATATATCGTGACACAGAAATATCATGATATTAAAAATCCATATTGTGATAATAGGGCTGTTCTGTCTTAAAAGTAGTCTATTATTTACTGTGAAGCTTTAGGTGTATTTATTGTATAATTGTTTTAGTTTGCAGTTTATTTGGATGCACTAAATATTCTGCAATATTTTTTGCTGCATTATATTATTTTATGCTATATTATTTATTTTGCCACATTATGATTATACTGTTATACTATTATACTATATTCCTGAAATTAATGAATTATTTTAGTTTTCCTATATCGCCAAGTATATCGTTATCACAAAAATACCCTGAAATATCGTGATATTATTTTAGAGCCATATCGCCCACTTCTACTGGCCACTGTAGCAAAGCCCATACTCACAGGTGCTGCCAATCAGGCTCAAAACAGGTGTCAATAGCAACAGCAGAATAAGCATCCCAAAAATGCATGTTCCTTACAAATGTGTCTCAGTTTAAAATAGAAATTACACACAATTAACACGCTTTCCAAAATTATAAGATTTCTTGCCAAGAAGCATTGATATAATAAAGAAATACCAAATATACCACATACAATTTTTTTTGTACTTTTAGTTCTGTTTTAGATGTAAAGTCAGACACACAGGACCCTGAGACACTGAGGTGTTTAAGAACTCCAGCAGCACTGCTGCGGTATCTGATCCACACGCACCTTCAGCACAACACACACTAACATCTTAAACACCACCACCAAAGTCTGTAATTACAGAACTACAAACTGTTCTACAGGATCAGTTGAGCTGAAAATAGATAATAATTATAGAAACAAAAAAATGATTTTGCTATTTATAGGTTTATGTTTGAGTAAAATGAACATTGCTGTTTTATTCTATAAACTACAGACATAATTTCTCCCAAATTCAGATGCAGAAAATGAGAAATGGCTGAAATACCAAAAAGAGCTTTCATACCTCAAATAATGCAAAAAAAGGTCATATTCATAAAGTTTTAAGAGTTCAGAAATCAATATTTGGTGGAATAATCCTGGTTTTTAATCACAGTTTTCATGGATCTTGGCATCATGTTCTCCTCCACCAGTCTTACACACTGCTTTTGGATAACTTTATGCTGCTTTACTCCTGGTGCAAAAATTCAAGCAGTTCAGTTTGGTGGTTTGATGGCTTGTGATCATCCATCTTCCTCTTGATTATATTCCAGAGGTTTTCAATTTGGTAAAATCAAAGAAACTCATCAGTTTTAAGTGCTCTCTTATTTTTTCCAAAGTTGTATATTGGCCCGCAAACAGTTGCAATATCCTAGAAAAGCATACATTTTATACCACTAATATAATGAAACACGATAACATAATATTATAAAAAAAATTTAAGTTTAAAGAGAGTTACTGTTTAATTACTGAAAATATTCAGACACTGGAATTGGAATATAAAACTGTTCAAATATTTTGTGTTTATATAATAAATAAAACACTTAAAATAAAAACACTGTTTCTGATCTAAGCTGACACAGTGACTCATTCACATTAATGCGCTCTTCTCACTAAATAAACACAATGGGCAATACAGGGATCAGCAAAAAATATGATATGCTTGTCCATATATTGTACTTGTATTTGTAAATAAGTGGATAATGGGATTATGGGATTATAGTGACAAACCTAAAAATCTGGAGCTCAAAGTTT
This sequence comes from Astyanax mexicanus, assembly GCF_023375975.1. NCBI lineage: Eukaryota > Metazoa > Chordata > Actinopteri > Characiformes > Acestrorhamphidae > Astyanax > Astyanax mexicanus. The sequence goes on from NC_064417.1 coordinate 51,213,231, forward strand.
TATATCATAATAATTTGATTAAAACAATTATTTTTGCCTTTTCTCTCATGTCCAGTAAAAAAACTTGCTGTGTTCTTGACTCTTACAAGTAAATACGGCAATTTACATGTTTGGTTATTAAATGAGACAAACAGAAAATGACCAATTTACGAAAAAATACCAAATACAAATTATATTTAATGGTCAAAACATCACCCAATCCGAGTTCATAAACAGATCTTCATCTTAAACTGTAATTAAAGCAAAGCACTTGTTTGAACTGCATAACAAATCTTAAGCTAATCTCTCTCTACATTTACAGTATTAGGAAGCACATAGCAGTATTAACCCAATGAGGGGATGGAACGCGAGTGTTTTACTGAGCGGAATAGCACGATACTTTCTATATCTTTCTTTACACCAGTACCTGTAACAGTAGTAGATGATGCAACACAGCCTCAAAGAAGCATCTCAAAAATAAGCCAGTCTACTCTTAGAGAAAGAGTAAAGCTTTAAGAGCTTAAAACAATCAGAAAATGAGCTTTCATTACAAAAGCAAAAAACAACTTGATATTTATACAGATGTGAAAGGTTGTATATGATCATGTACATTAAAGTATTAAATTACAACACCAAAAATAATAATAAATATCTATAGGTCATTTTTTATTTGTAACAATTGTAGCGTTTGAGATGGTGAAAGAAAGTCTCTGTTAAAGGAGAAATTCAATGAGAAATGTAGTGAAACAAAATAACGACTACAAATTTAATAGCCCACCTCCATTCACTCCATTGCTGCCCATGCAAAGAAATGGTTATTTCTACACCATTAACAAGCTTAAATTAGCCTTAAATTAAGTGACAATAATCAAAATCAAAATGAATGCCATGGAAATGGAATTAGCATTCCAGCTGTTGCTAGAAATATATGTACAATATATATGCACTTCCACTAAATTCATTTTGCAATCTATTCCCTAAATTATTTTCTTTAGAGAGATTACAGATTAAGCCAGAAAGCGGTGAGTACTCTTTCCTACACCTTCAAAAGACTCTTGGAAACTGGAGAGAAAACTGCTACAGAAAGACGTCTGGCTGACCCACATGGAAACAGCAGCTTTAGCCTTTAGCTCAGATTAACATGATTAAGGACTGAGTCTCAGTTTCAGCAGAGAAGAGAATTAGAATTAGAGATAGTCTGACAGGTGAAGAAGTGCAATAATATAGTCATTGATAAGATAAAGATAAAATTAAAAATGAAAAATATATAGGAGAGTTTTAAAACTTTTGACTGGTAGTGTATATAGCCGAAAAACAAAATATCTCAATCAGTCAGTTTCTTACAACATTGGGCAGCCCTACCAAACAGTCTGTTATTCCACTATGTCTAATAAATGAATGAATGAATGAATGAATGAATGAATGAATGAATCAATGAATCAATCAATCAATCAATCAGACAGCTTTTGTAGTCCACCAAAAATAAGCAAATAAAACCTAGTAGCCATTCACTTCAGGTACTCTGACATTATTCTTCCCCAGTCTAGTTATGTCTGGATATACAGCTCTGGAAAGAAGAGATCACTTCAGTTTCTGAATCAGTTTCTCTGATTTTGCTATTTATAGGCATATATTTGAGTAAAAATGAATATTGTTGTTTTATTATATAAACTACAGACAACATTCTTCCAAATTCCAAATAAAAATATTGTCATTTAGAGCATTTATTTGCAGAAAATGAGAAATGGCTGAAATAACAAAAAAAAGATGCAGAGCTTTCAGACCTCAAATAATGCAAAGAAAACAAGTTCATATTCATAAAGTTTTAAGAGTTCAGAAATCAATATTTGGTGAAATAACCAAACCAAACCAGTTTTCATGCATCTTGGCATGTTCTCCTCCATCAGTCTTACACGCTGCTTTTGGATAACTTTATACTGGTGCAAATATTCAAGCAGTTCAGTTTGGTTTGATGGTTTGTGATCATCCATCTTCCTCTTGATTATATTCCAGAGAATTTCAATTAGGTAAAATCAAAGAAACTCATCATTTTTAAGTGCGCTCTTATTTTTTTCAGAGCTTTATGTGGCATCGGTGCCATCCCTGCTGAAACATCCAGCTCAGGACCTGCTTTTGCTGGTTTCAGACAATCTAAGCTGGTTTTTGATGGTCAAGGTGGTTCATTCAAGCAAAAACCTACCCTAGCTAGGTAGGGTTATTAACATATCGGCCAGCATAGCTTATGGTGCATTTGATTCTGGTCATGCTTGGCCAATCATGATAATATGAATCCAATAACCATTTCCCAATATTGCAATATATTAGTTACAGTATTTGTCACTGACTGACATTTTTACATTACCGTTTTTCATTTACTTCTCATGCATTCACACTGTTATGTTCTTTAATTTGTGGAAATTAAATTGTGGAAGAGGATTAATGTGTGCTGAGGAACCTTTACAAAACACTTTTCTTCTAAGAGCCTTTTCTTTAAGGTTTTTCACACCCTTCAGACTGGGTGACATGGGGCATAATTCTCCCTTTAAGGGGTTCTACCACAATTTCAAACTACAGAAACGTATACGCTTAACAATGAGATACAGAAGTCTGAGGGCAAATTGATTGTATTGAAAATAGAATTACATAATATTGAATGAAAGGAATAAATATATAGTGATACAACATTGGCAAGCACTGCCTACCATGGTGAAGCTTTGTCATACTGGTAAACTAATTAGTCTGGTCAGGTTGATCATGTGTGTAGACCAGCCCTGGATGACCCCCCTGTTCTGCAGATATCAGGAGTTTTCTGCCCTAAACAAACTGCCTTTAACTGGGGCTGTACAATAATTTAATAACAATATATATTACAATAGAATATGTTCCAAAAACAAATTTACATTATTTCAATATATTATTTGTACTTTTTTGGGTGTTCTTTAAGTTGTGGAAGAGAAACCCCTAAATGCGTGTTTCACTCTCAATGAACATATACTTTTAATGTTAATTTTTCAATTTGGGAATTTTAGGCCCTTTTTTATTTCAGATCAAAATCTGTCTAAATTATTGGCCTAAATGAAGAAATATATTAATAAACATATGATGGAAGCGTAGGCCACATTGTCCAGCCTTACTTTCAGCCTTCAACAGCTGAAATGTGCAGCGTAAAAGGTAATCTAGTAAATAAACAGTCTGGTCAGAATGACAAGGCTGTAAACCAGCTAAACCACCAAATTTAAACAAAATCATGTCCTATACCAGCTTAACCACTCTGAGCTGGCCAGGCCAGTTTTTTCAGCAGGGATATTATATATAAAGTTCAGGCTCTGCCGTTAGCCCCGCGAGCTCGTGCGGACGTCGGTTTTTTTATTTGTTTAACGATGGCAGGTATGTATATGCACAAGCTCGAGCGATGCGAACGATAAACCGGAGGACACGGAGCCCCGGTCTCGCGGGATGGCTGTATTACTGTGCGGGGATAGATAGAGCGGGAGGCACCGCACGACACCGGCAGCCCGCCGCTCCCGGTCCGCGAGCCGCGCAGCCCCGCGCGAGACTCACAAAGGAGACAGACAATCCCGATGACCGTTACCGCGTGCAGGGTGACGGTGAGGACAGGTGATTATACCTTTACCGGGCTATAAACACACACACACACACACACAGCTTCTCCGCAAATTAATAAATAAATAAGGCTCCAACTCTAACTGAGACCAGGCCGGTGTTTCGGTCGAGCTAGTGAACAATCGCAGACTCTCTCTCACACACATACACACACACACACACACACACACACACACACAGGAGAGGGTGGTGTCCGAAATGTTCTGCCTGATATAATAGACCAAAGAAAACACAAGGACTAAACCCCAGCAACCCCAGAGCAACACCATGATTACACCACAGCAAAAGCAGGATTACACCACAGCAACACCATTATTACACCACAGCAACCCAAGAGCAACACCATGATTACACCACAGCAACAACACAGCAACACCAGAATTACACTACATAAACCCCAGAGTAACACCATGAATTCACCACAGCAACCCAAGAGCAACACCATGATTACACCACAGCAACACCAGAATTACACCACAACAACACCAGAATTACACCTCACAAACCCCAGAGTAACACCAGGATTACACCACAGCAACTCCAAGCCCACACCAGAGCAACACCAGGACTACACCACAGCAACATCAGGACTAAATCACACCAACCCCACAGCAATTACATAATACACTACAGCAACTACAAGGACTACACCACACCAACTCCACAGCAACACCAGGCCTACACCAGAGCAACATCATGCCTAAACCGGAGCAACACCAGAAACACCATAGAAACAACAGAACTACACCACAGCAACAACAGGATTAAATCACACCAACCCAACAGCAACAACAAGACTACACCACATAAACACCACAGCAACAACATAGCAACTCGCCAGAAAGGGCGAGGTGCACGAGCTCACGAGCAGCACAATGTAGGTCTCCCGCGCGGGGATTATCCGAGAGAGAATTTGCTGCGAGAGCCAGAGCACACTGTTGATGCATGCATGCACACTCTCGCTCGCTCGCGCGGCCCCAACGCACGCGGCCCCCGAACTAACGACACGGTCCGTCCCCTTATAGCCCGGTATACCACACTCACGAACCTACGGATAGTTTATAACAAAACAACAACAAAAACAACAACTGGCCGCGCTCGCCATGCACTGACCACGACTAAGTAGCACGAGCATGACGTCTTTCCCCCCAAAAAAGAGATAGACAGACAGATAAAGGGAGAGATGGTCATAGATAGATAGATAGATAGATAGATAGATAGATAGATAGATAGATAGATAGATAGATAGATAGATAGATAGATAGATACGTAGTGACACACACATATAGGCTAGACACAAATAGAGAGAGACAGCCCACACAGACAGACAGACAGAGAGAGATAGACACATTGAGGGAGAGGGAGAGAAAGAGAAAGAGAGAGAGAGAGAGAGAGAGAGAGAGAGAGAGAACAACAACAGTTAGAGGGTGATATCACCTACACGAGCAAACACCCTGTAACGCCAGCGAACACTGTAACACACTGTAACATCAGTGTAATCAAACATTGCTACATTGTTACTTCAATACATTGTTACTTCTCCGCGCTCGCGCTGGCAGTCCCCGTGCACATTCCCCCGTGCACGAGCAGCTGAGGGTTTACGGGCAGCCAGCAGGTCTAGGTCTCGCTACCCTCCGCGTGCTCCTCGGACTGCTGCTGCTGCTGCACGACCACGACGGAGCAGAGCGGAGCGGAGCGCGAGCCATGTTTCGCACTCGGCGCGAGGTGTTCCAAATTTGAAGCGAAGTGTCCTCGAGACAACGGAGCAACTATCTGTGTGTTTTACCGCCGCCGCCGCCCGCGAGCCCGCGAGCACGGTAACTAACGACTAGCCGTCTGACCGCGCAGCGGACCGGAGGGAGAGCATGTTCCTAAAACAGTGTTGTCCTCGGGCCGCTCCGGAACCGAAATGGTTCGGGAACGGTTCTGAAACGGTTCTGAAACCGAACCGATCCGAGCCTCCGTCCACAGCCCTGAATCGTTCCGACAAAAAAGGACCATTAATTTAGGCGAGCGCGAGAGCGACACAGCGTAAGAGATGGCAGGAGGTAACGTTACAAACATTCACCGACCCGTCTGACCGACATCTGCGGGATGTTGGCGCATCGGCGGCTAGGATCTCCGTCCCGTCGTCGCGACGTCCGTCGGTCGCGTCGCAGCTCGGCTCGCTGATCTCGATTATTTTTTTTGTCGGTTCCGAAAGTCCGGGGGGTTCGGCAAGACAAGCCCGTAGCGTAGCGTAGCTCAGCCACGGCTCCGGTGGGAGAGAGGGGCAGATGGAGGCGCGCGGCGCTGGGAGTTGTAGTGTTTCTAAACCCACGCCCTCCCCGACTCAACCCGAGCAGGGAGGAGCGGGGACTGCAGGTACCGGCATGCAACGCGGGAGTCCAGCCGCTCGAGTGGGGGGGTGGGTGGGAAGGGGATCGCAACGGTGCGCTAAACTGAAGAAGAAAAAAAAACCTAACCCAACTAACAAAGTGAAAACACGCACGAGCGCTGTCCGTTAACGCACAGCCCGTTCGAGTGCACGTAAAAAGTAAAATAACTGCAAATATAAATAAGTTACACGGGCGGTCCGGGAGCGTTTCTCCGGGGATTGATTGATAGATCGCGGTTTGTTTATAGCGTAGCGTTGTGTATATATTATACTCGAGGACGCATACACACATACACTAAAAAGAAACAAAGAAAAAAAAACTACAAAATAGTTACTTTTTTATAGACTTATTCCGCGAGGGTCAGCAGCATACTTTCACCTGTTTTCACCTGCTTTCACCCACAAATCACCAATACTGTGCATCCACAGACCACATACATCCCCTAACTGTAGGGGTGATCAGTAAATCAGATGACCTCAGAAAATTAGCTGTGTGCCGAAACATTAAGAATTAAAACATAAATAAAAATATACCTCTTTGTTTTATAGCTGTACATTTGTTTGTTTGCTAAACCCAATGGTTCTCAAACTGTGGTTCATACCACTGGTGGTACACAAAACTTCTTAAGGTGGACCTCAAATATTAATATTAAACTGAAATACCAAGGGTTGCAATGTAAAATGTTTTCCTTCTTTCTAGAATTTTATTTGTTTGGGGTTATTTTTATAGTTTATATTAACTATTAAGTGGTTCTCAAACTGTGGTTTGTGTGTGGTGTGGTACATCAGACAATACAATTTTCTGAGAGTAATTAAAAATCTTAAAGATTGAAATCTATATAATTTTCAATAGTATTTTTTAATTGTATTACATTTGTTTAATATTTTTTTGTCTGTTTGCTTATCCCATTGGCCTCATAAACTGTGGTACTTGTACCACTGCTGGTTTGCAAAACATCCCAAAATGGTACAACAGATAATCTCAAAAGGTGTGATGCGTATACTACAATATTAAGTACTGACGTTTTACCTGTATTAAAAGAAACCCAGTGTTTCACAAGCTGTGGTACCTTGTGGTACACAAAACATCAAGGTGGCACACCAAAACATTTCTGCCTTTACTAAAATATGCAGGATAAAAATCTATATAAAACAATTATCTGTAATTTATAAAGCCTTTTATTTGTGTATATATAATTCTTTGTTTAGTTGCATAACTCTGTGGTCCTTAAACGGTGGTACATTAAATATCCTCAATAAAAGTGGTAAACCAGATGACCTCTGGTGTAATATGTTGCATGCACTTGCACAATATTTAAAATTGTAATCTGTAATGTTTCACTCTGTATTTGTTTTCTAGCTTTTTTATTTTTGTTTGCTTAACCCAGTGGTCCTCAAACTGTGGTACATTAAACATCCTAAAGTTGACCTCAGTACGTGTGCAGCGTTTACTACAATATTAATGATTTTAATCTATTTCTAATCTATATCTACATTTTCTATTTTTGTAGGTTTTATAGCATTACATTTGTTTGTGTCTACATTTGTTTGCTTGCTTGCTTAAACCAGGGGTTCTAAAATTGTGGTAGGTGTAAAGTGGAATAAGGTAGCATAAGGTAGAGTGAAGTGCAAGGCAGAAAGAGGTAAAGTAAAGTAGAATGAGAGGCAGGGTGAGGATGAGTGAGGTAGAGTAATGCAGGATGAGTGAATAAGGTTAAGAGAGGTAGAATAAGGTAGACTGAGGCATGGTGAGGTGGAGTGAAGCAGGATGAGTGAATTAGGTAGAAAAGTTGAATAAGGTAAAGTGATTGAGGAAGGGTAAAGTAGATGGAGACAGAGTGAGGCAGACAGAGGTTGAGCGAGGCAGAGAGAGGCAGAGTAAAATAGAGAAAGGAAGAGCAATGTAGTGAGGGTAGAGTGAGGTAGAGCGAGGCAGAGTGAGGAACAGAGATTCTGTAGAGTGAGGCAGGGTGTGGAAGAATAAGTTAGAGTAAGGCACACAGAGGTGGAGTGAGGCAGAATGAGTGAATAAGGTAGAAAGGGTGAATAAGGTAAAGTGACCTAGAATAAGGTAGATTGAGGAAGAGTGCAGTAGATGGAGACAGGGTGAGGCAGACGGAGGTTAAGAGAGGCAGAGAGAGGTAGAGTAAGGTAAAGACAAGCAAAGAGGTAGAGCAATGTAGTGAAGGGTGAGTTTAGAAATAGAGCGAGGCAGAGTGGGGGAGAGCAAGGTAGAGTGAGGCACAGAGGCAGAGTGTGGCAGGGTGAGGAAGAATAAGGTAGGGTGAGGTAGAAAAAGGTAGAGTGTGGCAGGGTGAGGAAGAATAAGGTAAAGTGAGGCAAACTGAGGTAGAGCAAGGTAGAGTGAGAAAGAGAGATACTGCAGAGTGAGGCAGAATGCTGTAGAATAAGGTAGAGTAAAGCAGGGTGAGGTAGAGTGAGGCAGGATGAGTGAATAAGATAAGGGAATAATCACGAAAAAGGTAGACTGAGGAAGGGTAAAGTAGATGGAGACAGAGTGAGGCAGACAGAGGTTGAGAGAGGCAGAGAGAGGTAGAGTAAAATAGAGAAAGGCAGAGCAATGTGGGTAGAGTGAGGTGGAGCGAGGTACAGTGAGGAACAGAGATTCTGTAGAGTGAGGCAGGGTGTGGAAGAATAAGTTAGAGTAAAGCACACAGAGGTGGAGTGAGGCAGAATTAGTAAATAAGGTAGAAAGGGTGAATAAGTTGACATAGAATAAGGTAGAGTGAGGCAGGGTGAAGTAGATGGAGACAGGTTGAGGCAGACAGGGGTTGAGCGAGGCAGAGAGAGGTAGAGATATGTAGTGAGGTAGATAGAGGCAGGGTGCTGTAAAATAAGGTAGAGTGAAGCAGGCAGTATAGAAGCACACAGAGGTAGAGTGAGGCAGGATGAGTGAATAAGATAAGGGAATAATCACGAGTAAGGTAAAGTGAGGTAAAATAAGGTACATTGAGGAAGGGTGAAGTAGATGGAGACAGAGTGAGGCAGACGGAGATCGAGCGAGGCCGAGTAAAATAGAGACAGGCAGAGCAATGTAGTGAGGGTAGAGTGAGGTAGAGCGAGCCAAACTGAGGTAGAACAAGATAGAATAAAAGAGATTCTGTAGAGTGAGGCAGGGTGCGGTAGAATAAGGTAGAGTGAAGCACACAGAGGTAGAGTGAGGCAGGGTGAAGTAGATGGAGACAGAGTGAGGCAGATAAAGGTTGAGCGAGGCAGTGAGAGGCAGAGAAATGTAGTGAAGAAGAGTGAGGGTAGAGTGAAATAGAGCAAGGCAACGTGAGGTAGCGCAAGGTAGACTAAGGTAGAATAAGGTAGGGTGAGGTAGAAAAAGGTAGAGTGTGGCAGGGTGAGGAAAAATAAGGTAGAGTGAGGCAAACTGAGGTAGAGCAAGGTAGAGTGAGAAAGAGTGCTGTAGAATAATATAGAGTGAAGCACACAAGTAGAGTGAGGCAGGGTGCGGTAGAATAACGTAGAGTGAAGCACACAGAGGTAGAGTGAGGCAGGGTGAAGTAGATGGAGACAGAGTGAGGCAGACGAAGGTTGAGCGAGACAGATTGAGGTAGTGTGAGGCAGGGTGAGGTAAACTAAGGTACACTGTGAAAACACACACCTTCTTATCCTAATAAAAATGACTGCAGTCAAACCAAGGGCCAAAAAACCTTAAAGCTTAAATTTTAGGATCTTTATCGATTAAATTTTATCTCAATATCAGGATACCCAACAGCATTACTGCACATCTGATTATATATGTCCATATTGTACACCTCTAGTTCCTGAATATCCCAGATGAGGTGCATGATGATCTGCAGCATGGGGTAAATAAGCAATATACAAAAAGTTACTAAAGAAAATTACCATTACAAGCAGGTCATTAGAGGGCCAGGCCATATATCCAAAATACTGTTATACTTGAAAACATTTTCTACAAGAAAAATACTATATCCTAGTTTTGCACCTTCTACACATGTTACTATGTGTGTACAATTTAATTCCAGAAAAGTACATGCATTGACAGTGTGTGTGGAAATGGTTTAAGAGTACAGTCTAGATCAATTTAGGCCAATTTTCACACCAGTGTCTCCTAAAGTTGCCTATTTCTCAGATATGCTTATCTCTATACATGTTTATTTGTTCACTGATGATTGTTAAGTAGAGAAGAAGCTGCGTTTGAGTTTTTGGTTGCCTGTCAATAATCAGAACAGATAACCTTCAGATCTGGATTCGTAAAGTCATTCCTCTGCATGTTTTTGTTTTTCACCTCTATGCAAGTTTTTTTCCACTCGTAACCATAGTGGAATCCTTTTTGGTGCTTCACTGTCAATAATAAAAGGGTGTTGGACAGGTACCCCATTTTTGTCTACCCTCTCTCTCCCTTTCTCTACCCTCAATGGATCTACTTAATCCTTAATTTAACCCATAATTTAAAAAGGATAAATATATATAAATATACTATTGCATCTCAAAAAATAAGAATATCATTAAAGAGTTACTTTATTTGATAAATTTAGTTCAAAATGTGAAACTCATTATATAGATGTATTACACACAGAGTGATCTATTTTAAGCGTTTTTATTTATTTTATTGTTGATGATTATGACTTACAGCCAATGGAAACCCAAAAATCTAAGTCTTCGAAAATGTTAATATTATATATGACCAAGTCCTGCTGGAAAATGAAATCCGCATCTCCATAAAAGTTGTCAGTAGCAGAGAGAAGCATGAAGTGCTGTAAGATTTTGTGGGAAAGCAAAACTGCACTGATTTTAGACTTGATAATAAAAAACAGTGGATCAACACCAGCAGATGACAGACATGTCTCTCCAAACCATCACTGATAGGTGGAAACTTCACACTAGACCTCAAGCAGTTTGGACTATGTGTCTCTCCACTCTTCCTCCAGACTCTGCTGATGGTTTGGAGAGACACGTCTGTCATCTGCTGGGGTTGGTCCACTGTGTTATATCAAGTACTTTTTTGAGATTAACTAGTATGTCACAATAGAGAATGTTTCAATAAGGGTAATATGAATTTTTAAAAACATTCAACATTTTAATATGCAGTTGTAAAAAAAGAAAGCTGTGGTAGGGCTGCATAACACTGCATCAAAATGATATTGCAATACATATTTCTGCAATACATATTGCAATATTAAAAATACAGAGTTTTCAAAAGAGGTCAATAATACAAAATGTTATGACATTAATAATGCACTCTGTGTATCCAATATTGCAAAAGAATGATACTGGGGAGATATAACCTGCATCTGGTAGAAATGTCATGGAAAATGAGAACAGCAGGAATCTTCCTTTTGTAGTGACTACAGATGAGCATCAACATGGTTCTTAAAGTCCAGCCATAAAGTTCCATTGCATTTCCTAGTGCAAAGGTAGGACTATACAATAACTCAATATACAGTACCAGTCAAATGTTAGGACACACCCTCTCATTTTCCTACATAGTAAATGAATAGTGAATTCATCCAGGCTATGAAGGAACACATAGGAAATCATTTAGTAACTTAAAAGTGTTAAACAAACCAAACTACTCTTATCTGAGATGCTGTTAACTTGTGGTTTCAACCCAACTGATGCTCTCAAACACTTTATTAAGAGACAAGAAATTCAAGTAATTAACTCTTGACGAGTTCAGCACAGCTGTTAACTGAAAGCCTGAACTCCAGGTTACTCTACCTCATAAAACTGACTGAGAAAATCCAGCAGAGATGTGCAAAACTGATAATCTCAGCAAGAGGTGCTACTTTGAAGAATATAGAATATTAAACCTATTCTGGTTTGTTTAAAACATTTTTGTTTTTTCTTCATAGTTTGAATAATTTTAGCATTAATCTACAATGCAGAACTTTTCAAATAATGAGAAACCAGAAAATTAAAAGTGTGCTCAAACTATTGACTGGTACTGTATGTAATGATAGAAAATGATATAGCTAGTAAATGTGAGGTGATTTTCAAATTAATGTTTCAGACTTTTGTATGTACATGCAGGTTTTTATATTTTACTGTATGAACAAAAAATAAGAAACTAATTATGATTTAAATAATTTGGCCATTTTGTTCAGAAATTCTGGGCCGATGTCGATATCCAATATTCCAATCCAATATCCAATATCCAATAACATGTATATTAAATATGCCAATGTCGATATACACATTAAGAACTTACAGACAGAGACTACATCTCAGTATAACTCTAGAAATAAATGTAACATTTATATACTCTTCACTTTAGCTGTATACAAACAAAACAATATAATACAATTAAAGGTTTCTTCTGATTTCTCCAGATGATAAAAAAAAAGAAAAGAAGCTATTTTTAATACTTAATATTTCTTGTCCTGTGTATAGTGTACAGTCTCTGCCAGCCAAGCTCCCGTAATTACACATCATCTTGCTATGGATCATATAGGTCCGTTATTTTTCTTTTCACACAGTCTGCAGGTTCTGGGCTTTGGCCAGACACAGTGTGAGCCCACAACCACAACTCTAACTGTTCTCTTAGAGAGGAGGAAAAACACTGTTTAGAGAACTGACACTCAGGCCCAGAGCTCACAACATGGCCAACAGTTCATTTCCTATAAAATATAATATTCTCCAATTATTTTAAAAAGCTTTAAACATGCCAATTTGTTTATCATTATTACTATTTTACCGATGATTTTTCCCGCAGGGTATCTGCAGGTATGGGCAAATGAAATATAAGACTTTTAAAGACTTTTTAATACCAATCAGATGAAATTGAGACCACTTTTAAGATAATGAAATGGCAAAAAACACACATTATCATTATTAAGTTTAGAGGCTTTACCAGAAGCTAATATTTCAAACCAATCGTTAATTTGCAACTGTATTGCACTGAACAACGAGTTAAGGACAGAAACACAAATGTGGAAGGAGTTAAGGAATGCTCAGTCATTCAGTTTAAACTCGGCTTGGTCACCAAAAGTGCCCAAACACAACAGATCAGATATTTAATCACTAAATATTAGGAGATTTCCCATTTAAACATCTTCTGGGCATTTACATAACATTTAAATCCCACATGCTCCATAAACTGGGATTCGAACTGACCTGTAAAGCCCCTCTGAGCCCAAAAACACCACATTCTTAACCACTCAAAACCCACAACAACCCAAAACTAGCAGCCTTCATAAGACTAAAAGAGCATGTCTGGGCAATATATACTGTTCATACAGTACCAGACAAAAGTTTGGATACACCATCTCATCCAGTTTCATCTTAACTTTTTTTTCTCATTTTTATCCATTGTCTTTCGAATTCATAAGGCCAATTACCCAACCCACTCATTAAGACTCTCCCTATCACTAGTGATGCCCCCCAATACCAGGACGGTGAAGCACATGCCTCCTCCGACACATTCGGACTCCGCCTCTTTTCCAACTGCAGCAACTCGGTTCCAACACATCAGCTCACAGACACCTTGTGCTGATCGATATCACCCTAGGAGTGATGAGGGGAAAGAGCGCCATCTACCCAACCAGAGAGAGCAAGGGCAATTGTGCTCTCTCAGGACTCTGGCAGCTGATATGAAGCTGCATAACCAGGATTCGAACCAGCAATCTCCTGATCAAAGTGGCAGTGCTTTAGACCCATGGAGCACTTGAAGATTCAAAGAGTTTATTGTCATGTAACAGTAAGAAACAAGTTTCCTTGTACAATGAAACTGTTAATTAAACTAACTTAATATAAATGCTAAATTGGTGTCAAATTTACATCCAGGCTAGAAATATGTGCATGATAACAGTGATTATCTACAGCAGTGAAATATGAAAAAAAAGTGCAAAATGTTCAGTAGTGCAATTATAACATTTTCACAGTAAAGTAAAAATGTGACTTAGAGCCCCACCCATTATAGATTTTTTGATGGTATTTGTGGTGACTGCAGTTGACAAAAAAAGTTATTCAATTTTTCAAATTGACAGACCATCATTTATTTAAGTTCTTTGTTTCTTTATTTAATTGAGTAGTTCTTGTTTCTCATAATCTGGATTAGAACATTACTCAAATATTCACTATTCACTGTATACCTGTAACTCTACCTCTTCACTACTTTACTTTAACTGATGCTCTCAAACACTTTATTAAGAGGCAAGAAATTCAAAGTAATTAACTGACGAGTTCATTGATGAGTTCAGCACAGCTGTTAACTAAATGTTAACTAAAGTCCAGGTGACTCTACCTCATAAAACTGACTGAGGCAATCCAGCAGAGATGTGTAAAACTGATCATCTAAGCAAAAGAAGCTACTTTGAAAAAAATGTTAAATATAAAACATATTCTGGTTTATTTTACACTTTAATACAACATATTGATATATTCAAATCTAATTTATACAAAATAAAAAAATGACCATATCATAATGTTGCACCTGCTGCACAAGTTACCATCTGAGATTTAATTTCTAAAAAGAAAGTACACGGCTTGCTTATGTGTTTCTAGTGGGATAACAGTAAAGAGAGAACAGTCTTATACTGGGAATTATTATTTTTAGGATTATCAGGCATAACATTATGACCATCTCTTGATTATATATAAATAGACACAGATTTTCTTTCTGTCAGCCTTTAGTTGACATGGATACATCGACCAGAGGGGCGTCCAGAAGAAACGCCTTTAAAACTGTGCTGCTACCAGAAAAGAGGATCATCATGGTTGAAATAGCCCAGCCTATCTGAATGCTCTGTACCTCATTTGACAGGCTGTTCTAGGCTACCTGTAAATAAAGCAGGAATGGGGGAGTTTGCTGTTGTTAAGTAAGACAAGCTCTGTCCAGTCGCTCTAGCGCAGCCTGAGAAATGTGATGAGTGGTGTTTCTTCTAGATGATGACCTATTTCTCTTTATTAAGCTCACACACAGACACACACACAGATAGTCGGGACCACAGCCACAGCAACACAGCCACAGCAACTCATCCACACGTATAAAGACCAAAGACACAGCTTCAGTGTGTGTGTGTGTGGGGGGGGGGGGGGGGTGCAGTCTGCCCGTGGCTATTTGGCTAGCTTGTGCGCTGAACTTACATACACCTTATATACCAGTACGACAAGCTGTTTTAGCCTAGTCCTAACTCAATTTACCAGTAAAACTCAAAATCACAGATATCTGTAAATCAGATCTATAGATCTTTATATCTATTCTGACTAGTCTCATGACCAGAACCATATATATTTAATGTAAATGTGAGAAGTCATATGTAACCATTGATTTACAAGGAATTTCTATAAAATCTATAAAAGACTAGTAAAACTTTCCATTTAGATATCATTAATATTTTGTACTTCTAGTCAAAACTCTATTACATAAATCTAATTACTAGTAATACTCTGTTAAAGAAATTATAATTTGTGCTAATCAGAATTAGGGGAGATCTAGAATTTTATTATATTATTATTTATTATAAATTAAAAGTAGCAGTAAAACCTGAGTTAAAACGTGCACAGCTGGTTTTAGTTTTTTTTTTATGCTGTAATATGCTGTAATGTTAGTATAAGGTAAATTTGTTACAATAAGTTCTCAAGTCAAGACTACTAGTGCAATTTTTGTAGCTTACAGGTTTTTGAGTCAAAGCTACAAGTACAAATTTTAGCTTACAAGGTCCCATGTCAAGACTGCAAGTTCTCAAGCCAAAGCTACAAGTTCTCAAGTCAAAGTTAGAAGGCTACATGTACAAATTGTAGCTTTCAAGTTCTTAAGCCGAAGCTACAAGTTCTCAAGTCAAAGCTACATGTACAAATTTGAAGTACAAAGCTTGAAGTAAAACTACAAGTGCAAATTACAGTTGACAAGTTCTCAAAGCTACATGTACAAATTGTAGCTTACAAGTTCTCATGTCAAAGCCACAAGTTCTCAAGTCAAAGCTACATGTACACATTTTAGTTGACAAGTGCTCAAGTCAAAGCTACAAGTACAGATTTTATTATACAAGTTCATTAAAAATACAAGTACAAATCTTCGCTTATAATTCTCAACTCAAAGCTATAATACAGCATTTTAGGTTAGGTTAAAATAAAATTTTGCAACATTACTACCTCCACCGGGTTTGCTATAGTTTGAGAGAATTTCGTCAAAACAGCAGTAAGAAAGTCGTTGACAGACAGACAGACCTGCTACCAGTCTACTGTGGGCTTTCTGATAAGGACTGGGGGGAGTCACGCGCTGCCAGGACCACCCCACCCCTTTCACTGAATTACTGAATAACCACACGCCCCCCTCGCGCTCAGACACTCGGAGCTTTCCCCCGGTTACCCGGAGTGAAGCGCGGGCTCCACTGCGGGCTTTACGGCGAGCTCGCGGACTGTCCGAGCCAGAGCTCCCGTACTTGCTAATGTTTGTCTGCTCTCGCGCCAAACCGAACAGCACGCTGCGCTGCGTCTCGCGACGACTTTGATGTTCTAAAATTTAGACAAAGTATATAGTAACGCTACACTAAAACAGATAACAGCGCGCGACCGTACCGCCTCCTCCGAGAGCATCTATCCAGATCAGTGCGCGCGCGAGACAGGAAGAGAGAGAGAGGAGAGAGAGAGAGAGAGAGGGGGGGGGGGGGGCAGAGAGGGAGGGAGGGAACGAGAGAGAGGGAAAGGAAGAGAGAGGAAGTAAAAAGAGAGCAGGGGTGTATAGATAGATAGATAGATAGATAGATAGATAGATAGATAGATAGATAGATAGATAGATAGATAGATAGATAGATAGGAGGGCAAGAAAGAAAGAAAAATAATAATAGAGAGAGAACACAGAACGAGAGAGATAGAAAAAAAGAAAGAGAGAATGAGAGAGATAAATAGAGAGAATGAGAGAGATAAATAGATAGAGAGAATGAGAGAGACAAAAGAGAAATAGACAGGGGAGAAAAAGCGAAAGATAGAAATAGAGAAAACAAGAGTAGCAAAATAGAGAGAATGAGAAGGAGATAAAGACTCCGGGCCCCCTAAAGCAAAATACCAATAACAACACTTTTAGTTACACACCCTATTTAAGAAAAGCAAACTTTTTGCTATCAAACAATCCATTTTTTTCTAATTTTATCTACTTTTTTCCAATTTGGAAAGCCAATTACCTCACCCACTCCTTAATGAGCATTCATCTTCTGATACATGATGCCTCCTTTCTAAATACCACCAATCAAAGCAGCATTACTAGGCAGCATCACAGCACACTATCTAGAGGAAAGTGCCGGTGTTGTGCCAAATTTAGCACCCCCACCAGGAAAAGCACCCCCTCTCGGGGCACATTTCTAAGTAAAGTTAAAGTGCTTTTATCAAGAGGATGGTGTATACGCACTGTCAAGAGGGGGTGCTTTTCATGGTGGGGGTGCTGAATTCGATTCCCAGCTCTAATACATCAGCTACCAGACGCTGTAATGACCAAACAACATCACAATAGGAATGAGAGAAGAGAGCGCCCCCTACTGTAGCCACACAGAGAGAAACCGTATTATCTTACTTCAGGCAACCCTCAGATCATAATGGCAGCTCCTTTGACCTCACAAAGCCCCCAACATTTTTTGGTGCCAGCCAATGATGGCATTATAGTAATGCCTGTGGTAGGCTCACCTTACGTAAAAAATCTCTAAAAAAAAAAAATAGCTTAGCAACATGAGTTTCCACAGTTTCAATATAACCTCAACAGCAACTTCAAAATCTGAGCTAAGGCTAATATACATGTATTAAATATTCCATATTCCACAACTGTGGAAGCCTAGCGCTGGGAAGCAATGAACAATAGTAATTACCTCCCAACATATGAATAAATGCTCACCAGGGTCAGTGCAACACTTACACTTACTTACTTAGACAATGCATTGACTTGAAGCAGAAGTATAAACCAACCTTAATTCAGGACATTAATGCTAAATGGGTTGCAGCAGTAACCACAGGGCATCTTTTAATACCATATTATTGCAATATGCTGCATAGGATTCCGAAACATCATGATACTGTGATTCTGCGATACTCGATATATCACGAGATTAATTCTCTACAATACGATACTTAGCAAAGATCACCCTTTGAGACACTCTCTAGTAGAGGGCAACAGAGAAGGCACTACATAACGGCACCCTTTACGACTGAAAGGACAGCGGGGCACTTATAGATAGGCACTCAATTAAAACACATTATATATTTTTATCTAGAGGGCACATCGATATGTTTCATTGTAAGAAGGGTCATCCTAGTTGGCACTCGATCACTTGGTTGCCCCCCCGCACCCTTTGATTCCACAAGTGTCAGTTGGAATGCTGCATTTACCATAAACAATAAATCAAACATTGTACCATGGCACCATGGTACCATTCACACAACTGGCAAAGAACCACTGGTAACAATGCGTGTACATAAGTGTGTGTGGCACATGTGTTCCTGTGAAATTACCTGTGATAAATCCTGCTGTTGTGATTGAATAAACTTTTCTTTTACTATAGATTTTATAAATATGATCAAATTGGGTTTACAGTATCGCAATAATCAGTGATATTTGAATCATCAGCCCTTTATTGTGATACATATCATATATCACCAAGTTTTTGACAATAAACAGCCAGGACACAAAAATATTACAATAAATTTACAATATCCATGCTTGAATGAATCTTGTAATATGATTTCCAACACCCCTAAAGTGGACAATACCATTCAATTTTAATAACCATTCCTCTAGTCTGCCTGCCTAACTTATTATTTTGTTCATGTGACTTGTGTCTTAATTAAGATAGCACCTGCACAAGCAATGGCACTACCTATAATTTGCTGCTATTTAGTCAGTTTCCTGCTCTTAAATATACTTTATTACCTTTAGCAAATCACTTACATCAAGATGTTAGATTGTTCAAAATTATCATTCCACCTTAAATGCTGCTGTGGTCATTTTAAACGTTTAAACGTAATGGCTTCAGGTGTTTTATATTTTTACAGTGACTTAACAGCCATACACTGTGAAACTCTGGTTTACACACAGTCAGCATGAGCAAGAGAAAAGTTGCAGCCTAATTGTCCACCACTGTGTGCTGATAATAGTGAGTTTTACATTTAACTGTAATAAGAAAATGAATGCAGGTCAGAAAGAGGAGGTTTGGAGCTGCTCTTACTGGACTGGTTTCCGTTTACACCCTGAGGAAAAACTTGACCCCACACATTTAGGCCCCCATATACAGTGTCCAACCCAAACTGGACCCATCACTAACCCTGGTGGGTCGACATGGAGCTCTTGTTTTTTTTCAGTTGGTCCACCATTACAGGCCCCACATGGGCATATTATCTTGGCACAAGAAGGATGCAAACCCTCTCGCGTCACACATTTTGCGAAAGCACGTTAATGCTTACTTAGATTTTGGGAATGTGATCAAACTGGATTTACAGTATCGCAATATGATATAATATTTTAATTATAACCTATGTATTGTGGTTAGGGCCGTTGGACATAGTATATTAAAAATAAAAAAATATATTCTTTAATTATGATATATGTATTTTTAGACAGGTTTATATTAAACACAGTATAAACATAATCTCCTTGTATTTCATTTAACCCTCCTGTTATGTTACAGGTTTTAAAGTTTGAAGATCTAGGAAAAATAGTATTTTTTCAGAATGAAACTTGTTCTGTTTGTCTTAATTACTGTAATCAACATATAATATGAAAATGGTTCATCTCACATATTTGCAACCAAACCCTGCAAAAACTAATACTAAAACAAAAACTAAAAATTGCAAATGTTATGTTTCAGTGTTATGTGAAACTATTGTTTTATAAAGTAGTAAAGTAGAAAAACATTTTAAAAAACGTTAACATGTAATTTCTTTATTATCCTAATTGAACCATCACCTGTCAGCCGTAAGGAACACCACTGCACTATATATTGATGGAATAATAATAACACTGCTTGTTAGTATTTTTGGTTTGTTTCATGCATCTTTTGGATAATTAAACGTGCACCGGGTCAAATGGACCTGGGAACACCATTGCTGTTTTTGACAAATGAACATAACAGGAGGGTTTAGAAAATATTTTAAACATCGTAATAAAACAGTAATTTGACTGATTTTATCAAATTAGTTTGATTAACCTCTCACCCTTAATTGTGATACACGTTATATTATCACGTTCTTGTCCATACACAGCCCTAGGTAAAACCAAAATCCCAATCAGCCCAGATGGCCATGGTGGGCTCTGATATCTCATTAGGGTCCCATCTAGGCCCCCGTGTCCAGTGCCCATGTTTTGGTCCCATCACTGACCCTGGTGGGCATCCATACCCTACGCTGGGGTCAACATGGAGCCCTCTGGCAAAACTTTCTTGTTTTCTCTCAGTTGGGTCACCAGTATACAGGCCCCACGCGGACACGTTATCCGCGTACAAGAAGGATGCGAACCCTCTCGCGCAGGCACGTGAACCCTCGCTACAGGAATTAGAGCAGCGCTGACCACCGCACTGCCCGCGCGCCCGCTGTCCCATCACTTTCGTAGGCCTAAAAACACGTCACAGCCTGTCCCGATGGCTCGAGACTGCGGTCGCCTTGCCCTTATCGTTAGCCACTCACTCACTCCCTCCACTATAGCACGAGACCTCCTAGGCTAACGGTAACGTTAGTCCCGGAGCTCACGAGGCTGTTACTGCTGCTGCTGCGGTCCACCCACCGCCGCTCGCACGCGCTCACTCACTCACTCACTCGCACGCGCAGCAGCAGCAGCAAAGTTTACATTGTTGCAATGTCCCCTTTAATGCCCCCTCGCTCGCGCTCCGGCTCGCCTTTGTTGAGCTGGGTTTAATCGCGTGCTGCCGCCGCCTTGCATTACCTACCTCACCGCCGCGAGCCGACCCCGCGCGCCGTCCAGCACTGGGCAGCGTGCATGCAGAAGGAGACCTCCCGCTCGACCGACCGTGCGCGTGCCTGTGGATCTCGCTCGGTTCAGCTCCGCGATCGCGCGCAGGATTGAAGGCAGGAGGATTTCGGGCAGATTCTCCGCGCGAGCTTCCCTCAGCGCCAGCGTTCACCCGCAGCAGCTGGAGAAAACACTCGCGCACCCAGGGTCCTAAAGCCCGCGCGCTTCCCGCGAACAGGTGAGCGGAGTCGTTCTTGGCGGGGTCGACTGATCAAAGGACGCAGCGAATATTCGGCAAGCCTGATTATTCGACTGATTAACTGACAAGACCGAATCATCTAACGCAGGAATTCTCTAATGCATTGAAACAACGTTGATCAAAAACGTTTTGTTCACGTCTAGGCCTATCGCAATAAAAACGTTATGTGGACGTTATACAGCAATGAAAAAATATGGAGACCACTTAAAATGATGATTTTCTTTGATTTTACCAAATTGAAAAACTCTGGAATATAATCAATAGGAAGGTGGATGATCACAAGCCATTAAACCAAGCTGAACTGCTCGATTTTTTTGCACCAAGAGTGGCATAAAGTTATCCAAAATCAGTATGTAAGACTGGTGGAAGAAACATGCCAAGGTGCATAAAAACTGGTTTCTGAAATCAAATTTCATGAATATGATCTTGTTTTCTTTGCAATATTTGAGGTCTAAACGCTCTGCATCTTTTTTTGTTATTCCAGCCATTTTCTCATTTCTCTAAATGACAATATTTTTGTTTGGAATTTGGGAGAAATGTTGTCTGTAGTTTAAAACAATGCTCAATTTACTCAAACGTATACCTATAAATTGTTAAATCAGAGAAACTGATTTAGAAACTGAAGTGGTCTCTTAATTATTCCAGAGCTGTATATTTGCAGAAATTAAACGATATAAACAATAATATTGCCATTTTAAGATCATTAAATGACACTGACATAATGATCATAGAATAGCTTAACAAACATTCATACAATTTAAAAAAACTTTTAATGAAACTAAATTTGCAATCAATCATAGTTTGGGAAATAAATACCTTTTTTCTCCACCTACTGCAGTCTGTCTACACTGTGTGAACACTGAGTCACAGATGCACTGATTGGTCATTTAGCATGGCTGGCTAAAATACTGTTCACTGTTACATATGTGAAAAACATACAAATAAACACAATAAACAATATCATGATGATCATATATTACCGAGGTTATTTCCTTTTATTGTAATTATCATAAAAGGCCTATTAACATTGATTTTTTTTGTTGATTTAACATTATGGTTCAATAAGTATTCTGTACGGTGTTCTTACAGTGATGTTAACATAATGATTATAAAAATTATTGTTATCTCTAAGGAACGTCTTTCTCCTAAAAATGTTATGAGCCATTCAAAACCTAAATGGACTTTGATTAAATCATCAATCTTAAAATATATAATGCAACAGAAAAAATAAAGTTTTGCCAGAAAGCATTTAATCCAATAGGTCACATCGAGTTGCATACGCATGCCGCACGTGAAACTGTTCTTTTACCCTCATTACCTGCATTAGACAATTAAAGGAAATTGATAGAAAAACTAGTAAATCACGAAAAGCCTCCGGAAATTATGTAACTAAACCCCCTGATTTTTGCAGACTCCACCCTCAACTCAAATTTGAAAATTGCTAAAAATAAAAAGTGGTAGGAGTAGTTTGGGAGGGGCACTGGGTGATGTATGGGTTTAGGGGTGGGGCAGGAGGGAGAGCTAATAGGGCTGTGCATTGTGCCTCTGATAGCAGGGAGATGGTTGAACGTCAGCAGGGGTGCGGTCATATTGATTAACTGAGCTGCATATTGTAAGTGTCTCACCTGTAGCACAGTTAAACCTGAGAGGGTGCTGCAGAAACAGAAATTATTGTAATAAAA
Source organism: Astyanax mexicanus (assembly GCF_023375975.1). Lineage (NCBI taxonomy): Eukaryota > Metazoa > Chordata > Actinopteri > Characiformes > Acestrorhamphidae > Astyanax > Astyanax mexicanus. Next base: position 51,236,030 of record NC_064417.1, read on the forward strand.
GCGTTTTATAAAGATTAGCAAAGGTTTATAAAATGTAACCATTGAGGAAGCTTCAACCATTGAAGACAACTTGAAAGGAACACATTTCAGCAATTAATGAAAAAATAGGGTTTAGGGTTTAGTAGCTCTTTAAAACAATACGATTCCAGTCCTGAGCAGTTCAGGTTTTTCCTTCATGACACCACTACACACAAAGGCCTTTGTGGCTGGCTGATGGACTGCTATAGATGAAGGGAAATTGTAGAAATGATATCCTGCTTCTTTTAATCTAATGATGTCCCCTCTCCAAGTCTCAAAACCAACTGGACAAAATGTGTTAAAGTGCATTATAGAGGCATGTCTAGCAGTCAAAGGTCTCTCACCAAGAGGTGCACTACTCAAAACTATCTTCTGACATATATACTGTAGGTCCGTAGGGGAAGCACTTTTATTTCCTTTTGGGCAAGACCAGTGTCTAATCCAACCGCACCTTTAATTATTTACATACAGACCGGGATGTGTACAGGTGTTATTCCTTTTGTCTCTTTAAGACACATCACTGCTCTCTGGTTAATTGGCTCTCTTTACACGCTCGTCCCAGTATATACTGGTTTACATTCATTTATTACTCTCTTCTAGGACAGACACCATCCTGCTTACTAACCCAAATACAGCCAGTTTCTGCTAAATATAACACCAGATCTTCCCTTTACATCAAACCTAAAGTCCCTCAAACAAACTCTCTTCATTTCAGTCATGGAAACATGGAAACACACTCCAAAAACAAACTTAAATAACAAACTTAAATTTCAATGACTAATTATATATAATAGACTGCATATATAATTCTAATGGAAATGTAAACTATTCTATTTTGATTGTTGCCCTGTATCTGTTTCTCTGTATACTTTACTTTTATTACCCTCTTTTTACCCTATACTTTAATACTTAGAACACACAGGATAGAAAGCCACAGAGCAGCTATTATTATTATTTGGGTGGTGAGTTATTACTCTCAGCACTGCAATGATTACAAAAGCAAAAGGACATTGAATCCACGTTCATTTTTCCATCTCTAATGCATTGAAACAATGTTGATCTTCAACGTCATAATTGATTTATTTGTGGACATTGATATTACATTGATTTGGCATTGATTTAAAGTTATCACTGCAGACACGTAACAGTATCAGACATCATTCTGATGTAATGTTTTTGTCATCTGATGCCATGACCAACGTTCAACCTGAAATTAACGTCTGTTGAGGTTGGTGGCCAGCAGGGATGGCTTTAGAATTTTTTGCATTAAATTGTGTGCACTATCTAATACACATCTAATACACATACAGACAGTACTAGTCTAGCACCTCTGCTTTAATCTAAACACACTGACCGACTAATGGCAGCAGGGCTAGCCTCTCTTACTCAAGTTTAAACAGAGGACAGTGACTGCAGTCTACAGCAATAACATACTACATTATAAAGGCGTTAGATAATAACAGCATAAAGACTGCGAAGGGTAAGGGTAGATTTTTTTTAGCTTATTAGAGACAAATTTCTGTTTAAAAAAAACAACAAACATGACTTTTTGTTTTCACTTTTAGTGGTGCTGAGGGTGCTTGAGCCCTCCAGTTCTGTTATCCATGGGTGCCACCACCATTAAACTCGAGGTTGTGTTCCCTTTACATTTAATAGTAATTCGTTTGGACCCCTTTTAACACACATTTAACATAAAATATTATGTAGCCCTGTTGAATTCCCCTGTTATATAAATGAGTTTTTTTGTGGAAATTTTTATTAACATTAATTTTTATGCGTACAAAATCTATTTGTGTTTCACTAATTTCTGTTGAGTTGGTTTAAGCATCTTTAATGAGGTATATATATTATCGAGCAAATACACTGCCTGGCCAAAAAAAGTCTCCACCCTGATTTAAGTAAGTAAATGATGTGGGGTTGGTTGATGCCGCAGTTGGTCTGCTGGTTTAGGTTCAGCAACAGTATGTGCTGAAAGAATGGGGTCAGCTGACTACCTGAATATACTGAATATAGACCAGGTTATTCCATCAATGGATTCATTTTTTCTTCCCTCATGGCACGCCACGGGCATATTCCTAGATGACAATGCCAAGATTCATGGGGCTGGAATTGTGAAAGAGTTCAGGATTCAGGAAGCATTAGATCATCATTTTTACACATGGATTGAGAGAGAGTTCACCACAGAGTCCAGATCTTAACCTCATTGAGAATCTTGGGATGTGCTGGAGAAGACTTTGTGCAGCGGTCAGACTCTACCATTATCAATCTTGGTGAAAAATTAGTGCAACGTGGGATTGAAATAAATCTTGTGATATTGCAGAAGTTTATCGAAACAATGCCACACATGAGTGCACCATGCAGCAATCAAAGCTTAAGGTGATCCAACCAAATATTAGCGTGTGTGAACTTTTTTTGGTGGTGACAGGCAGTATGCAATAGTGATTCTGGAGAGCCAAATGAGGTGCATAAAGCGAGAGCTGCTGATTAGGGAGCTGTGATCAGCCATACTCTAAATGGACATTGAATTAAGTCACTTTTGTAGGTGTCATTAAACATGTTTTTATTAAAATGCTTCTACAGTATTTGCCTATACTTTCAGTCATTATTATAATTAATCATGCAGATTTTGTTTCTGCCTCATTTAAACTGATAATAATGATCACAGAATAACTCTAATCCCAATCAGTCCGGCCAACTCGGACACTCCGAATTATCCAGGCCTTAAACAGTTCGGATTTAAAGCCAGTGTGTTCAACTACAGGATACAGGATCAGTTCAGACCTAACAAATACCATCAGGAACTGAACACTGCCTCACTGTGGATCCCTGCCGTGCCTCGTGCAGCTCCAGCGCGGGTGTTTTTGTCCCAATCCAAGCGAATTATTCGGTTTACTGCAAATTACGTTCACATTTAAACCGAATCAAATACAGACAAAGATAATATACAGTATACACACTTCGAAGACACCGTGTTAAAGACCCAACCAGAGACTGAATTGGACCATGTGGTTCCATAGTGTAGTGGTTATCACGTCTGCTTTACACGCAGAAGGTCCTGGGTTCGAGCCCCAGTGGAACCAAGAGTTTTTGAGAATTATTAAAAATCGCGTAGATCTTATAAAAACGAACTTCAGCAGCGCCAGAATATTACCATTCTCCGTTTCAGCTGTTTAGCAGTTCAAACATCTAAAATTAAATAAATCAGTTCCTAAAAGCAGGAGCAGTAATATGAACAGACCATTCCTGATATCAATCAACACTTAATAAAAGTTCACTTTTAGACTGTATTACATCTTTTAAGTTTGATGAAAAATGAAATGAAAAAAACTTTTAAACGACTGTACCTTGTTTGAAAGGCATCATCAGCTAACACTGGAATTCTGACACTAAATGGTCAGTGTAATTATTATTACAGTATATTATTTGTCCCTGTTTGAGGCTAAATGCAAAAAAAAAAAAAGAAAAATGTATGTAAAAACTCATTATTTGTTTTTTTTTTAATGTAGTGCACTTTACAAGAAATAAGTTTTCATATTTTGCTCTTTTTCATGTCTGCACCTCACAACTGGATTTTCAGGAGAAATGAAAAAAAAAATCGTTATTTTCTGTTTTTTCTATTTTGCAAGGATTATAGAATCAGATTAAATCCGTGTTACAACATAAAAAAATTGACAAATCTGAAAATCGAGAGAAGATTCGCCTTTTTTTCTTCGTTCTACCTAATGAAAAAAAAGATTAAGTTTTGGTCAGTGTAACGTTTATCAGTTGAATTTTCCGACCGTTTGAGGCTAAATGTAAAAATAAAAAATTGAGTGTAAAACTTCATTATTCAATGTTTTCCATTTGATATATTAAAGAAGAACTTAGGTTTTCAAATATTTTTTTCAAAATATTTAAAGTTTTCTAATTTAGCTGGATACAGTCAGAAAATTAAACTGCTAAACGTTACACTGACCCAGGAACAGCAGTGAGAACAGATCACGACATATATCAATGAACATTAAATAAAAGTTCATTTTTAGGTTGGATTACATCTTTTAAGGTTGATGATGGAAACAAACAACTTTAAACAACGTTTAATTACTGCAGCATCTTCAGTTAACATTGGAATTCTGACACTGAATCATGAAATATTAATGTATTAAATGTTTGAATTAATATTTTAAAATATTAACTTACTACTTTTATTATATTAGACTTATTACTTTATGTTTTATATAATATATATTTGGTATTTTTGTTGTATATTTGTTCTGTGTAAGAAGGCAGTTGTTAATTAATTAATTTATTTATTTTTTATTATTATTATTATTATTATTATTATTATATATACAAATATTTTTTTATCCGGCAAAATCTTTTTGTGCACAGTTGTAGCTGAGTTTGGGTCTGACTGTGTGAAACACCTGTATCACCTCAGTTATGGTGACCTAGATGGGACAATTGGGATGACACTCTAATGCTGTTACATGGTTCCATAGTGTAGTGGTTATCACGTCTGCTTTACACGCAGAAGGTCCTGGGTTCGAGCCCCAGTGGAACCAGGAGTTTTAGGGAATTATTAAAAAAAATCACTAATTAAAAATATAAAACATCTAAAAATATATAAAACATTATCCATATAAACAGCTCAGAACATATCTGTGAAAATAATAAACATTACAAAAATATACATGGGGCTTATTTCTCTCTATGTCTCAAAGGCTTGATTGCTCAAACATGCTGATTTTCTTTCTAAACAAATTCTCTACATACATGACTAGCTTTAATCAGTTAGAGTTTAATTTTACTGATTTTGTTTTGTTTTAAATGTAAAACAGATTTAGTCCCCTGCTCTAGTGGCCCCTGGTTTATTGGCGTAGGCCTAATCCTGTTACAGGTATAGAGTTACGGTACCGGTGATTAGAGCTGAGGGCTGAACACCGGTCTACAGTAAATCCTCAGCCTCAGGATCTGCAGATGAGCTCAGGTGAAATGCGGACGGTTTAAAACAGCAGTATTTTCATGTTCACAGCTGATTCTAAACAGCACTGAAGACATAATATCTGTGAATTATAAATGAGCGTAGTGTAGTGATGTTATAGCGACATCTACTGGTCAATCTGTGTCAGTCCCTCTAGTGTAATCTGTTTTTATTATTATTATTATTATTATTATTATTATTATTATAATAATTTACTCGGTTTATTTGAATGGTTTCTCTTTTAAGTAGTTTCTCATTTTAGTTTAACCTGTAATAAAAAGGTATTGTATTTATTAGTCCATTTAAGTTGTAAATTTAAGTCTAGTTATCGTATACATCTTAGTGGTATAGATGTATATTAGTTTAGTTACATATTATATATGTATTTAAATATATCACTACTCTTTAAACATTTTTATTATTTATTAATGTATTATCTCTGTATATATTTTGTTCATTTTTATGTTTGACATCTGCTCAATATGAGAAGGCAGCTATTAATTGAGGTTGTGTCTGACTGTTTGGAACATATGTATCACCTGAACTGAGATCTGACTGTTACAGGCTGATTAGTTAGCAGATCATGGTTCCATAGTGTAGTGGTTATCACGTCTGCTTTACACGCAGAAGGTCCTGGGTTCGAGCCCCAGTGGAACCAGGAGTTTTAGAGAATTATTAAAAGTCACTGATTAAACATATAAAACAATAAACAGTGCCAGCAAATCCCCATTATACAGATTAACAGCTCAGAAAATATATCTAAAAGTAATAACAATATAAATATATGCACATGAATTGTTCCGTTCTATACTTAAGATATACAATTGGTGAGGTTAATTCAATTAATAAATTAATCTTAAGAGACATGCCTGATTGGGTATATATCACTTATCTCATATTCATGTGATTCAACATTCAAGCAGAATAATAATAATAAAAATAATAATAATAATAATAATAATAATAATAATAATAATAATAATGTCAAAGTGTTATAATAAAATATAACATAATCAAAAATCTATCAACATATATCAATAAAATATCAATAATTAACATAAACACTCTTTCTATACTTTATACACATACTTATAACTATAAACACAATACGTTACTGAAAATTAAACTGATTAAAAAGGAACAGCAGCAAAGTTTACTGAAAATGTAATAATTAGTGTTTAAGTGAACAGTGAGGTATGGTGAGATCTGGTTGGGTATGGTGTTTCTCTATACAAGTTTATATATTATGGTTCCATAGTGTAGTGGTTATCACGTCTGCTTTACACGCAGAAAGCCCCAGTGGAACCAGGAGTTTTAGAGAATTATTAAAATCACTCACTAAACATATAAACAATAAACAGTGCTAGCAAATCTCCATTATCCATATAAACAGCTCAGAACATAGCTGAAGTTAGCTCAAAATATTAATAATAACAACAAATGAAGCCAAGCTGCAAGTGAGAACAGAGTTAGAGAAAAACCAAATAAATAAAACCTACAACTGAACTGGTTGTTGTATTATATCCTTACCTTCTCTTCACATGATTGAGTTTTGGAAGGATATGGTTGAAATATCACAGTAAATAAGAGCTCTTTATTGCTACAAACCCTAAAAGATAAGGCATTTTACTTTGAGGTTGATTAGTTAAACAAATCTGGTGAATTATGTTGATGGATTTAAGTATACTTTATTGTCATTTAATTCAAATGTGGTACAGTCCAGTTACACCCAAAAGAGCAATTTAAATAAATTAAAATAAGATAAATATAATATAAAATAAAATAAAATAAACACACAACATATAAAGGAGAGTATGAAAATTGCAGCAGCATGGATGATTACTATAAAGAATACAGTGCTGTAGTTAAATCTATACCTATTTTTTTTAGATCTGAAAATGTATGGATCTGATTTTTAGATCTAATACATGTATGGATCTGATTTCTTTAGATCTCAAAATGTATTAACCTTTTTTTTTAGATATAAAAATGTATGGATCCGATTTTTTAGATCTAAATATATTTATGAATCTGAATTATTGTCATATAATAATTTATTAAAATATTTAATTAAAAATATACAACGTTCAAATTAAGATACTTTTATTATGTTTTAAAGTCCGTACATTTGTGCCCCCTCGGTGTCGGTCAAGAAGAACCAGCTTAAGGACTTTTATTTTGGCATGCAGTCGCTAGGAAGCCATTGTTGATTTGGAGTGAGCGCGCTGCTGCTACATGTTAGTTAGCGAACTGCTGCTGCTGCTGATGTAAATAAAATAATCCGCTTTTTAATTTAAACATGGCTAATCTGGCTGCTGCTGTGGCCGCGGCGGCGGGGAGGGACCCGGCGGTTGACCGCTCTCTGCGCTCCGTCTTCGGTAACAAATCTGTTATTCTCTGGGTTCAGCAGTGTTGTTAGTACCTGCTGCTGTTGCTGCTGCTGCACCGTGTTAGCTTTAGCTAGTTAGCTGAGTTAGCTAGCTTCATTGGGGAGTCAACATTAGCCGGTGTTCTGTCTAATTTTGTTATCCGTCGATAATCGTTACTTTTGTCTTAAATATACTTTATTAAATATTATCACGTGTTTATCCTGATATACAGTACCATTCAAAAGTTTGGACACACCTTCTCATTCAATGTTGTTCTTTATTTCTTTTATTCATTTCTACATTGTAGATTAATTTTGATTAAAGACAGTTAACTCACATTTAGAATTACGTAGTAAACAGTTAAAAAGTGTTTTTCCTCCACATTAATCCCCTGATCTAAACCTGATGAACTGAGATGGTGATTTGAGGTGATTTAATTGGGATGAGCTGGAGCTTCACAGCTTGATGGAAAAGCAGCAACTATTGTTCAGCACCTCCAGGAACTCCTTCCTTCAAGACGCTGAGAAAACTATTGCAGGTGACTCTCCCTCATGAAGACACTGAGATTAAAATCACACCAAGAGTCTGCAGATCTGTCCTTAAAGATGCATGTGCTTCTTAGAAGAATCTAAAGTACAAAACATATTTTGGTTACTATAACACTTTTTGTTTTGCTGAAAGTTTTCACGTGTTCCTTTATAGCTTTAATATAGTCTTCAATATTAAATTTGCATTAAAAAAAAACAAAGAAAAAAAGCATTGAATAAGTGTGTCTCTAATTTTTTGACTGGTACATACCTGCTACATTATTTAAACTGCTTTATCTATGAATACACTATTGCACAAATCTGCACACTCTTGGTATTTTAATCTCAATGTCTTCATGAGGGAGAGTCACCTGGAATAGTTTTCTCAGCGTCTTGAAGGAAGGAGTTCCTGGAGGTGCTGAACAATAGGTGCTGCTTTTTCTTCACGCTGTGAAGCTCCAGCTCATCCCAATTAAATCACCTCAAATCACCATCTCAGTTCATCAGGTTTAGATCAGGGGATTAATGTGGAGGAATAACACTTTTTTACTACAGAATTCCATATGTGTATCTTAACTGTTTTCATTGTTTTTGTTAAGATTCATCACATCAGCCGATGTCTAGATAGTTCAAACCGATACTTGCTAATGTATTTATTTTATGCTGAAAAAGGACTAAGCAACGCTGAGCACCCTACAACTAAATTTAAGCTGTGTATCAATGTCTAACTGGTACTGTATGTCAAAAAACATTTTGACATAACATTTGTCAATATCGTCAACAATATTATACCCTGAAATATCATGCCATATCATCAACCCCTAATTATCGCATCAGGGTACTACTTGTTTTTTTTTGGGTTTTTTTTTACTGTTTTTAGCAAGTAAAAATTTACGCTGTTCTTGTTTCCCATTATATATCTACTAGAGACAGATTATATCTGTCCAGTATAATTTATTTTACTTTAATCCTGGATATATAGAGATATTTGGAGTGAATTATTAGTATCAATTTTCATTTTCTTGCAGTAGTGTATTCTTAAAATATTTTTTTAACTCATTGTTTTGTCATATCAGCAAGAGTATCGTTATTGCAAAAATACTATGAAAAATCACAATATTATTTTAGGGCCATATCGCCCACCTATAGAGAATGCTGCATCCTGATTGGTGTGTTTGCTTTTGTTCTTCTTTTGGTTTGATGTGTTATATATATTTTTATGCTAATTGACTCATAAGTAACAACCTTTACTTAAATTTTATTAAACTTAAATCTTCTGTATAATGTAGTGAAGTAAAAAAAAAAGTATGTTTAAAATGTTCTGTAGAAATACATCAAAAATTCTCAAAATGTAAATACTTTGTTGTCGTCCACCACTGTGTGTGTTTTGAGGAGCTGGTTGAAAATGCATTGTAAATTATTGAGGAGCTGAATAATTTAGCTCACAGAAAAGCCAGCTTGTTTAAGGCAAGATATATTTATCTGTATGTTATGTAACTGTAACTCTTCATTGTGTAAAATCCTGATTCACCTGCGTTTGTGTAACAGTGGGAAACATCCCGTATGAAGCAACAGAGGAGCAGCTGAAGGACATCTTTTCAGAGGTTGGGCTCGTCGTCAGCTTCAGGTATGAGCCTCCAGTCATTCATATCGTATTACAGTGTGTGTTGTGTAAAAGGAAGTTAAATACCCAGTACAAATACTATTTTTTCATAAGAAGAAACTGACTCAGGATTGATCCACTTAAAGAAAGATAGTGGATTGATATTGTACAGAAAATTAACAAATGGATAAAATGACTCATGTCTTAATGCAGGAAATAGACCAATACTCCATTAGAGCTGTACCATATTTTATATTTTTTATATATATTTTTAAAGCAAATCCAAAGATAATCCAAATAGTGAAAATGTTGATATTCTTTCTTTAAATATTATTTGTTTTTTAAAATTACTATGAAGTCTTAATGCTGTTTTTTTTGTCCTCAATTTATATGCATGCACTAAATATTTTTCACTTTATTTCTCTTGTAATAATTTGTATGGCTGGGTGATAATGAGCCTAAAATAATATAACAATAATATCATATCTTGGCAATATGACAAATGGTTAAAAAAATATTTCAAGAATATACTATTACGACAGAAAACTAATAAAAATAAAAGTATTTAGTATAAATAGTAAAAAGAGTTTCATATGTTCAGTAGAAGTAAAAAACTAAATGTTAAAATTAATTTTTATGTTCAGTACCAATACCCTAAATCTGTATAAAACAATAATAGTATAGCAAAATAAAAAATATCACAGAAATAATGTAACGCAACAACAAATATATGGCACAAAACTACAGTGCATCATATGTGTGCGTAAAAATGCTGTTAGACTATTAAAAGTAAATACAGTAAAATTGACTGCTTTCAAAAATATAGCTAGTCACAATATATTTTTTAATTGTGTATTTTCTTGTGTATTTTTGCAAATATTATTTTGTACAATATGATATGGCACACCCTTAGTATTTTGCTATATTACATCCTTTTTTCTCTTGTTTTTGAAATTATTGTTATTATTATAATTATTATTGTTTCTTAATGTTTTTCAGCAAGAGTATTGTTATTGCGGAAATACAGTTAGATATTATTTTTTCACCGTATTATCCATCTGTAAACCCTTCCCCTTTCTTTCTCTGTTTTATTTATTTATTTATTTATTTATTTATATTTGCTTTTTTTTTTTGTTTCCCCTGAAAAACAAATTTGTGTATTGGATCAAAATTTCAGAAATGAAACCCCAATCTAATGTTTTGCAGGTTGGTGTATGACAGAGAGACGGGGAAACCGAAAGGCTATGGGTTCTGTGAGTATCAGGATCAGGAGACGGCCCTCAGTGCCATGCGGAACCTGAACGGCAGAGAGTTCAGTGGCAGAGCTCTGCGTGTGGACAACGCCGCCAGTGAGAAGAACAAGGAGGAGCTGAAGAGTGAGTAACTCAGATCTGGTAGAAAGTAGTGATGCGGTACAGTGTGCCCACAGTTATTGGTTCACGGTAATGATTCGGTTTCTACAATAAATCAATATTATCTCAGCTCTAACATGCAGTAGATTATTTGTTCTTTCTGTTTCAAACAAGGTGCTACTGCTCACACTTTCAGAGACAATATTAAATGTAGAGAAAAGGCACAGATGAGCTCAAATCACAACATTTTATTATTAAAAAGGAACACTTATTTTTGCCCTCTGTAAAAAAAAACATTCAAAATTAAATAAAGTGCAGTATAAAGTAAACTAATAATTTTTTTTAAAATGATGAAGCCTCTCCAAATTTCATTTTTTAAAGTTTTGCATTCACTTGCCAGGATATTGCAACTGGGAAATCTTTGTGTAGTTTAGTGTAGCTGATTGGCTCCTGGGAAGTTCAGGAAACGTCTGATTGGTTGTTGCATGCTTATGGAGAGACTGAGCACAACTACACAGAACAGGGTTTGTACAGTCATGAAAAACCTGGAAAAGTCATGGAATTTGAAAATAGTAATTTCCAGGCCTGGATATGTTTTAGAAAAATAAAAACACCCAGAAAGTTTGGGAAAAGACATGGAAATTTGGCCTACAAATCTTTGTATTTCTGTTTATCACTGGAAAAAATCTATTTTTAGCTAACAAATACATCAGCTCATAGTTATTTCAGTAATTTAGCCCTATAAAAATGGAGCTTTCATGATCTGACTTTTTATTATTAAAGATTGTGTCAACACTTTATCACTATGATCAATTTTAATTATAGTTTTAGTTAATTTTTGGCTTTATTATCCATTGTCTGATCTGATGTTTAAAAAATCGCATGGTCATGAAAATTTGCCTTGAAGGCATAGAAAAGTCATGAAAAAATCATGGAAATGTATTGGTTGAAACGTGTATGAACCCTGATAGAAAACACATCCCCCAGGTCCTATACAGTCCTGACTATCACTCAATATACAGTAATCACATATTAAACATTTCAAAACCATAGAGAGTGCAAGAGCCCTGGGAAGGTCTTAATGTCTTGTTCTATTGGTGGGCGTACCCAAATGCTGAATAGTTAAAATACAGAAAACAATTGCATATATATTAGAAAGATGTATTTGTTTTCCACTGATATTTTGCCACTCATCACTGCCTGTGAGTATAATGTGTATGTTGTGTGTTTGCTTTTTTCCTAAGGTTTGGGCACAGGGGCTCCAATCATCGAGTCCCCATATGGAGACAACTGTCCAACAGAGGAAGCTCCAGAGTCCATCAGCAGAGCTGTGGCCAGCCTGCCGCCAGAGCAGATGTTTGAGCTCATGAAGCAAATGAAAGTGAGTAGGGGGGAAATAGTGTGAAATTCTGACCTGCACGTGGCTTTCCTCATTTTTAATATTTACCTCCTTATAGCAACATACTATTTGATCCACTATCAGTTCAGATTGTGTCCAGACTTTTGACCCATGTTTTGATAATGTGGTTTTGTCAGGGTTTGTATGATCATGAAAAACCTGAAAGTCATGGAATTTGAAAATTTACATTTTCCAGGCCTGGATAAGTTTTGGAAAAATAGAAATAGCCAGAAAGTTTGGGAAAAGTCATGGAAATTTGGTCTACAATTTTTTGTTTCAGAGAGTCTTTATTCAAAATTCTGAGTTTTCCAGGAAATAATCTCTATTGTTTTTTTTTTGTCTTTTGTTTTCCTAAATACTGGATTTTATTGCGTTTAACTGCTCTATTTCTCTACTTCTCTCTCTCTCTCCTCTTTATTTTACAGCTGTGTGTTCAGAACAGCCCTCAGGAAGCGAGGAACATGCTCCTACAGAACCCCCAGCTCGCCTACGCTTTACTACAGGCCCAGGTCGTCATGAGGATCGTAGACCCTGAGATAGCCTTGGTAAGAGAGTTTTGTTGGGGCTCCTTTGTAAACGGACACTCAAACAATAAACAATAATAGTTACAGGTCTAGATGTGATAGAGAAAATAGATTTAATGCTATCTCCTTCATTTGCTGACTTGCCACCAGCCAGTAGATATAGATCCCTCCCTCAGACGACGCACAGTGCTGGAAAAAAAACGGTAGACCAAAATGGCATATGATGGCAGAAGCATATGATTTTTGTGGTTTAAGTGTTTTTATTTCCACTTGGGCCTCAACTGCCCATTTAAACACACAAAAAAGTAAGTTTTACATAATATGTCCACTTTAAAATTCTTAAATTACTCTTGTTTTCAGAAAATGCTTCATCGGCAAGCTGCAGTGCAGCCCATAAACCCCAGTCAGCCGGGTCCAGGCCCGGTGCCTGTATCCAACCAGCCTCTTCCTCAGCCCAATGCTCCTGTGTCCCAACCTCAACCTATGGTAAATAATTCCCTCTTCGTTGCCTGTTTCCGATTCAGAATTTACACATCCAGGACAAATAGAAATAGATAGAAACTAACTTTAAATCAAGTTTGTTTGACTTATACATCTGTTAAGCTTCAATTATCTTAAATTATTCACTTAAATTATTTACTTAAGTTATTCACTGTGCAGCATGGCACACTAATGATAAAAATATATATATATAATGTTATATTTTTCACCAGATTTTATATTGTAATGATATTAACAATGCACCTAATGAACTGAAGATAGAGTTTTATTGTATTTTATTTTATTATATTGTGAAGATATATATATCTATATATATATATAGATATATGATATATATATATAGATATATAACATGCACGCACAAAAACCACAAAATAATTAACAGATAACAATAATAAATAATATTAATAAAGTAATATAATAAAATATTTCCATTTGTCAATATTTGTTGCATGTATGCATGTTACCTTATTAATATTATAGGTTATGACGTGTATCACTTACTTTTCCTTACATAACATTAAACATCCTGTGATATCGTTTACCAGTGTGCAATAGACAAGGCAAGTTTTTGTTAATTTGTAAAACACCTTCTATGCAGAGAGGCAATTCAAAATGTTATTAAACGATTTAGGACTCAATATAAAATAATTTCATTATACAAGTTACATTATAATTAAAAGAATATACAAGTAATGTAAACTAAGTACAAAAACAATACAAGAAATAAAGTATTAACAATGTACAAAGAAGAGCAAGTTACACAGTGTGGAAAGTGCAGATAAAAACAGATATCTTTTCATTTTTTTCTTAAAAGAGGTTATTACTGAAATCAGCCTCAGACAAATTGTGCAGCCTTACACCACATTTTGAATTCTGTATTAATTGTTTTTGTTTGTAAATTTTTCACAAAACTCTCCAATAATGTTTTAATAAGCTCTTTTAATTTATTGCATGTCTCACAGCCGGGAATGCACGTGAACGGAGCCCCTCAGATGATGCAGCCTGCGCAGATGGGAGGGGGCGTGCCGGTGCCGATGCCGGGACAGGGCCCTATGCCGGGACAAGGGCCGATGCAAGGACAGGGTCCCATGCAGGGGCAAGGGCCTATGCCGGGACAGGGGCCCATGCCTGGACAAGGACCAATGCCAGGACAGGGGCCTATGCCTGGACAGGGCCCTCTGGGGGCCGGAGGTAAATTGAGGGAGCGTTGTGTTTGGTGGTGGGCGTGGCCGTGTGCATGAATTTTGCGTGATCAGAGCTGTTTTCCTCTGGTCCCTTACCTGCAGGTGGGATGCAGCCTCAGATAGGGATGCCACAGGGAGGCCCTGTTCCCATGGATAGGGGACCAGGTACTGAAATTAGGCAGAAAATAGTGAAACAGTATAACATACAACATATAACCTCTGTGTGTTTATAGCCTAGATATATACAGGGGTTGGACAATGAAACTGAAACACCTGGTTTTAGAGCACAATAATTGATTGGGGTGACGGACAGTTCTGGTGGAAACAAGAGATTCAAAGAGTTTATTGTCATATGTACAGTACAGAAAAGGGTTTCAGTGTACAATGAAATTCTTTCTTTGCTCTTTGCCAAGAATGCCAAATAGAAGATAGAAAAAGTGCAAAAAAATACAATAAGGTTATAAATATTAAACTAATTGTCAAAGACATAAAAAAAAAAAACTTACTTAAGCAAAGAAATGTATAAAAAAAAGTGCAAGTGCGAAATAATGCAGTTATGGACATTAACTATATATATTAAAAAAAAGATTAACAGTAAAGTGACGGCTGCAATGTAAACATGTTGAAGTAAAGTGCAGGGTTATTCCTGAGTTGTGTTCAAGAGTCTGATCGCAGGGTTATACCTGAGGTGTGTTTAGAGTTTGAAGGCAGGGTCATTCCTTAGGTGTGTTCAAGAGTCTGATGGCCGTGGGGAAGAAACTGTTCTTTAACCTGGTGGTCTTGCATTTTACACTTCTGTACCTCCGGCCTGAGGGCAGAAGTGTGAACAGTCCATGCTGGGGATGGGTGGAGTCTTTGAGGATGGATGCAGCTCTCCTGTGGACTCTGTGGTGGTAGATGCTCTGCAGGGAGGGCAGTGGAGTCCTGATGATCTTCTCGGCAGTCTTCACCACTCTCTGCAGACGTTTGCGCTCTGCCACAGTCGTGCTGCCGTACCACACGGTGATGCAGCTGGTCAGGAGGCTCTCGATCACACAGCTGTAGAAGTTGTTGAGGATCTTGGGAGACATCCCAAACTTCCTCAGTCTCCTCAGAAAGTACAGCCGCTGTTGAGCCTTTTTGACCAGCTGCGTTGTGTTTATTGTCCATGTGAGGTCCTGACTGATGTGGACGCCCAGGTATTTGAAGCTGCTCACTCCCTCCACTTCAAGTTCCCGGATGAACAGTGGCTGATGAGGTCTCCTCCCCTTTCTCATGTCCACTATCAGCTCCTTTGTCTTGACCGTGTTGAGAGCGAGATTGTTGTCTTCGCACCATAACACCAGCCTGGTCACCTCACTCCTGTAGGCCACACCTCAACAGGAGAGTTGAGGTGCACATTGAATTCTGCCGTGATTTGATCAGCCGTGGTTTTATGTTTTTTGGATACAATCCGGGTTAGCACCTGAACATCCCTTTCAGACAGCTTCCTCTTACAGCGTCCACAGTTAATCCTGTTGGATGTGGTTGGTCCTTCTTGGTGGTATGCTGACATTACCCTAGATACTGTGGCTCTTGACGCATCACAAAGACTTGCTGTCTTGGTCACAGATGCTCCAGCAAGACGTGCACCAACAATTTGTCCTCTTTTGAACTCTGGTATGTCACCCATAATGTTGTGTGCATTGTAATATTTAGAGCAGAACTGTGCTCTTACCCTGCTAATTGAACCTTCACACTCTGCTCTTACTGGTGCAATGTGCAATTAATGAAGATTGAACACCAGGCTGCTCCAATTTAGCCATGAAACCTAAAATCCCACACTAAAATGATGACAGGTGTTTCAGTTTCATTGTCCAACCCCTGTATCTTCACTTTGTGAACAGAACAAAAAAAATAAAATAAAATAAGTGATTTTATGTTTATAATATAGACAAATCACTTTTTATTATTGACCTGTATCACACTGTAATTTGTGATGTGGCTCATCCAGCAAATGACAGTCTTAATTGTGTTTAATATTCATAAAAAGAATGCTTAATCTTTTTGATAATTATCATATCACATATTTTAAAATGTGATCATTACCAGTGTAACCTGTAGGGCACTGTAGAGTAGATGTGCTCCTGAGTAGAACCTGCAGGTGGTGCTGTTTACTGTCTGAGTTCTCTTTCCTGTTCCCTTTATTTAATGCTGACCCAGGAAACCTTCAGGACTCTCCTGTAGGATCGTCTGGGCAGGCTGCTATCGAGCGGCCGCAAGGTATCGGTGATGTGCTCAGAGATGAGAGATCTGGTTCTGAGATATTGCGTTTGAAATGTCCGGAGAAGCTCTATTGCATGAGATCATTTCATATTGTAATGTTTTTTTTTCCATATTGCTGTTTCATCCTCATTAAATTCTGAGTTTCTACAGAAGAGGTACTCAAATATCCATCTCACAGATCCACCTACCAAATTTCCACTGGGTCGAAGGTCCACAGAGGACAAACCAGTGATTATAAATAATGTAAACAAAAAACAGGACCAAACAAATATTTTATTGGTATATAGAATACCAGTCAAAAATGTAGACATTTTAAATTCTGTGTTTTTTTCCTTATTTCAAAAGTTCTACATAGTAAGTTAATACTAAAGTCACTTAAACTATTATGGAAACCTTAAAGTAGCACCTCTTGCTCAGATAATCAGTTTTGAACATCTCTGCTGGATTTTCTCAGTCAGTTTTATGAGGTAGAGTCACCTGGAATTCAGGCTTTCAGTTAACAGCTGTGCTGAACTCATCAAGAGTTAATTACTTGAATTTCTTGTCTCTTAATAAAGTGTTTGAGAGCATCAGTTAAAGTAAAGTAGTGAAGAGGTAGAGTTACAGGTATACAGTGAATAGTGAATATTTGAGTAATGTTCGAATCCAGGTTATGAGAAGCAACAACTACTCAACTAAGTAAAGTAAAAAATGAAGTTCAGTTAATCCAAAAAGAAGCATTTCAAGAACTTTGAAAGTATCCTCAAGTGCAGTCAGCGCAAAGACAAATCATAAACGTCATAAAGGAAAGGAAGAGCAAGAGTTCATCAGAGTTACCATCCTCAGAAACTGCAAGTTAACAGCTCCCCAGATTAGAGCACCTAAATGCTTCAGAGTGTTTTGGTTTGTTTAACACTTTTTTAAGTTACTGCATGATTCCTTATGTGTTCCTTAGGGCTGGACCCGAATATTCGGGTATTCGGATATTCGTTCGTTGAGTAGGTATTCGGTTTTTAATTTTGGTATTCGGATATTCGTTTTTTTTTTCTCCTTTCCAGAGTTCCACCTCACTCTAACCACTTCTGTTCTCGCGGGTCCCGTCAGAATATCTTGCGCGCGGGACAGAACTGAACTGTTATTGGCTGGAGCGGGAGTTTAATCCAGACGATGCGGGAGCAAATTAATAAATAGTTAAGAAAACTGTAATTGTAAAAAAAAAAAAAACCTAAAGAAAACTCTCAACGCGCAGGATGGACCGACACACACACGCACACACCGATGGTGTTTGGACTGGGGTAAGGAACGGGACCGCACTATTCAGCGCTGCTGTTTTAATAAATATATAAGTAAATTTGAAGCATTAAATGTAGTTTATTTAATTTATATTAGGAACGTGGGGCGGGAGCGGCAGAAATGTGTATGTGGCGGGCGGGCGCGGGATTAAAAGAAGCAATTTTTTTGCGGAGCGGTAACGAGACAGAAACGCGGGAGCGTGGAAGAGTGGGTTTAAAAATCAGTCTCGCGCAGACCTCTATTATACATGATAAAAAAAAATGCAGGCTCTTCGAAACTGATTTATATAATAAAACGTAAGGGGTAATGTGGCAACAGTAGGGGCTAAATCGGTTACAAAAGCCTGGCCTACAAAAATGATGTCTGAACGAATTTCCTCTTATCTAATATAATTTAAAATGGTTTAAAAATATAAAATAATTTCTAAGCAAACGAAATATTTAATATTGAGCTTATAGCCCAAGTGCAAAAATACAAAATCAGTAATACGGCTATGCCCTGCACAATCCTTAAACCGAAATAGACCAAGTACAGTTTACAATGACTGTCCTCTAATATAATTAACAATGTTTAAGAATATAAAATACTTCCTGAACAAACGTTTTTTTTTGTTTGTTTTTTTAAGCAAATAGCCTAAGTGTGAAAACACAAACAGCAATTTACTGGGCTGGCTTGCGCAGCGGAGAAACCGTGCAGCAGCAGCCTCCTAGCCTGCTTACGCAGCGGATAAGCCGCGGTGTGGGGCAGCAGAAATTCCGGGATGAAAACACAAAGAAATCTGGGCTAAAAACACAGAAAAAATATGGGGGATAAAAACACCAAAAATCCGGGGTGAATATGTCTCGTCGGTCAGAGCAAATTGAACATTTTTCAGTGGATTAAAGGGGCCGTGATTTGCTTTTTTTTTTTTTACCTCTTTTTTTAAAAACGAATATTCGAATATTCGCTTCGAATCAGTGCCGAATATCCGGAGCTCAAAAAACGCTATTCGGGCCAGCCCTAGTGTTCCTTCATAGTATGGATCACTTTACTATTCATTTTCTATGTAGGGAAAAAAATAAAAACATTGAATGAGAAGGTGTGTCCAAAAGGGTTGACAGTGTTGTCCTCTGAACTAAGACCCAGTTTAAATTTGCCCATTAATCTGTTGTTTCAGTCTGTGGAAAAATCGTCTGTGACCTTTTTTTGTTTTAAAATATTTTTTTCCCCCTCACGTCTTCGACAATGCAAATTTACGTCACAACACAATGGTGTAACTAATCTGTGATAACAAAGCAGCAGCAGAAACAGGAACATTTCAACATGAACTCAGTTTAGGTTCAAGATTCCGTGACACTCTTGTCTGACTCGCTTGGATTGTTTCTAAAGAAGAGTTGCTCAATCCTGGATGCCATAAATGATCTTTATCTGTTCCCCTCTTCTGTGTAACTTTTACTTTTTATTCTTTTATTTGTTTTGCTCAGTTAGCTGGAACATTTCTGGTTGTAATTTCTTAAGACTATTTCTATAACTTGAATGAGTTTTTTTTTTTTTTTTTTAAATAGTACCCATGGTAGACCCACGGGCTCCTATGCGAGGGGTGCCACCAGGACCACAAGGAATTCCCCCAAGAGGCTTACTGGGTGACGGGCCTAATGACCCGCGGGGAGGTTCGCTGGTTAATGTCACTGGGGATGTTGTGGAACCAGGGTGAGGACTGCTTTTTCACTTTTTGATTATTTAGCATGGAAATGTATACGTATGTATACTAGTGCATCTAAAAAAAATTTAATAGTTTTGAAAAGTTACTTTATTTTAGTAGTTCAGTTGAAAATGTGAAACTCATATATTATATAGATGTATTACACACAGAGTGGTCTATTTTAAGCATTTATTTATTTTATTGTTGATGAAAACCCCAAAATCTCAGAAAAGTTTTAGAAAATTTGAATATTATAATAAGACCAATTGGTTTTGTCAGTGTGGGCAGTGTGCCAAGTCCTGCTGGAAAATGAAATCCGCATCTCCATAAAAGTTGTCAGTAGCAGAGGGAAGCTGTAAGATATGAAGTGCTGTAAGATTTTGTGGGAAAACAAAACTGCACTGACTTTAGACTTGATAATAAAACACAGTGGATCAACACCAGCAGATGACAGACATGACTCTCCAAACCATCACTGATTGGTGGAAACTTCACACTAGACCTCAAGCACTTTGGACTGTGTGTCTCTCCACTCTTCCTCCAGACTCTGCTTCCTTCATTTACAAATAAAATGTAAAATTTTCTGATGATCAGTGATGGTTTGGAGAGCTGGCTACAAGTTATTTAACTCTAATTGATGCAGGGAGTAGCTTCTCGTTTGTTAAACAACCACGTGGAAAGACTCATCCTGTGGTCGTGGAAAACATGTTCATCTGCTTTACAAGGGTCACAATTCTTAGCATGCATCCAGCATAAAAACACCTAAAAAGATTATAGCTGAAACCACTAAAATCATGATAAGAACTGTCCAAATGCATTATTAAACAATGGAAGGACAGTGGGGGAACATCATCTTCCAGAAAGGAATGTAGTCTAAAAAAAAAAATCTTGAATGTTTGTGATCAGCGATCACTAAAATATTTGGTTAAATAAATCTAAAGGTAGAAAAACAAAACTAGAACTCAGAGATATGATGTTTAATAGTGAAAGTAAGAGCTTTCCCACACACACAATGCGGTGAAGGAAACTTAAGCAATTGGGACTAAACAGCTGTGTAACTTTAAGAAAAGCCCTTCTTACAAAAGCTAACTGGCCAAAATGCCTATAGGTTTGCTAGAGATAATAAAGATTGTACTCTGGAGCAATTATAAAAATACTGATAATCTCTCATACTTATTTTATAAGCAGTTTTAAAGAATTTTCTGCTGTTTTCAAGACGCTTTGTATAAAAGCGTCCACTAAATGTGATGTAATGTAAAAAAAAAAATTTGGGTAGTATGAAAAATCTTTAAATATCATTATTTGTAATATATTCAGCACATTTCCTCTCTAATTTATCCAGAATACAGACAGATACAAGTCAGTTACATTTATGAATCTTGTCAAAATCATCACTAAAGCCAAATTCAGTTTGAGTAAAATATTGTTTAGTGAGATTTATAGTATGAACACATTCTTAGACTGTCTGTTTTTCATTGCGTGTGCGTGCATGTGTGTCTTGTTCAGCCGGGGTTACATCGGAGGCCCTCCACCACACCAGGGGCCCCCCATACACATGGCCCCTCCAGACATGCGTGGACCCCACGACATGAGAGGAGCTCCAATGATGGCCGAGCCCAGAGGACCAATGATGGAGCAGCGTGGCCCATCTATGGACTCCAGAGGTATTTTTTAAACATGTGGAAGTATGTGATTTGGCCTACATTCACTACATCTAATTAAATTTGTTTTTTAATATTTTG
Organism: Astyanax mexicanus; assembly: GCF_023375975.1. NCBI lineage: Eukaryota > Metazoa > Chordata > Actinopteri > Characiformes > Acestrorhamphidae > Astyanax > Astyanax mexicanus. The sequence continues at coordinate 51,257,412 of NC_064417.1, forward strand.
TTTATAATCTTGAGTAGAGGTTTTAGGACTTTTTTTTTTTTTAGGATTTTATTTTTTATACAGTTTGTATAACCAGATTGGACCCTAGCCATTTTACATTGCACTGATATGACAAATGTTTCCTAGTAATACATTACCTCATTATTTTATTTTATTTTATTTTATTTATTTATTTATTTGAAAAATCCAATTTTATCCCCATTTTACAAGGCCAATTACTCATTCATTAGGGCTCCCCCTATCATTAGTGATACCCCCAAATCCAGGAGGGTGAAGACTAGCACATGCCTCCTCCGATACATGTGAAGTCAGACTCCGCCTCTTTTTGAACTGCTGCTGCTGATGGCTGTAGCATTGCCGAGTAGCATCACAGCGCTAACGCTCGGAGGAAAGTGCAGCGACTTGGTTCTGATACATCAGCTCCCCTAGCTGATCATCACCCTAGGAGTGATGAGGGGAAAGAGCGCCATCTACTGTACCCACCCAGAGAGAGCACAGCCAATTGTGCTCTCTCAGGGCTCTGGTAGCTAATGGCACTCTGCATGACCAGGATTCGAACCACCGATCATAGTAACAGCACCTTAGTGCGCTGGACCATTCAAAGCTGTTTAATTGAGTGAAATCTGTTCAGAATGATGTTGATGAACAGCGCAGCATGGAAGAAGCATAGACCTGTTATTTAGGAAAACTGTTTATTAAGAAAACGATAATTATTAAGAATAGTTGTGGTGACAGTCCTGTTGTCTTAAAAAAAGACTTTTATTGTAAACCTTTTTTCCCTTTTCTTTTTAAAAGCTCCCATTCCTCAAGGTCGTGATCCTCGGGCTGTAGACGCTCGGGGTCCTGTGGCAGGTCAGAGGGTTCCAGTGGCGGGTGGAATGCCGGGTCCTCCTCCTCACGCCATGGGAGCAAGTGCGCCCCCTCCTGCTCGACCTGTACGTGCTGAACCTTTCTGTACATTTTAAATATAATTTCATTTTTTTTTGTGTGAAGAACTATTACTAATTAAACAAAAACATAAATGAATTGTGTTTTTTTCCCCAGGGCCCTGCGACAGATGTGACCTCTCAGGATCACGAAAAGGTAAATTCTTTCTCTGAGCATGTAGCACATTTTTCATGTTACACAATCTCTCACATCTCTGCAAAAAAAGATGAATGCTGCTCTGTATCTTAAAATCTGGATTTTTGTACGAGGTTTTCGGTATTCGTTTAACTGATTTGGCAACACTGTGTGTCTTTGTTTTGCCCAGGCTGCTCTAATTATGCAGGTTCTTCAGCTGACCCCAGAGCAGATCGCCATGCTGCCCCCAGAGCAGAGGCAGAGTATCCTCATCCTGAAAGAGCAGATCCAGAAGACGGCCGGCGCGCCCTGAGGATCCCACACGTGCCGTGAGTGTCTCGAATTTCAGGGAAATTTTACTTTTCTTAGAAAGTAGCTGTTGTAAGTAGGAGTTAAACAAAGAAACATTGTTTATTGTTTATTGTGGCGTGAGAAGGAATGCAATGAAATACCAAAATACTTTTTTGGAGGTGTGAAGTGATGAACTCTGAAGCTGCATGAAGTTTGGAGGTGTGTAGTGATGATGAACTCTGAAGCTACATGAAGTTTGGAGGTGTGAAGTGATGAACTCTGAAGCTACATGAAGGTTGGAGGTGTGTAGTGATGAACTCTGAAGCTACATGAAGTTTGGAGGTGTGTAGTGAGTGATGAACTCTGAAGCTACATGAAGTTTGGAGGTGTGTAGTGAGTGATGAACTCTGAAGCTACATGAAGTTTGGAGGTGTGTAGTGAGTGATGAACTCTGAAGCTACATGAAGTTTGGAGGTGTGTAGTGATGATGAACTCTGAAGCTACATGAAGTTTGGAGGTGTGTAGTGATGTAGTGACTCTGCAGAATGTTGGTGAACTCTGTGCACTATGCTCCTCAGCATCTGCTCTGTTATTTTACACTGACAGAGCACAGAGTCGCTGCAGTTCCCAGTCTCTTTCACTGTTATAATATCACTGACAGTTGGCTGTGGAATATTTAGTAGTGAGTAGTGAAATTACATGACTAGACTTCATGCAACAGGTGCTCATAATCCTTTGTGTACAGATCTGCAGACTCTTAGTGAGATTTTAATCTCAGTGTCTTCATGAGGGAGAGTCACCTGGAACAGTTTTCTCAGCGTCTTGAAGGAAGGAGTTCCTGGAGGTGCTGAACAATAGCTGCTGCTTTTCCTTCACACTGTGAAGCTCCAGCTCATCCCAATTAAATCACCTCAAATCACCTCAATCTCAGTTCATCAGGTTTAGAATAGGAGATTAAGGTGGAGGAATAACACTTTTTTTACTGTTTAGTCCCCTCTCAACATTTCCTGTAAGGAATTAAGGCAGTGTTTTAAGGGAGTGTTCTTTACAAGCTTTCTAGTCAGGAAGTTGTGTTTACTGTAATTCAGAGGCCATGTGAATGCAGTATAACAGCTCATGGTTTCCAGGTAAGATGTGCATCATAGTGAAATTAAGGTACTTAATATTCTATTAGTGTGTTTCTATACTGTTGTGGTTCAGTGCAGTACTAATATATACAAACTGTTACACACCCAGTGTATATTACAGTTTATATTTAAGGGCATATCTGCACTAAAGTGGAAAATTGACTGGTTTATTAATACAATTTTTGTTTTTTGTTTTGTCTTTTCTTTTCAGGATTGAGCCACGCCCACACCCACACCCTGTTGGTCATTTTTTGGTCCTTGAAGAAACCTAAAATCATCCAGTTATTATTCAGTTTATGGTCGTTTCTTGTTGTTGATATGTTTATAGCAAAAGGAAAAAAAGAAGACAACAGCAGTTCATTTCATTATTGTTTGTGCTTTATTGTCTGTTTTGAAGACTTTTCAATAAAAAGAAGAAAATAAATGAATAAAAGAAGTCAGAACATTTTTTACATATGTATACACACACACACACACACACACACACACACACACACACACACACACACACACACACACACACAACCTAATCACCTTTCCTGGAAGCGAGTGTGAAACCAACCTTCAACAAGTGGTTTATCTGGTGTGATTAGTCTGGGTACAATCAAATATCCTGGTATGTTCTTATTAAAATAAAAAAGGTCTAAGAGTAAAGGCATTCACAATGACACACACACACACACACACACACACACCCCTTCAGTTTCACAGAAAAGGAATAACAGTGCTGAAGTTGGATCATCAGTTATTTCCTTATTGCCAGATGATTCATCAGTAACAAAAGCTGGACAAAACGAAGTCACGCCCACAATATATCAGATTCTTTCACAAGAATAGACATTAAATCCTGATTTATAGAGTACAGTATATACATGCTGCAATTTGCAAACACCTTAAATGAGTCATTCAGTACACAGTACTGAATACACATATTGATATACCAACAGAACTGGTTATGTTTCTATTGTATTTTACATTATAGAACTCAAAAAAACATCTGTCTGTCCAAGTAGTGGTTGAGTAGTGATAATGCCAAGCAAATCTCCCAAAAGAGAGAAATGCTTGGTCTGTATGTTTGGTTTTTATGCTTTATACTATAGCCCTGGTTGCATTTAAATATAAATAAACAACATATATAACAGATTATTCTGTTTACTTAATGTTTTTAAATACAGTACCAGTCAAAAGTCTGTATAACCCACCCCTTCTCATTTAATTTTTGGTTTATTTGTATTATTTTCTACACTGTAGATAAATACTGAGTGTTAAATAAGCCAAAGTATGTTTTATATTGCCCACTGTTGGCTGATTTTCTCAGTAGCTTCATGAGGTAGAAGCTGGAATGGTTTTCCAGCTGTATTAAACAAATTCTAGAGGTAACGAACTCTTTAACTTCTTTTTCTTCACTTTGGTTTTTAACGCATACAAAAACACGTGATTTAGGTTTTTATATCCTTTTGTCTAATACAAAACTGCACATGTGTGTTCCCTCATATTTTTTTAAGTCTTTAATATTAATCTACTATGTAATAAATAATATTAATGAGAATGGGTATCCAAACTTTTGACTGATACCGTATATTTTAAGGCAACCCAGATACTGATTTAGTATGTCTTTCTACAGCATTAATTGACTGAGTTAATAACTGATTAACATTAATAATTACAAAGTGGTTCAGTAATGTTCAGAATAAAGTCATTTCTTCTGCATATTGCAGCAAAGAGGGGTATTATAAACTCTAAATATTCAGATCTAATACCCTTAATGTCCTGTGACATCACTATCAACTCTATGCAGAGCTAAAATACCCTTCATTTCCCTGCAGTTTACTTCAGGTTTCTTCATAAAATACAGGCAGCGATACGATAATGAGTTCCTTCATCCTGTCCTAAAGTGCATGAAGACCAACCATTTAAGCTGGATAGCTGATATAGACAGTTCTGCTCAGAAGTTCTCCTTGTTGAAATAAAACTTGGTCTTGCGAGGATCCACATCCGAATATTTCACACATCTCCTTTCCAAATCTGTTGCTAATGCGGGCGGGCCACAGAGGAACGTACCAACCACTGACCTGTAGGTGTGGATAAAGAGGCGAGGTTAACATTTCTGTATATTATTGCTGTAAAACACTGAAAAACATGTACTTTATCTCTATTTTTGTCTCTATTGTTTAAACTTTATTGTTTAAACATTGTAGCTGCTGCGTAAATTATTTTGAATTAATAAACCAATAAAAATGCTCTAACATGACTTGGAATAAACTATAATTTCACAGTGAGCGTGTTTACATGCATCTCATAATCTGATTACTGCAGAATGCTGTAGTTTGTCAGTAATATAATTAATGCATTTACATGAACTAAATAAAATAAATAGAGTTTACTTAAATCACAGAAAAGGAATAACCAGATTTTTGCTTTGCAACCATACAATAAACTCTCAGAATAAGACGTAACAACATCAAGCTGCAGTACGTTCATACATTTATTTAACTAATTTCAGTTTCAGTATCACTCCAAAAGTGTTTGGATGGCATCTCACAGGTGCTGTGCTGATAAAATGCTGTTTGCTTTTTTTGTTACCATGGTCTGTTTTTACTCATGCACAGACTCAGAAATTCCTAGAAAACTCAGATTAAGAGTATACATGTTCTTAGTAATGCAGAAATCTGATTACTGAGCTCAAATCCAGCTCTTCTAATCAGGATGTTACATATACATAATTAGAAACCTGCGGTAATCGGATTATAAATGTGCATTTAAACAGACTCACTGATTTACATTTAAAGTTAAGAATATTTTATGCTAGGTTTTTTATCATTAATAGCACGACGCTGCATTCTTTTGCTTTGGAGGTCTTCAAAACCTCCCTCAATTTCAATGTGGCTTCGTGGTATGATTCATTTTCTTAAATTGGAGAAAGTTAGACTTACTCTGAGAGGTAACACTTCTACATTTTATGATGTCTGATTCCTTTTTCACCTACTTTAAATCTCTGAAATCTTTGCCATCAGAATAACTACCTTCAATTCAATTCAATTCAATTTTATTTATATAGCGCTTTTTACAACAAAGGTTGTCACAAAGCCGCTTTACAGGAAAAACAGGTCCACGCCTCTTATGAGCAGCACCACAGAGATGCTGATTTTATGGTGACACAGTGGCAAGGAAAAACTCCCTTTAAGAGGAAGAAACCTTGGAAGGAACCAAGACTCAGTCCGAGGAACCCATCCTACTCGGGTTGACCCGCTCAGTACAAACAAACAACAAACAAATAACAGAACAAAACAGTACAAAACAGTACCTCCCTCCCTCTTTTTTTGTCTTGTTGTGTTTGCATGTTTGTTGGTGTGGGTTAGTGTGAATTGAGTAAATTGAGAATATGAGAGGGAGGGAAATGGTTGCGAGTAGGTGGAAATGGGTAAAAAAAGAAGAGTAGAGGGGAAAAAATTGAGGTTGTTTCTGTTCAGCGATGAATAATTTCTCATTTGCATTGTGTTTTATGGCAACGCGTGTATTATACTATTTATGTCTTTCTTATGTAAGAAACTCCTTAATAAAAAAAAATGATTTTTTTTTTTGCCTTTTCCTCTAAATTCAGGCTTTTGGAGATGCATATTTTTTCAGATTATTAAACTGAACTTACGAGGGATTCTCATGGCGAACTTGCTCGAACTCTTTGTCCCAGTTGGGTCTTCCATAGTGAGTCTTCTGCTTTAGTCCGGTGATGACATCAGTGTCTTTATCAAAGTTCACCATCACCTGAGCCGCCTGCAATCACAACACCAGCAGAGACCGTAACGTACCGCCGTCTACACACCCTCCCCTCCCAACAGCCTTTACAGTGTATAACCAAGAGCCTGTTTACACCCGACGTTAACATGTAATATTGTTGGATCAGATCACCTTCAGATTTCAGTCGATTTGAATTGTTTTGGACATACATTACTGTAGCTACTCAGTGCAGTGTACAGTTTAGAATACATGTAATTGTATAACATTTTGTGTCCAATGAAAAACAAATAACTTATTTTTTGTTGATTTTTAGTACTACATAATTTGAGCAGACTAAATGTCTCTTACACTGTGTCAAAATTTACTAATGAATTGACCAATAGAAATGTTACAAAATGACCTTATTTTTTTTTTACATTGACTTTCATTGATTGTTAAGAAGGTTTTATCTCTCTCCTGTAAAGTTGCTGTTTTGGGTATATATGTTTTTTAATGGACAGCAAAAATATGGAATATATGTGGTACCAGTCAAAAGTTTGAACACACCTTTTATTCAACATTTAATGTTTCAATTTATATATTTTTTTCTACATTGTAAATGAATAGTGAATTGATCAAGACTAAAAAGGAACACATAAGGAATCAATAAGTAACTTTTAAAAAAAGTGTCAAACAAACCAAAATACTCTGTGCCCTTTATCTAGGATGCTGGTATCTCTTGCTCTTACTTTCCTGGGGCGGTCCTGATGAGTACCAGTTTCACCATAACATTTTTGATGATCTTTGCAACTGCACTTGAGGATTGACTGACCTTTATTTCTTAAAGTCTTTTTTTCTTTATTTAGTTGAGTAGTTATTGCCATAATATGGATTAGTAATATGGAGGTGTCTGCCCTGATAGCAGACTACTCCGATCCGGATCCGTTTTACCTCCGGCAGATCCGCGCTACAGTCAGGTCTGTTTAGTGGATCTGGTCCGGCTTCACTCCGGGTTCGGGTTATGATTGTGACTCACGTTCAGATCCGTTTTACTGACGGTAAATCCGCATAACAGTCCGTCTCATTTCACGCCTTCCATATGACTTCGGCACGGAGTCAGATACCAGATGTGAGTTCAGTGTCAGTTCAGTGTCGTTTTGCGGATCCGGGCCGCATCGGCGGAGCGGCACAGGAGCGGGAGAAATTCAAACTCAGCGCGAGGACCAACTGACATCTTCTGAATCTGCGCTTCAGGTGAGTTAACTAGCTAACTAGCTAGCGTCATTTAATTACATTTATTGCTCATTTTTAATCTTGTATATGCTAAAGTTGATTTATCACGTGTATGTTGGATAATATCAATTGTTTTTTTGTGTATTTAATGTTAATTGTTGTCAATTTGTAGGCAAAATTGACAAAAAGCTTCAGTTAACGATACCAGTTAGTTATGCTAGTATTAGCTAGTATAACTAGCTAAGCTAACCAGGCTAACTAGCTGAAATAAACGCTGTTAACTCATTTTGCTCGAGTAACACACCTTTTTTTTTATTAAAATAAACAACTTTAGTTATTCTTAGAACCTTAAATAGTTGTGTTTGGGCTTAATTATAATAAAGCTCGTCAGACGTTTTCCTGCTCCACCTTGTATAGGTTGCTGCAACAGTGATTAATAGTTAGGTTTACAAAACGTATTGCCTCATTTAGTTTAGTTTGTTCATTATTTGCAAATAAGTTTTTGGATAACTCAATCTGGATACATAAAGTCTGATGCAAATCTGATGTATGGTAAGTTAAAGTTCAGCCTTTATTTTAAAAAAGAAAATGCTTAACTTACAATACTGAATGTAATTTTGTTTTGTTTGTTTTTTAGGTGTAATCATTTACCCATCAAATCACCTAACAAGGTAATTAATTCTATTTTCCAGCAGTTCTGTAATTAATTTTGACTTTAAGTCTGTTGATACACGTTTGATTTGATATGTTTGCTCTTAATGTAGCATTTATCCACTTTCTTATTTTAATTGTTTGTTGTGCCACTGCACTAAAAACTTTAAGGGACACTGTAAGATTTTCTTGATTAATTTATATACATTTTTAAAGAAGTAAATTTACAACCATAAAAATTAGTGTTACACTCCATTGAGCTGTAATATACAGAATAAAAGTCCTCTCATGTCTGATCTGGGCTCCACTGTGTTAAAACAAGGCTATGTAAGTATTTGCGTGCCCTGCTATCAGAACTTTCTCAGCCTCGTTTCAACACCGTGGAGGTCAGATCAGACATGAGAGGAATATTATTCAGTGTATTACACCTCAATGGAGTGAAACAGTGATTTTGAAGTTCAGAATAGCTTTTAAGTTTGTGTTTTGTTTTCTGTCTGCGCTTGCTGCATCTCCCCCTCGCAGGATCAGCCTGGATCCTAACAGTACTTGATGCACTGAGCAGTGACATTATACATAGAGTAGTTAAGGTAAGAAATATACATTTCTTTCCTTTTAAAACATTTGTGTTGTTACGTATAATAACAATTACATCAGGCGTTATCAGATCGAGGTTCAAATTATCAAATCAAATTGTTGGCGGGGACCATTTAAAAAATCACTGGATATTGGTGTCCGTGCTAACTCTATACCCTTGAGTAAAGTAACCAAGTACTAATACTTCATTACTTTTCATCCCTTTGCTTTATCTTAAATGATTGCCACCTTTTGAACTAAAATAATTCCTAATCAGTTGTCTATTCCTGACTAGAAAACTAAAAATAACAGTTTTAAATGTTTTGCTTTTTTTTAAGCTGGAGAGAACTACTGCAGGATTTCTCCAGACTCACTGTAATTACACATGGTCACCATGACACACTAAATAGGACAGGGGTGTTTTTCCTGAAAGTGATCAATCTTAGCGAATAACAAACAAACTAACGCATGACGTGAGAAAAGAACGAGCCAGTTCTTCAAGTGTTTCCCATAGAGCTTTGCAAAAAGTTCAAAGAGCGTCTTTGTTGACTCCTCCCCTTTGCAATTCCTGTAAATCCTGTATTTCCTTGGGAATTCCATATAAGTGTGTGTATGGTGCAGTAACAACTGGGTTACAGAATGCACAGACTTGGAGTCTGCACACTTGCTAAGACCGTGACCATCACCAGTTGTCTGCAGGAAACCACCTGTAGCATAAAATCAGTGGGCAGTTAGGTGGTACATGGTGGAACTCTGTGGAACTGAGTTGACCTAGAGGCACACATATATACAGTGAGGAAAATGAACACCCTGCGACTTTGCAAGTTCTCTCACTTATAAATCATTGAGGGGTCTGAAATTTTCATCTTTGGTGCATGTCCACCGTGAGAGACATAATAAAAATCCGGAAATCACAATTTATGATTTTTTTTAAATAATTTATTTAATTTACAACTTTCTCAGCAGGATTTGGTATCCGCAAAATGGTTAGAGGTCCTCAGCCCTTGCCTCCCCCAGCACAGAGGAAAACTACCAAGGGCGGTACTCTCATTATAGGAGATTCAATTGTTAGACATTTAAAAGTATCTAAGAGTAATGGCACAATTTCATGTCTTCCAGATGCTTGCATGCTGGTAGTCGGCAAGCGGCTCCCTGGGGCGCATTGCCAAAGCAGGAACCCCGGCACCATCGCCCTCCACGTGGGGATGAGCTTTCGGGAGCGACCGGCCCCGTTCCACAGAGACAGGCTTCTCTCTGTGAACATCGAGGCGGTGCTACGCTGAGACTGACTGTCTCTACCCAGTCACACCAGCCAAGTAGGTTTGTTTGCTGGTATTTCTGCTTGTACTATTTGTATGTCAATTCTTCATAATAGTGTAAATAAAACACGTTATCAAAATAGCTGGAAAATCTGTTTTAACAACTCCATTAGAATTAATACAAACTCGTCTGTCCTTCTGAGTTACAGCAACAACCACATTAAATCGGGGCTGTTAAATATAAGATCGCTGGCACCTAAATCAGTTACTGTAGGTTAAATTATCATTGACAATGCACTCTCTATGAGACATGGGTTAAAACTGATGGATATTTAGCTCTAAATGAGTCCACTCCCCCCAGGTTCTAGCTATTTCATCCACCCATGCAGGACTGGTCAGGGTGGTGGTGTAGTCGTCAGTTATAGGAATAAATCAAAATACAGAGTTTGAAGCTAAGTCATTTGAACTGTTTAACCTTATAGTCGCAGGCCCATCTACTGCCACCAAAACCCAACATTCATTCCTGCTGATAACTATCGTCCTCCAGGACCATATGCAAAATTCACTAAGAAATTCAGTATATTTTTTAGCTGCAGTAGCTCTCAACTCTGACAGAGTTATCATTGTTGGTGACTTTAATATCTATTTTGAAAAGAAACAGGGCCCACTGAGAATAGCATTTAAATCAATTTTGGATGCATTAGCCTTCAATGAGAATGTAATGGGCCCACCTACTGATGTACTGACTCAACTTTTTTTTCATTTGGTGATCTTTTTGGCTATGTTGCAGCCAGGGGAATGCATTTTTGCAGAAAACCTGCTTTTTCATTAAATTTTTGAAATCTAATGACTTTTACTCTCAAGTCATTCATACTCTCTGGACGCATTTTGCACTCTCTGGACATGTTCATGGCAAAAATGTACACACAACTACAAACTGCTCTTAAATCATTATACATCAATATTGTTTTGCTTTTTTTCATAAATCAGGATTTTAACCATTTAAATAACTGTTTAATAATTTTATACAGTAATTACAGTGAGATAAAAAAATGTGTTTTCAATGGAAGTCAATGGGGCATTTTTGGCCACGAAGGTGTTCAGAGGGAGTATTTGACACTACATAAAAAAATTCTACCAATGCCCCATACATCTAATATTTATTATATGAGAAATAGTACAACTTTTGTGGGGGTTTTTAATGAATAATTAATCATGAATGTAATTAAACTGTCAATTAAAGGGTTAAAATCCTGGAATATATTAAATATTTGATCATTTTGATCAGGGCTGGATTTGATTAAGTGATTTATGAAAAAATAGCAAAAAAAAATGTATATGAGTATTTTATTGCTGATTTTGTGCATGTACATTTTTGGCAACAAAGGTGTCCAGAGGGTGCAAAATTTAAATCTGGCACTACGTAAAAAAATAATAATGCAATCAAATCAATTTTGTTGCTAATCTTTTACATGTCCAAGACATTGCCAAAATACAACAATTTAAACTGTCATTTAAAGGGTTAAAATCCTGAAAATTATTTAATGTTTGGTAGTTTTGGGTAGAACGGAAGTTGATTAAGTGATTTTATGAAAAAAAAAAGTTTATTTATGTAAAAAAAAAAAATATTGATGTATAATGATTTAAGAGCATTTTTTAGGTGCTTGTACATTTTTACCACAAACGTGTCCAGAGGGTGCAAAATTTGAAGGGGGCTTGAGGGTTAACCTGAACATTTATCACCTGGCCGCTTTATTAGCAAAAACACAATTACAACTGCAACAACAAATGCATTTATCAAAAACCGCTGACTTATTCATTCCGGAAGCTGTAAGACTCTTAAACTCCACTTAACAAACACACTGCACTGACACCAAGGACAAATTACTGTTTACTGTTTACCAACATGGTCACTTTACTTGCACTGAGACACTTTATCTCCACTGCTCTAATTCACATTATCATGCTGCTATAGCACACTTGCACTCTGGACTTCATGTTGCTGAACCTTCTACTCTCTATTTATTTTTTTTATTCTTGGGATATTTATCTATCTATTTTGTATATTCTATTTCTTTTATTGTATTCTTTTTTTATCTATATATCTATTAATAACAGCTCTTTGGGTGTAAAACTGGATCGTGAGATCACAATTTCGTTCCACCTCATGTACCACATGTGATGCGAATGACAATAAAATCTCCTTGAATCCTTATATTCTATTGTAAATAAAATACAATATAATTTTAAGTACGAGTTAACAAAGTTCTTAGCCTTTGGGAAATGCACCCCAAAGCTATAAGTGCACTTTTTATTTATCTTTCTTTTAATTTTGGGTGCATAATTCCAGTAAAATGGTAATTATTTATTATGTGAAATGGTATAAATGAAAATTAGCTGGCCCCTATTAAATACAGCTGTGACATTTATATATCTTTTAGAAATTTGGTCAAATGAAAAACACTTGTCATTTTAGTACGCTATATTCATTTCTAGCCACTTCTTTTCTGCTGTTTCTGAAATAAAATATTTTCTTATTTTGTCTTTTTATAGGCTGCACTGTAGTGGTGTTAAGTGTCCAAGAATGCTCTCATCAGTGGAGGCACAGCTGGCTGCAAAAAACGTCTGTGTCTGCATGTTTATATTATGTGAATTAAAAATGGTTTTATTATTAAAATAATTGTATTAATGCCTGTTGATTTATAAATTGTTTAATTGAAATCAAATTTTATTTAAGTAGCTTAATTAAGTATTGCATTTATAACTGATGGTATTTTATTTAATTAGCTTAAGTATTGCATTTATAAGTGATGGTATTTTATTTTAATTAGCTTAAGTATTGCATTTATAAGTGATGGTATTTTATTTTAATTAGCTTAAGTATTGCATTTATAAGTGATGGTATTTTATTTTAATTAGCTTAAGTATTGCATTTATAACTGATGGTATTTTATTTTAATTAGCTTAAGTATTGCATTTATAAGTGATGGTATTTTATTGAATTAGCTTAATTAATATTGCATTTATAAGTGATGATATTTTATATAATTAGCTTAATTAAGTATTGCATTTATAAGTGATGGTATTTTATTTAATTAGCTTAATTAAGTATTGCATTTATAACTGATGGTACTTTCATTAATTAGCTTAATTAAGTATTGCATATATAAGTTATGGTATTTTATTTAATTAGCTTAATTAAGTATTGCATTTATAATTATTGTATTTCATTTAGCTAACCTAATTAAGGATTGCATTTACAACTAATGTTTTTTTATTATATTATTTAAATATTGCATTTGTAATTTAATGTACTGTATTAAACTCTTTTAATTTATCAATGTAAAAAAGAAGTAAAATAGCTTAGTGCTCTTTCTTTACTACTTTTATTTTGAAATATGTCATTATAATCATTAATAAGTAGGCTGGGGAACGTGAAAAGGCCGTGGCTTGGCCGTAGCTAATACGGAACTAATCCGGGGCTGATCCAGATCTGTAACGGACCTGTTCCAGCGAGTGTAACGGTAAGCGGATCCGGCGCGGATCCGGCCCATATTCGGTCTAAAGGAACACCTGAAACGCTTGGTCTGGACTGGTGCTGGCCTAGTATCTTTTTGACTCCGTAAAACGGATCCGTGACGGTTTTGGCCCGTTGTGCATCTGGACCCCGGCCCAGAACCGTTTTACGGATCCGGCGCGGAACTTGTGATAGACTCGGCCCGGATCCGGCCAGAATGCTTTTTGCTATCTGGGTGCTTTGAAGAATCCAAAATATGAAACATATTTAGGTTTGTTTAACCATTTTCTATCCAAATAATTCCATATATTCATCCATATTCTTCATAGGCTTTAGTATAGTACAATGCAGAACAGTTAAAAATAATAAAAAAGGTCCCCGAACTTTTGACTGGTAGTGTAGATGCATTATTAAAAAGGAAAACTCATTAATGAGTGTAAAACAAGTTTTTATTAAACTTGAACTTGTAACTAAGTTATAAATTGGTTTAACTCTAGCACCTTAATTTAGTTTTTCGAGCCCACAGTTTTCAGTCTCCCAGATCAGGACATATCTAATGTGAAACCGTTGCTTATAGAAACCGGGTGACAAGTGTGAACAGAATCCAGTGAAAAGTAGATCCAGATACTATCCAGATATAAACCACATGTTAATGCCAGGTGTAAACAGGCTCAGAATGTACAGTGAACTTACATGAGTATGATCCCACCCAGTGAGGTAGAGTTTGTATATCAGGAAGTCCCTCATGCCTCTCTCCTCCATTTCCTTCTCAAGTACCTGCAGCAGATCCGCAAACCACTCGAAGGCGTGCGTCTCCCGGCACAACCAGTAGAAGTAAATCTGTATATAAATAAATAAGCAAGGTCAGCACCAAGGACAATGATTTTTTTTTAACCATCCAGAAGGCACAGTGTCTCATGGTGTGTGGTGCAAATTCATGCAATGCCTTACCTTTGGTATTCATTACAGGGGCTTTGAAAGACCAACATTATGTTATGTTAAGGAGAACTGGTCTAAAATGGACTAAAACAAGATAAAAAAGTACATACATTTATTGAATTGCACACCTCTGTTCTCCTGCAGCTTTCTGAGATACAGTCATTTTATGCTTTTTGTCCAGCACTCTGTACAATGGGCACATCTGGGCATAATTTGCCCTGATAATTCGCTTTTTACATCCTTATTCAGGCTCAAAGTAGCTCCAAACTTCCTTGCAAGAATCCGGAGAGCTCTGACATTTAAAACGAGACATTAATAACTTAAAAACTGCAGAAGAAGTTTATTAAAAACACTGTTTATATCCCTTTCCGCTAGCTTTCAGCTCCGGGAGCCTTCATCACTGTACTAATAATGACAGACATATATACATAGACTCCAAATAGCCTCCTAGCCTCCTAGCGTAGCAACTCTACCAATTTTACCTGATTTTCACACGTTTTGGTTTGTTATATGCAGCAGAGATGTAGTAATTAACAAAATGTTGAAATACTTTGTATTATGTTCTTTAACAAAGACAGACATATGGTATGGAATATTAATTATTATAACAAATAATAATTGTAAAAAACCAAACCGTGTGAAAATTGGTCGAGTTGTGATTATTATAGGTGTATTAAACACCTTCCTCAGAGTAAATAAATGCACTGAGCACTGGCTGCTACAGCAGGCGGCAGGCTATGCGGAGTCTATGTATATATGTCTGTCATTATCAGTACAGTGATGGCGGCGCTCGGAGCTGAAGCTAGTAGTGTTATAGGATGTAAACAGTGTTTTTTAATGAGCTTCTTGTGCACTTTTTAAGTTATGAATGCCTCGTTTTAAATGTCACCATTCTCCAGATACTAGCAAGGAATTGTGGAGCTACTTCTAGCTGGATAACGGTGGAAAAAACAACAACAACAAAATATGTGCTGGGCAAAAAGCACAACATTTCAGAAAGCTATAGAAGAGCGGAGGTGTGCTATTCAACAAAAGTTAGTACTCTTTATCATGTTTTACTGCAGCAAAAGTCAATTTTACACTAGAGTTCTCCTTTAATGAGGTCCTACAACCAGTGGCCCTACTAGTCTTGAAGATACTACAGATATTATACCATGTTCAGCTGCTGTATCTCCAGATCTATCCCTTATTATAGAAAATGTGTTGGATGCTATTCTATTGGATGCTCTTTTAACACTCCTATACCCCTACTGCACAATCTAGAGAAAAATGGTGTTATTAATGCATATTTTGCATATGCATTACACACTATTACTGTATATGTAGCTCAATAAATATGACCAATAGTTGCCATATGAGTGTAAAATTTCAATCATTTATTGTCTCTGGTAACATTTATCTTCTATCTGAATAGCACTACAATCTGACACTTGCTTGTAGGTCCAACTACGTCTTTAAGGATGAGTGTATAACAATCTCAAGATCTAATTTCTTTTGTAACAGCCCAGAAAGTAAAGTTTTTTAGATATAAAATAGGTTATAAAATTTTTTTTGGTTGCTTTTGGCAATCTTTAACATCCTTACCTTTCTGGTGCGCAGTTTGGGGTTGGAATCTTTGAACTTGTACCAGATTGACTTCAAGATGGAGGCGAAGGGGGTCACTCCAATCCCAGCGCCCACCAGCATGCTGACCTCATAATCAAACACGTCCTCGCTGGCAGTGCCAAATGGACCGTCTACGCCCATTCTAAAAGAGAAAAAAGAAATTGTAGGATTTTATAAATGGAACTGTATTCAGTATACTTTTTAAAATACATTATTTCTCAATTTTTACGCAATTTTTCCTCAATTTGGAAGGCCAATTATGCAATCCTCATTCATATGAACTTCTCTATTCCATAGTAAGGCCCCCAACACTCTGAGGGTGAGGACATGACCAACACATGCCTCCTCTGATACATGTGAAGTTAGACTCCGCCTCTTTTTACCTTTTCACAGTCGTAACTCTGAGGAAAGCGACAGATTCCCAGCTCTGACAGATTAAAGCTAACAGACGCCTATGCTGAACATCATCATCATCACAATAGAAGTCATGTTGCAAGAGAGCACCACCTACTGTACCCACCCAGAAAGAAATAGAACGGCCAATTGTGTCTCTCTGACTCCGGCTGCTGATGCCAAAGCAGCATGACACGATATTAAAACTTGAGATCCTCAAATCATACTGTATGTTCAATATATTTAAAATTTTTAAAATCTTACTTGGGTCCTTGGCTCCCTTCCGGTAAGTTTTCCACCATCTTGATGAGTCTGTCTGTCCAGTCTCCGGCACTGCGGATGTGAACAGTGAAGAAGTCCTCCTCGGGCGCTGACGTCATTGTAAACGGGTGCCACTCCAGTTGGGAGATTTCAGGACAGTTTAGAAACACATACTGTCCAACATCCATTTTAAAACCAGACTTCAGCAGCTGCAGCTCCAGGACTTTGGACGGGTGCATCACAATCTAAACGTGAAGATAAGTGAGCTGTTACTCTATATAAGATAACTGTGAGAAATACTGTATTTCCTTTTGTTAAAACTACGTTCACATTATCAGGCTGAATCATAAACGAGGCCCTACCTTTTTATATCTCACAGTCTGCAGGTAGCGGACGAAGCGAAGCAACCTTTCACACAGATAGATCACCATGGGGCCAATCACCCACATCCAGGTCTGTGAAAGATAACAAGGATTATGCAACAAAAAATACAATTTTACAAAAAATCAGTTAATTAGGCACACAAATACACTAAATGACCCCAGATTGCTGTTAAATTGGTCTCAGGCAAATGTGTGCAAATAAATAACTTTTTCTTTTTTACCACAGAGGGTGTAAAGCTGTATTAGGATAAAATTAATTTCCCAGGCGGACGTCTGTGAAAATTTTTTAGTGATAAAACTCCTTCATTCGGACTGCAATTGAAAAAACAAGAGGACCAGTGAGTTTGTTCTCAGCTTTCTCGGTCACATGACATCATCACGTTCAGTAGCTCCTCCATTTCCACTCTCTGTTGTGTTTTTAACATGGATCTCCATGGAAAATGTTATTAAACGCAATGAGACGAAATTCAGAGATGTGCGTCCGAGACTAAAATGACCAGAGGAGCACGGAGTTCAGAGAAACACAGTAAATAATTTAGCCTGTAATTTTCTCAGAGGATGTCTGAGAAAAACACGTTCATGATCGTTCCGGATGAGAATAAAATCACAGAGGATAAAAACCACCATAAAAGAGAAAATTACCCCAGAACCCCCTGAAAAAATAATCCCATCTGGATAGGGCTTAAGAAAGGGCTTTGGGTAGTGTCCCTCTTGGTGAGAGATCGTAGAGTGCTGTATAATTCTTTATGATGTACTTAAAGACATTTTTCCCAGTTTACAGACTTTGAGAGAGGGTGCATCCAGGTCAGTTGCAACACGGCAAGCAAACCAATCAATTGCCTAGGGCCCCCGAGCTGACCCCGGGGCCCCCAGACAACGACTGATTATGAATTAAATGCAACAACAAACTGTGTAAGCACCCCTTTAAATTAGCCAACCAGCCAGCCAAGTTTGTAATTCCTGCAGCCGGCAAAATATGAAACTTGAGCAATTGTGAAGCAAGAAAATAAAGAAGAGAAAGGAAGAGAAAGAAAAGGTGTATGCAAGTGTAAGGCAAGGCAAGTTAATTTATATAGCACCTTTAATACGCAATGATCATTCAAAGTGCATTCCAAATTAGAAAATACACAGAGAAGTCAAATTACAAAAACATGTAACAATAAAAATGGAAATAAAAGAAAAAGATAAGAATAAATCATGATTTAAACATGATTAAAACAAAGAGAAGTCAAATTAAAAATTCAAGAAAATAGTTTAAGAACAGTGTTAAAAGAAAATGAAAAAAGAAAAGAAAATACAAGACATTATAATTAAAGTAATATTCATGTAATAAAAAAGCAAGAACAAAAAGAACAAAAAGCAATATTAACAATGTGCAAAGCAGAGAAAGTTACACAGTATGGAAAGCACAGGTAAACAGATGTGTTTAGGGTTTAGGTGTAGGGATTTTTGCTATTTTTGCAGATACAGTATATTTAAAAGCCTTAGAGCTCTACATTTCAACTATCAAATTTTGGATGTTATCATTTTGTTAATGATTGTGTGCTTGAGGAATTCTTACCTGAGGAAAGCCTCCAGCAAACTGAGGAATAGGACACTCAGGAATCTTCCCCCAGTTCTCTGGCTGATCTTTGCAGAAGGTGGTGTTGTGAGGTGGGTCAGTGGTCACCTGGCTTCGCACAATGCGCCTGTTTCAGAGGTAATAACGTTGTAATAATGTTTTTGGCAGAACTTTTACAGCAGGTCAATTTAAACAGTGCCAGTGTTATCAGTGACTCACCCATAACCATGGAAGACCAGGCCTGCGAAGAAAACGATGAAGAGGTGATGGGTGTACCAGAAGACCTCAAAATAACTTCTCCGGATGACTTCCATCGATGACGTGATGATGAGGATGAGAGCCAGAGTGATCACAACTCCTGTGAGGCCAGCGATGGTGGTGAACGCAAATATGGTTGGGGTCTGGTGAAAAAAAAAGAAGGCAGAAGTGTTGCCAATTCAATAATCAGAATAATTACAATAGTTATATTAAAAATACAGGTATTATACTGTAGATAGCACACTGGGTTTTAATGGATAGAACTGCAAACATCAGCAAGGGCTATGAAAGTATACTATATTATGTTTTAACACTGGCACATTTACACTATGTAGTATATATTTTAAATAACTTTGAGATGCTTGGAACGTTTAAAGAGGTGGAACTCACTGTGCTGTCAGACTGGACCGGGTTTAGAAACGTTTCATGATCATCCTCGTCATCTTCGAGCGCAGAGAGGTTACCGGCGAGGAAACCGTATCGCCCGTGTCGGCTGTTAATGAACCACTCCACATTCAGCAAATGGGCCACAGTGTGAACCGCTAAAAGATTAAAAACAAGGAGAATTAAACTTTAATATTACCTTTTTAAACAATTAGAAATTTAACACACACAGAGCAGGGTTTTCTATACTATATGACACAGAGTGTCAGTCTATAGTGACAATGACTGATAGGAACTGCCTTACAAATGTTTTTTTGAATACAAATTAATAAAAATCAATAAACTACTGGTTCAAATCCCAGTCATTTAGCTTGCCATCAGCTGCCAGAGCCCTGAGAGAGCACAATTGGCCTTGGGTACAGTGGGTACAGTAGATGGCGCTCTTTCCCCTCATCACTCCTAGGGTGATGTGGATCAGCACAAAGCTGCGTCTGTGAGCTGATGTATTAGAACCGAGTCGTTGGCTTTGTGCAACAATTGTGCACTTTCATAAAACCTTAATAAAGGGGTGCACAATGAGGGCAAAGGGTGCAACCATGCAATATGTAATAATGTGTGATGCTCTTTTCACCATAAAAACTCACAAAAATCACAATGGTTTATAGTACTGCCCTAAAATCAATCACTTAATCACTTAACCACTGTAAGACCAGGGTTGGCTTTTGTTTGGCCTTTACTAGACCAGTAGAAACCAGCAGCTTTGTATAATTGTTCCTGCACTAAAGCAATAAAGCATGTGTAATAAACTTTCACTGGCAGAATCATCTAGAACAAGAAATTCTATTTTTGTCAATTTGTATTATAGTCAATGAAATTCAGGTGCATACCCTGGGACAATGCTTAATATATACTTAACATATCTATATTTAATATAAATGTGTATGTGTGTATGTGTGTAAGTATGCTTCACATTAAAGGTGACATGATTGTTTGAGGAAATAACCCTGCTATTAAATAAACTCCTTCAGAAATTTAACACAGAGGACAGAATATCCACAAGAACTGATAAAGTCCACCCTGAGTAAATATTTAGCAAAATACGGGAAAATGTTTTATCCTCTGCTTCCCGCTACTGCGACCCAGAAAGATCCTGACACTATTTACACACTGTCTGTAACTGATAACTACACTATAAATCACAGCGGAGGAGGAAATGTCTTTACTGTAGAAATCAGAAGTACTGTGTTACTGTATTTTTGAGGTATTAAGTAACAGATTCGTAACTATATGATTTTAACTGAACAGATAACTCATTAATAAGGTTATAATAAGTAAATAAATAGTTTATTATATTATATTTATATATATTTTCTGATAAACAGTTTCTGGTAAATACTAGTCTCTTAAAACTAAAGTAAATACCTGGAATGAAAACCCACACAGTTAAACAAGAGTGGAAAAGTTCATTGTAATTGTGCATTTATCTAATAAATGTAATTCTGTAAAAAAAAAAATTACTTTTACTTTAAGTACATTTTAGAGTGTATACTTTTACACTTATACACCTGAGTAAATATATAAATCATACTGCACCAGCAGTTTTTTCTAATTGAAGTATAGGTACTTACTCTCTAACACACTAACTACTTCTAACCTCATTTCCTTCTTCCCCTCCTTCACTCCTCTATCCTATTATTCCCCTTTGACCTCTTTTAAACCCTGTCTAAAGATGTTTTTACCTTTAACTTCCATTACCTTTGTACTTCACTATTGTAAGTCGCTTTGGACAAAAGCGTCTGCCAAATGTAATGTAATGTAAATGTAATGTAATGTAAATGTAATGGCCGTGTGTACTTCTGACACCTGTGATGGTAATTACTGTATGATGTGTGAGTCAGGTGTTCAGGTAAATGCTCTGAACTCTATAAAAGCGTGACTAAGCCGCTGTTTCCGCTCATATATCTATCTGGGACAGGTTTACAGTGTTTACCGGTCATTAAGGCGATCATGTAGGCCACCAGCTTGTGGAAAGAGAGGTTTTTGTCCAGCTGTTTCCGCATAGTTCGTCCACAGCACTGAAATACCAACAGAAGACGGAGTTTTACTTTAAAAAAGAAATGTTATCAGACTGCATTCCTTCTCATAGGTCAAACAGAGCAACATGCACTTGTGCTCACAATCACACACACCTACCTACCCACCCACAGAGGCCCATACACACACACACACATCTGATTGTGTATTATTTTATCAGCTCACCACAAATGATCCGCGGATCAGAGACAGCAGGTTTCGGCAGACGGGCAGAAGGATGAGCATGCAGTTAAAGTTGAGGACGGCAGCAGGAGCTCGAGCCCAGGCCAGCGCAGACTAAAAAACAACAGATTAATTTAATTTAATACTGGTTTTACATTAATAAAAGTGCATTTCAAACTCATTTTTTCATGTTACATCCATAAACATAAAGTAGGACATATTATACCTCTTTTACACAAGATAGGAGTATAGGGACAGGTATATGAACCAGCTTCAATCCCTTTTAAAATGAGCCTTTTAAGGGCTCTGTCTTCTTTTATGCAAAGAAGCTGTTGCTGGCCAAGCCTCATGTTCATGCTGAGCATTTACCACACATTAGTGTTAGTAAATGTTGTGCTAAACGGCAAAACACAAACAAGCTAGTTATTCCTTAACTGCGATAGGAGCACAAAACTCGGTACCACTTTAAAATAAGACTACCCTTATAAATGGTTTATAAATTAGATTATTAAGTATTATTGATTAGGTTGTAAATGCCTAACAACTATTGGTAAGCAATTACAACACATCAATTAAAAAGGCAACAGTGATTGGTTGTTTGCATAGTCATTTAATTCAACTTGAGTCATTTAATTTATAGTAAAGAGTTAAACATACTTACAAATATATTAATATGACATGTTTAATGCTGATTGATGGAAAACACAAAGTAAGATCAGTATCTAGAAAGATCTGAGGTTTGACAGTATAAATGAGTGTAGAATCACTACTTTGCCATTTTTAACTCACTGTTGTCATTTTTTATTAATATAAATGTATTTATTTATTAACTACTTATTAATGTTTTAAAGTATTTGCAGCCTAATAATACAAAATAATAATCTCCTTTATAAACCATTTATAAAACCTTTATAAAGGTAGTCTTATTTTGAAGTGGTACCCAAAACTCTTTATTTGAAAGACTTGCCACGGACAGTAGTTACAGATCCCTCCCTCAGACAAAGTCTGCTGGCTAATCCTGCTGTGCACTGTGAGTTGCTGAAGTGAAACGGCATTTCTGCAACTTATCTAGTAGGTGTGGCACTGTTGGGAGTTGACAGTTGAGGGGTGGAGCAGGGTGGATCTATGCAGGTTTCCTTATTGTGATGGCTTATAGAAGAATATTATTTTTTGACACCAAACTCTTTCAGTTGATTCACAGGAAATGAGATGCTCACCCCCAGCAGCTGACGAGTGTAGAAGAACTGAGGGCCGAGATCGTAGAACAAATAGAAGTGAACAAACAGAAATATATTGATGCCCATCCAGACCACCTACAAACAAAATATTTTGTTAATATTCGTTTAATGCACATAGAAATGAGAAAAATATTAGGTAATGTTTACAATTATAGCTGTAATAATCACATTAATTTAAAGCATTAGTGTGGTCAGTAAGTCAATAAGCATTTTATAACATAAATTTAAGTGTAAATAAAATAATTAGCATTGGATTGGCAAAATAAAATGAGATTTATATTAGTGGCGTCAATCGCTTAAATTATTGCAAAATTAATTGCACTTAATCACAACAATATTCAGTTATTATTCATGGTTAAAATCGTGATCAAAAAGTAAATGAAATAAGTGAGCGTTAATAAAGAAAAAAAACACTAGCTCCATATTCCACATTCTACAACTTGAGAAGGAAGCATGCCAGCGGCTGTGTGTATTTATGTGTGTGCAAGTATATCAGCATAAATTTAAAGTAATCTACCTTCTAAACTAAACTTTATTATTATTATTATATATAAAAAAATATATAAAAATCGTTATGCTGTAGTTTATGGTATTTACAACATGTTTCTGATATTTAGTGACGTTAACACATTTATTTTCTTAATCTTCAATTTTTTCATATTTTACATTAATATTTGCAACTGATACTTAAAGCTCACAAAATGAACTGAGCTCTCAGTGCTCAAAGTAAAAAAAGTTTATATTTTTTTATGAAACAAAGATTTGCATATAAAAAAGCACTGTTTATTTCACATTAATTCTTTTGTTCTGCATTTACATATCCATTGTTAAAAGTTTTACAGAGGAAAAATGTGATTAATCGTGCTTAATTGCAAATATCACAAATTGTGGGATTACTTAATTTTTTTAATCAATCGACTGACTTATAAATTATAAATATAAATTTAAATATATGCATAATAAGCACATATAGGTAAAAAATAACTAAGCTTTTCCATCCATCCGTTCTTACCAATATAAAGGTGTCCAGTCCATGGTTGACTATCCAGTTGCCCATCTTCTTCTCCTCTCTCAGGTGTTCAGCTCTGGTGGAATGTTTCCAGCTCAGGTTTTTATACTCAGCTCCTCAGGTGAGACTCCGCCCCCTTCTTAGAGAGCCACAAGGAAACCAGTCCAAAAATAATGAGGTGCAGGAAATAGAGGAGGAAAAATGCTGAAGTGGAAACTGCAGTCGTGTCATAAACACTATAGAAACGTGCAGAGTGTCAGATAACCTCTATATACTGACAAACTGAGAAAAGCACGTCTTTATTCTTTATTCTGAGCTCAGCAGCAGGACTGGCCAATCACAACCCAGCTTAATTCCAGTTTACAACTTGAACAACACTGTACACGAGTACTGGATAGCACTACAAAACAAAAAAAACCCAGAATAGAACACAAGGTATGAGTCAAAACTATGACGTTTTATGAGGTAGAGTCACCTGGAATTCAGGCTTTCAGTTAACAGCTGTGCTGAACTCGTCAAGAGTTAAAGTGGCTGTCCGTATTGTTTTGTTTCTAAACTGAAAGCAAAAGCATTTCTGAGTGAAGAAAGGATAAAATATTGTGTTTAATAGTATTAGTGTGCTGGAACCACCATCCCTGCTAAGCCTAATATATTCATTCTAAAAACTGGGGTGTCGTGTCGCTTTTCGCGGGAGTTCTTCTTCTGGCCACATCACACGTCTTTATGTACTTACGTCATACGTACAGCCTCTAAAAGATGATCCGACTCAGTTTTACTAAACGCAAGCGGCTGGTGGAGCAATGGGGACTTCAGAAGAGGAAACTCAGAGCTCAGTAGCTCCTCCATTCACTCATAGTAAAACCAAAGAAATGAAGGAGTGAAGTTTCTGACTGAACGCTCTCTCTCTCTCTTTTACTGAACATAACCTGGAATCGGATTCATCCGTTATTAATGTATATTACATAAAACTTTAAAATGTTGTGTTCCTATTAGTTAGTAGTTATTCTTTTAAAATACTAAAATGTTTTTTCTCCAACAATACAACAATACCATTTCAAACATAGCCTGCAATACTGCGATGTTTTTAGGGTCTTATCTTCCAACCCTTATTATAATGTATTATTCTGCTGATGTATAATGATCTTCAGTGCCTTTTATTTGAGTACGGTTTCTATTAAGATCTGTCATACATACTGTTCTGGAAACAACAAACTTCATGTCTCAAACATTCAAAATATTTTATTAATATTATATTCAAGGTACAGTAGATTGGAGGCACATCTTTTAGGCACAAACCATCCAGAAATAGCCATCCGTTGAAACAAACAAACAAAAAAACAATTCTGTAGCAAATTAAGACATTTTTGGCTGTTAAAATCAAGGCCATTCATTTCAACACAACAGATTTTTTTCTGATTATGAGTCATAAGGAAAATCCAGAGTCACGTATTAAAACTGAAGAGGTGTGTCTTACTCCACAAAGAGCTCCAGTGTCCTTAAACCACTTCCTCCATCTCGGTTTTACAGGAAATGAGTCCTAGCTGTGAACACTGGAGTTTTAAAGAGCACTTAAGGGCAACAAAGGACTGAATAACCTGTTTATTATATATTTATTTTATTTAATTTTTTTTTACTTTTGGTCTAGTCTGTTATATTTCACCCACAGGGCAGTAAGGCAGTAGAGGCGCCCAAAATAATCAGATTTCTACGAGTCAGATATTTGGCATGCTGCCAGCACACCTGGGCAACAGACAGGTGGACCGCCCTGTTCTCAAAGACACCTTTGTGAAGCATCGAAGCATCTCTCAAAACTGATCAGTGAACAAAAGGACATTCTTTGGTATCCAGCAGAAAATCAGTCAATCAATCAACGAACTCCGCTCATTTCCACACCAGTAAGTCCTGTAACTTTACCACAGTGTCATTCCAGATCCTCATGCTGTAAAAATAAAATAATACTGAAATCACAGAAATTGTTCATGTAATAAACTGCAATTTCAGTTTAGCAGTGTAGCTCCTCACCTCGGCTAAGTTCACACGGCAGGTAAAAGTGGCTAAACCCAATCAACACGTTTATATGAACTTGAGAAATCAGATTTTTGCTCTGCTACTGTAATGTAAACTTTGTAAACAAGTAAAAATCGTTTTGTAACACAAACCAGTCGCAGTATATGATCATGAGATCAGAATTTATGCGACTTCTTCTACATTTAAAATTTTTACATTTCACAACACGAGGAGAAGTGAAAATGGATGCCAACCCAGCTGCAGACACTGGAACTCCTAGACAGCTCCTGTGATGCTGGAGAAGATGAAACCGAAACTTCACGTGAAGCGCTGCTGCTCTTTAGCAAATAAGCTTCAGTTTAGGAGTGTGAACTATTCAGATCTGTTCAATATGTCAGATATAGATCACTGTAAAATGATTTAATAGTGTAAACAGTCTAACCAGACAAATCAGGACCGGCACGGCTGCAGGTCTCAAGCACTCCAGCACTAAAGCACACAAGAAGAAGGAACTGATCGACAGATTAAATAAGTGGAATCAGATTTCGCTGAATGGTGTTTAGAATGAAAAATAGATATTCTCTAAAATAAACAGGATTTGGGCCACTTTAACCTGCTGTGTGAACGTAGGCATTGCCTTAATGAAACCTGAAGGTCCTGAGCACGCATCAGTTCAGTGCAAATATGCAAGGTCTGGCCCGAAACAAATGGATCACGCCGCCTCCATAGTGTCCTCTAGAATATCCGTTTCTCGATCCCCCAGCTGAGAGGTGAGGTCCGGGGGTGGTGCATCCTCCGTAACTAGAACTCCATCTTCCTGAGACTGCGACTGAGACTGCGACAGCGACCGGTCTTTCCTGCAGCAGCATGCGCAGCGCAGACAGTCCTCCACATTATGTTTGAAGAGCTTTCTGGCCGGGTGGCAGAACTGATGGAACAGCAGCATGAAGACCACCGCCAGCCCGTAGCACACGATCAGCTGCACCACCAGCAGCGGCACGCATATGTACGTGTAGAAGTCCGACTGGAACACATACCACATCATCATCAGCACCACGTTCTCCACGAAGCGCAGCGTGTAGTACACGGCCAGCCGGCTCCAGCGCGGCTGCTTCTCGATGAGGTCGTGGTCGGCCAGGTTGAGCTGGACGGCCGACCAGCAGAAGATGTTGATGCAGGCGTAGAGCAGCGTGACCATGCACAGCACCACGGTGGTGCCCAGCTTGCTGAAGTTCTTCTCCACGTTCTCGGGCAGCGAGGCCCTCCTCGCCCAGAACTCCACCCACGGCTGGAAGAAGAAGATCAGCAGGTTGCCGAGGCCCACCGGGATCACCCAGAAGGTGAGGGTGGTGCTGAAGAGCACCAGGGAGGCGATGCGGACGGTGATCTCCAGGCCGCGCCACATTACCATGCAGAGGTAGGCGCCGGACTTCATCCGCACCTTGTAGTCGTCGTACCGGATCTGAATGGCCAGAACGCTGCAGACCAGCGCTCCGTATGTGATTGAGATCAGGGAGATGACCATCAAAGCCACTGAAACAACAAAACATAGATATATCAAAAATTAAATATACAGAGTTATCTCTGTCACAATAACTACACGATCAGTACATTATATATTTATGGTATAATATATGAACATAGCCTTAATATTTGTTGGTGACCTCGATATAGCCTATTGTTTTACCTACTGCTATACTTTATACTATAATTATGATATAGCCATAATTTCAACATCAACATAATCATGATATTTAAAGACATTTTTCCAATACCCAGCAAGTATCATATTTAGACATGCAATCAAGAAAGCGATAACAAGAAGATGGTTAAACTCTGTGCCCCCCACTATAGATGAAAGGTTTGATATAATTCATGAGATATATGTAATGGAAAGCTTATCTTCTTCTCTTAATATAAAAAAAGGTAAATTTAATAGGATATGGAAACGATTCACTGAGTACATTGAACCAATAAGAGCAAATTATTATTGGTCTTAGTAATAATACCACCATATTTAATGATGCAATACTTAAGTGGAGTACGCATGCATAACAAAACCTCCTTGGATGTGTGTAGGGTGTTTTTTGTTTGTTTGTGTGTGTGTGTGTGTGTGTGTGTGTTTGTATTTCTTTTCATTTATGTATATAAGTCTTATAATCCTTGAAGTATAGGGAAATGCTTTGTATTAATGTACCAGAGGTTTTTCTCTAATGGGATGTGAAAATGTAGAATGTTTGTAATATTTTTCTTTCCCAAATAAAATGTAAATATTAAAAATCAAAATCAAAATGCATCAACAACATCAGATTCTGCAATTTAAATACACAGTACAGCAGAGTACAGTGATTTTAATCCCATTTCTTCTGCACTCCATCCAATTAAACACAATTTTATACACTCAATGAAATGTGCAGTAAGGTCAGTATCCTTTAAGCACTGACTGTTTCCTCAATATGCTTATTAAAGCATATTGTCGATCCAATAAATTGTATTAATATATTGGCCAGCTCTTATTTTACCTAGCAATTAGAGGCTATTAATGTGAATGAGCTTTTATTTTAAAGCCAATTCCAATATGCTTAATAATTCAATGTCGCTCATAATAATTAATGTGTGAATGCCTTCATAATAAGTGCGTTCATTAATAAATGTATGTTTTTTTTCTGTTGGAAGGGCTTAAAAAATTCTCCATCATTATTGGTTACACCCCAAATACACCCAATGGATATCTATACTATACTGGTGCTTGTAAGTGATTGGAAGAGTACACAATACGGGGATGAGGTTAAATGCGGTTGGGTGGGGAGAACAATATATAGTACAAAAGATGAATTGGGAGGGGCCCTATGGTACCCCAATTAATCTGTGTGTGATTTTATCTTTTTACAGAATTACGCTGCATAACACTGATACAGGCTTAGATCAGTGGTTTCAACCTGTAGGCTGAGGCCCCACAGTGGGCTGCAGTGGTACTGCAATCCCATGCAGACCTCCAGTGTGTAGATCAGGGGTGGGCAACTTCCATGATGGAGAGGGCCACATTTTTTTCAGCGTGACCATTGGAGGGCCACATGACCTCGCACTTCAAATAATTGAATATGAAAAACGCTACAAATGATTTTCAATAAGAACAAATTTTATATGAATTTATATCTGTATGTTTACAGCACCAACATTTATCAACAACTATTTTCTGCATATTAATGCATTTTAATACGGCAAAAGACAAACCGTTTGCTTAAAAAAAGTGCAAAAAGGAAGTCCTTCATATCAAAGAACAAAAAGTTTGCTTAAAAAACTGATTGCAAATACAGTAGTTCCTCTGTGTAAAATAAGTTCATTATAACAAGTCCTTCATAAGCAACAAGGACAAAACATTTGCTTATAAAAGTGCAAAAGGCATTTGAACTCATTTATAACAAAGAACAAAAAAGACTTAAAAACTGATTGCAAATAGCTCATTCAATAATAGCAGAAAACTAGACCACAGAGGCCCAACATTTATTGAAGCTAATGAGAGAGCTGTGGTTTGGCCTGCTGGCTCACAATGGACTGGATGTCAATGTCAATTTTCGTGGTTGTTTGGCAGCGCCCTCTAGCGGTCAAAAGTAGAATTACGTTTTTTTTTTTTTTTAATTATGAAATTATGAAATTATTTTTGATCTATTCGCGGGCCGCACTGAGTGATGACGAGGGCCGTGTGCGGCCCCCGGGCCGCCAGTTGCCCATCCCTGGTGTAGATGTACCTAATAAATATTACCAACAATGTTTAAATGAATCCAGACTATGAAGGAACACATAAGGAGTCATGTAGTAACTTAAAAGTGTTAAACAAACCAAGATACTCTGTGAAGAAGCATTTAGATGCTGTTAACTTGTGGTTTCTGAGGCTGGTAACTCTGATGAACTTATCCTGTACAACAGAGAAAACTCTTATTTGCTCTTTCTTTCCTGGGGTGGTCCTGATGAGAGCCAGTTTTAGCTATTTTAATGGTCATTTTTGTGACTGCACTTGAGGATACTTTTAAACTTCTTGAAATTGACTTTCCAACTGACTGACCTTCATTTTTCTTAAGGTTTTGTTCCTACTTTTCTTAACTTAGTTGAGTAGTCGATGTTTCTCATAACCTGGATTAGAACATTACTCAAATATTCACTATTCACTGTATACCTGTAACTCTACCTCTTCACTACTTTACTTTAACTGATGCTCTCAAACACTTTATTAAGAGACAAGAAATTCAAGTAATTAACTCTTGATGAGTTCAGCACAGCTGTTAACTGAAAGCCTGAATTCCAGATGACTCTACCTCATAAAGCTGACTGAGAAAATCCAGCAGAGACGTCATCTAAGAATCTAAAGCCCTGTCCAGATGGGATAAGTTTCTTAAAAATATTTCACACTTCTACTCAGTGATAAAACTCTGGCATCTGTACTGCAAAAACAGGAGGACCAGTGAGTTTTTAGGCTTTCTCAGTCACATGAAATCAGTAGTGTTCAGTAGCTCCTCCATTTCCACTCACTGTTGTTTTTTTTGTGGATGTTTTTACCCAAAGTGTAATTACAGTGCGCGGCAATGGACAAAGATATGCGTCCGGACGGGACTAAAATTACTGGAGGAGCACAGAGTTCAGAGGAAAACAGTAGATAATTCAGCCAGTAATTTTCTGAGAGGACGTCTGAGAAAAACACATACATGGATATTTTCGTCGTAAAATCACAGACGAAATCACACACCCCAAATAAAAGAGAAAATTTCCCCAGAATCCACAAAAAAACTAATATTATCTGTATAGGGCTATAGATATAAAACATATTCTTTCATATGTTTTTCTTCATAGTTTTGATGAAGTGATCTCACCTCTGGGTGGCAGTGGATATTTCTCCAGAATGGTGGCGTACAGCTGTAGTGTTAACTGAGGGGCCGAGCCCAGAAAAGCCTGGATCACAGCTGTGCGTTTGAAAGCGTTGCGGTGAACAGCCAGCTTTCGCTCCGAGTGTCCGATCTCCCATTCCATAGGAGAGCCGACGGCTTTACCGTTCTTCAGCTTGCGCTTCCGTGTGATTGTAACATAAGGCTCCTCGTTTTTTCCAGCTTTACAGTAAATGATCAGCGCTTCCACACATCTGCAGGAGACCAAACACACAAACAAACAAAAACATTTAGCTCAAACTGAATACTGTGTATCAAACATTTACATCAATAATTTGACCATTTTTCCAACACTGAATAATTTATAGTAAAGATGCACAATGATTATTTTTTTTTCTTTTATGTTTTTTAGGTTGTTTTGGTCTTTAGTTTGTTTTTGCTGTCCTTTTACTCTTTCATAGTTTTTTCCCTTTTCTTCTTTTATTGTTTTAAGTCATTGCTTATTAAAACAATTTTACTCCCTTATGTGCTTTATCCTTAATTATATGTTATTGCATTATAATTTCTATTACGTATGATTTTATGATTCCTACTAAATTCTTATCTTTATCTCATCTTATTATAAAATATCTTATATATCTTATTAAAATGTTGGGTATTTTATTTATATATTTATTCTTTTGCTTTGACAATCCATTCCCTACACTGTTAATGAAGGGCATCCTCAATGTACTCAGAGAGATAAAATCAAAGTTAATTATATCGAAAGAATTATATCGATAGAGGGTTTTAAGCTGTGAACAGTCTATGTAATAACCAGTTAGCTAAATAAATGTGAAAATAAGTAAATATAAATAAAAAAATAAGGTGATTAAATGTTACATTAGTTTCTAAAGTTATACAGCAGAAAGACATTAAAAAAGCCTGTTCATTTCCCTTTTACATGGAACCACATTTGTAAGAAACATGCATTTGCGGGAGGAGCAGCAGTATGTGGGTTACAAGCATAAAAAAAGTCCCAAATCTTCTCCTATTTTAATTTCTAATTAGTTTTATTTATTTTTATTTATTTATCTAGTTAGTTTTTCTATTGTTATGTTTATGTTTGTATGTTTGTTCTTAGTTCATTGTTATTCATTTTTTTTATTTCTTATTATTATCATTTTACTTTACTTTTAATATTTTTATCTTTTTCTTGACTTTATATTTTATAAATTCTCTACATTTTTGTCAATTCTTTATAATCTTTTTAGAATTTCATTTTTTTTCTTCTCGAATTTTTCTTTCTTAGTTTTTTTTATATATTTTGTTCCTTATTATTTCTAATTTATTAATGATTTAAATCCCTTTTTTAACTGTAATTGCTCGACAGCATACTGTAAATGAGGGTCAATGTACTCTTGAGTCAAAATAAAGGTTGATTGATGTTTCGTTTGTTCTTTACTTCCACAGGAGGGCGCTATCATGCAAGAAATATTCCAGCTTAAATTTTTTTTGCAAATCCTTTTAAGTGTAATGTGAGCAGGGTGTGTTTCGGCCTGCTGGAGCTCTGCATTGTCCCCAGCAGGGCAGGGCCACACTAACAGCACATTATTATTATTATTATTATAATAATTAAACACAGAGCGCGTTTGATGCTACTCGGCTCAGTGTGAGTCTGCAGTTAAACCACAGTGAGTTTACAGACTGAAAGAACAAAACATTCCAGTGTGTTCTGGGATCAGTCTGCAGCCGCGCCGGGGTGAGTGACCTCACTCTGCTGCACCGCCGACACAACCAGCACTCAGACACTGATCTGGGGTTCTCTCGGCTTGTGCTGTAACTGCAGTGAGGAGGCCGAGGGCAGGGCCACCCTCTCCAGAAGGTTCTTATCTCTGAACATGAAGGATCGCTCTGCCTCACGGCCAAATACTTTCAGAAGGGAGGGTCCTGGTCAGAGAGTAAATGCAGAGAGTGTGTTTCAGACTCTTCTGCAGTCTAATCTGCTGAGAATGCAGCTGGAGGCGGTCCAGTGTAAAGATCAGCAAAGGTACGGCCTGAACAGAAACAAATAGTCTAGAAATTTGACTGGTAAATTTAAAGTTTTAAAGGCCCATATCCTGCATTTGATGCATTTATACAGATTAAGGGTGTAAAATAAAAATATCGTATCATATTGTTTTGCAGTAGGGTTGCAACTAATGATTATTTTGGTAATCAACTAATCTGACAATTCATTTTTCCAATTAGTCGATTAGTCAACGATTATTTCTGCCATGTCCTCCATCTCTTAAAACGATAGAAACAGCAGAACATGAAAAGGTAAAATATAAAATAAATTAATTAAAAAGACAAAACAAATAAACGGGTAAAAGACAAACTCAACTAAAACAGGTCACAGGCTGTCGAAAGGATGTTAGACCCAGACAACTAGATAGCAGTGTTTTTAAAAAGGAGAACAACCACTGGCTGCACTATGAATTATAATGCAGGTTTAAACACTTTATGAACAGATTATACACTGCTGTCCCATCACATTTGGCATATCAGTTCATTTATTTAAGAAATATCCTATAAGTGACTGTTTATGTGCACTGAACTGAATTATAGTGAAATCTGGAGTTTTGTGGACCATATAAATATTATTTTTGAAGCATTTCAGAATCTTTATAGCCTCGTTAAACAAACACCCTTGACTCGGTTACAGGTTGAGAGCTTGGATACGAGGCGTAACCAACTAAAAACAGTCATAATTAATTTTTGCAGGATTATTGTCCAGCCCCTTTTTATCACTTACAACAGGGTGGGCACCTGCGGGCCAGAGTCCAGCAGAGTGTGCTGATTTCCCTGCTTTAACAGACTCAATAAACCTGCCTAACCTTTATGTTAAATCAGAAGTGCTTTAGCAGACAATGCACAAAACTGAACAAAAATTGCACATAATTAGTCAAATGTAAATGATTCCATTAACTGCTAGAATAGATATTATGTGAATGTAAGTGATTGTAAACTGTTTGCAAGGACAATTTCGGCCAGAAGCAGCCGGTCATGATTATTATTACAAATATGCACAGTGGACCAAGCAGTGCTGAATTCCCTCACAGCTTTAGAAATGTCCCAAGCATCTGAACCTACTATCATACCTTAAAAATAATTTACGTGGCTTTGTTATTAACACGTAGCATGACAGGGTTTTATCAACCTCATTCACAAGAGAACACCTCACAACTTATACAGGTGTGTGCACTGCATTCCCAAGCAGTAACCTTCCCTGGAGTATTACAATGTGAGTTACCCTCGTGAGTCTTTTGGAATGTTCCCGTCTTTATTTCTGTTTTATTTTATTTGGACACATTGTTAGGGATGTGCACAGTGAAGTGCCATTATTCTGTTTATCTACACTAACAGACAGAATGTATCTCCATAACCGCTGTGCGTCTCTACTGAGAAGCATTAAGGTCTAATATGCTGATCTAAGAGATGATGGAGATCACCGTGGTAACAGTGTTGGTAATTATCATCACCACAACCCACATCCATTAACTATTCATTCCTTCTAGTCCATTAAAATAACGAGAACGTGATATTTAAATCAGGCTGAACTTAACAGGACACACACACAGAACAAGTGCACACAGGACACACACACAGATAGGACACAGGCAAAGAACAGGACAAGACCACAGGACATGTGGACACAGAATCCAAAGCAACACACACAGGACATTGGCACACAGGACACACATGCACAGACAGGACAAGAGCACAGGACATGTGCTCACAGAACACACATGTACAGGACTCAAGGCAATGCACACAGGACACACGTGCACACACAGGACACGCACAATTAGGACACACATGCACACAGGACCTAAGGCAACGCACACAGGGCGTGTGCATACAGAACACACATGTACAGGACTCAAGGCAATGCACACAGGACACACGTGCACACACAGGACACGCACAATTAGGACACACATGCACACAGGACCTAAGGCAACGCACACAGGGCGTGTGCATACAGAACACACATGTACAGGACTCAAGGCAACGCACACAGGACACACCTGTGCACACAGGACATGCACACTTAGGATACACGTGCGCACACAGGACTCACATGCGCACACAGGACACACGTGCGCACACAGGACACACGTGCGCACACAAGACACACGTGCGCACACAAGACACACGCGCGCAGGACACATGTGCGTAAACTGGACACACATGCGCACACAGAACACACATGTGCACACAGGACCTAAGTCAATGCACACAGGGCATGAGAATACAGAACACACATGTACAGGACACACCTGCGCACACAGGACATGCACACTTAGGACACACGCGCACAGGACCCAAGGCAATGCACACAGAACACACACACACACGCACACAAGATGCACACACACAGGAGAAGTGCGCAAAAGATATTCAGTAAGACAGAGACAGACACACACTTCAGGATGCCTTTAGTCGGTACAGGGATCCGTTCCTTCAGCAGCTCACCTGATTTACCATCATTTATATCTGATTTGCCAAACCAGCTGCTGATCTGAAAGGACTATAAACTATACCAGACACAGACGAGACGAGATCTGGAGATGATTTGATGAAAACAGTAACATACAGAAAAAAAGCTCTACTTTCTGTAAGAATGGTATTTGTATGTGCTTAAAACTCTTGCACAGTATTGTACACACAGTGCAGAGACAGACACACACAAACACACACACACACACACACACTTGTGCCTTAATAGGGAAGAGACAGTTTGGCAGGGGAATCAGGAATGCTCATTCCAAAAAAAGGCCATAAATTCTTATGGGAGTTGAAAGCAGGGATCCTGTTTTTCTGCAGATACAACAACTACAGAAGCTACAACAGCAATCAATGTTTTTAATAATTATTCAACAAACCGGCCTTTAGAGTTTATAACAACAACAATAACAATAATGTATAACAACAAAATAATGGATTATATAACATACTACGGTGGTGCCATATTGTACTGTACACAATAACATTGTTATAATTATTGTATTTGTCATTGCATTTTTTTGCATTACATTATTGTTATGCTACATGTTACATTACAATATATTCTAATATAATAATTATCATTTATTTTACCAGATTCCTGGTAAGCTGTGTTTTTAAAATAGTCTACAAAACAGATAATGTTATAGATGAAATTAAAAAAATGTATTTTTTTCATATTGCCAAGAATATCATTATGTAAAACAACTACATCTGTAATTTCTCTAAAGAAAAGATACCTATTAATATCAATACTTTTAATAGTTACAGAGTTCTCTGTGTTTGTCTCTTTTTCTAGTTATTATAAAGAAAGTATGAATGTTCCGTATGTTAGTGGAAATTCACATTTTTAAAATTCATTTACAAAGCCACTTCCACTTTACAATTGCTACTTACCAGCTGTTCATTACTAATCAATTAAATTACAAAAATATTTCTGTTTTTTTTCACATTGCCAAGAATATCTATGTAAAAAAAAAAAAAGAAAATTAAATATTGTGATATTAATTGAGAGCCATATCGCTCAGCCCTACAGCATATATAATGTTTACAGTTGAACAAACTTCTAAGAAAGCTGATCAAAAGTATTCTGAGTAAAGAGGAAATCTGATAACATCAGTCTGTCAGTTATACGACCTTCAGGAGTTTCCTGAGTAAAGCAGAGATAAGGGATAGTTGTGAATCACAATAGTGAGAATGGTGTCAGATGACAGTTATGGTGAGCTGTAATCTCCGCAGGGCACGAGCTGCCAGCAGCGGTGTCGTATTTAGCCGGCCGAGAGCGTGTGCAATCACGTGCAGAGCATAAACACAGGCCTGATCACCAGCTCTGTGATTATAAACCGGGGGATTGATGGGACACGGCTATGAGAGCAGACAGCAGCAGTGCTCAGATCAGTTCTGATTCTCTATAATCAAATTTCAGTGGAAATGGAAACACAAATACGCAGAGACTGAACAAAGCTAACGGACAAAACAGACACAATAACAGAGCGGCAGGATTCTCCACTAAACAACATGTTATGCACAAGCTGTAATTCGAGAAATGGTGAAAGGTGTTTAAACTGCAGAGGGGTGGTGGGAAATAATGTGAACTTATCAAATTCCAGGAACTAAAAAAGCTGAAACTGCAGAGTACCAGAAAATCAGGTTTCATACAAAACTGGCAAACAAACACTCACACACACACACTCAATAGGACAAGAACTAGCATTATGTCTTTAGTACAGGGGTGTCCAAACTACGGCCCGCAGACCATTTGTGGCCCGTTTCCTTTTTTGGAGCGGCCCTCGAGGTATTTTAGAAATAGAATGAAAGTTGGCCCGCTGTTAAACAGGTTTTTATAATATGAGATTAAAAGTTTGAACACAGACTCAGAAACGGGCCAAAGAGTCTAAAAGCGGAGAGGGTGCGCATTTGTAGCGCAGAAAAACGGGCCAAAGAGTCTAAAAGTTGCCGTAATTAAGGAGTTTAACATTAAGAGACATCATGAAATGAAACATCAATTTAAAAAATCTTAGTTTACACAACACTGTCAAAAATAAAGATAGTAAGTCAAGTAAAATGGTGTTTACATAAAAATAATCAGGAAATGTATTATTTAAAGTGGTATATTTTATTATTTGTTTTATTACAGAGTCTGTGGCCCGTGACTTCAAATATATTTCTCATTCTGGCCCCCAACAAAAAAAGTTTAGACACCCCTGCTCTAGTAGTATATATAGAGCTGCAACAATCACTCTTTTTCATTTGTGCTACATGTATTAATGTAATCAAATACACTATACCGGTCAAAAGTTCAGTAGCGCAGTAGCTGCAGTGCTGTATGACTCAGACAAGCTTCTTTTTAATTGTATCTTAATCTTTATCTTATCAATGACTTTATTGCTGCAGTTCTTCTCCTGTCAGATTAACTCTAGTTCTTCTCTTCTCTGCTGAAACTGAGACTCAGTCCTTAATCATATTAATTTGAGCTAAAGCTGCTGTTTCCATGTGGGTCAGCCAGACGTCTTCCTGCAGCAGTTTTTTTTCTCCAGTTTCCAAGAGTTTTTGAAGGTGTAAGAAACAGAACTCACCGCTCTCTGGCTTCATCTTTTAATAGTTACAGAGTTCTCTGTGTTTTATCTGTGTCTTTTTCTAGTTATTATGATGATGAGAGTGTGAATGTGCTGTAAGTGTGTAAGTGTGTAAATGCTGCAGTAGAGAGTAACAGCAGTAACACCATCTGTTCCAGCTCTGATTTATCAGAGACTAAGTAAATTCACATTTTTCTATTTTCAAAGCACAGTTTTTTTTCCCATTGCTTCTTACCAGCTGTCCCTTTGTAGCCTTCAAGTTCACTGGATTTTGTACCATTTCAGTTATTCACAGAACATGAAGAGCTTAAATAGCAAAAATAAACAGAAAAAGAGACTGTGGGTGTTCTAAAACCAGCAGTGTACACTTGATTAAGCAATCAAGCTTAGGTTTTATATTTGTGTTTCATAGATTAATATGTTAATTCACCCTAGAAACTCAAGGATGACATTTAATGGGGGTCATTACTAACCATTACTAATCATTACTGACTAACCTAAAAGTATTCAGCAATAAAGTAATCATTTAATTATCAATTGCAGCCCATATCCCATGAAAACCAAGAATATGTTGCATTCAGGTCATATCCATATATCATGTCAAGTTAATAAGAGAACTATTGTTATCCCATACCCCATATTAATCATTTTTGCTGACCTTAATATTACCAATGGTGTGTTTAGTTAATGAGAACAGCCCATTAACCTGAATGAGCTGGTTTGTTGAATTAAGCTCTTCATATTGGAGGCTTAAAACAGTCCTAAAATAAAGAGAATAACATAGTTAATCATAATTACTTCTGGGACAAAATACCATCAAATCTAGTTATTTTTGAGAGGTCATTTGTGCAACTGTTTGCAGGGACTATTTAGAAATGGAATTTCAGCTCCAACTCATATAATGATAACTCACATTGCCTTGCCATGAGCACACTGCATGCCAGCCAGTGTCCAATCAGCTTCACTCAAAACATTACAACTTACAACACAACACCTCACAACTTATACGGGTGTATGCATGGCATTCCCATGACTTTTGTAATGTCAGTGTACCTAATCACTCTCATCACTCTTCTGGAATGTTCTTAGCCTTTGTTTCTGTTTCATTTCATTTGGACACAAACCTAGTTTACAGTTTATGTCTATTTCAGTGCAACACAAACTAAACTACTGTGAATTCTGAATTCTGGACCATAGAAATATTATTTTACTTATTTTTATGAACTCCAATACACAGTATCAGTCAAAGGTTTGGACACACTTCTTTTCATTTAATGTGTTTTCTTTCTTTTTATGATTTTTTAATATTGTAAATTTAATATTGAAGACTATATTAAAGCTGTGCAGGAATCCATGCAGAATTATGTAGTTAATAAAAACGAATGTTAAACAAACCAGAATATGTTTTATACTTTGATGACAGATCTGCACACTAGGGATGGGCGATATTGCGCTAAAATAAGACCATGATATTTTATTTTTTTTGCGATAACGATACTCTTGGCGATATGACAAAACAATGAATTAAAAAAAAATATTTCAAGAATACACTACTGCAACAAAATGAAAATTACATTTTATTATTGCATACAATATGATACGGCACACCCCTAACCGAAATATTTAAAAAACAAAATGCAATAATTTTATCAGATTTGCAACAGAAGTGAATGATGCAAATAGTCATGTTACTAATAATAATGCACTCCATATATCTCCATATATTCAGGATTAAAGTAAAATAAATGATACTGGACAGATATAATCTGTCTCTAGTAGATATATAATGGGAAATGAGAACAGTGTGATTTTTTTGGTAAAATTTTGGTAAAAACAGTAAAATAAATGTAGAGCTCCAGCTCATCCCAATTAAATCACCATCTCAGTTCATCAGGTTTAGATCAGGGGATTAATGTGGAGGATTAACACTTTTTTTTTTACTGTTTACTACGTAATTCTATATGTGTCCCTTAATCATTTTTTTATATCTTTAATATTAATCTACAATATAGAAAATAAATTAAATAAAGAAATAAAGTAAAACACTAAATAAGAAGGTGTGTCCAAAGCTTTTTTTTGGTTCTGTATCTATTTTGAAACATGAACTTTTCCTAACGTGTTTCAAAACCCCAGAATGTGCACAGCCTTGTTGAACAAACAGTCGTGACTCAGTGTGAGGCTGAGAGCTCGGTTACGAGGCGTAGTCCAGGTAGACGTTCAGAGCTCCTGTAAACATTTCCTCGGGGAGTTTTACTGGCTGTGTGTGAAATCCAGTGAAGCAGCTCAGCTTCAGGAACAAAGAGCCCCTGTTGACATAAGGCAGCTACTTTTCTCAATGAACTGACTTAATTAATAACAAATAAGGAATAACTAATGTTTTCTGTAACGTTTTCAAGCATACACTGGGTCTGTTTTTGGCCAATTCATCAAATTAATATGATTTAATACTCATATAACTGGGATAATGAAGATGAAACACATTTACCTATAAAGGCTGCCAGAGTGAATTTCATTCTGCATAAAAAAAACTAAATATTAGACAGAGGAATTGTCGTATTTTAATAAAATGAATGTGATATTTTTCTTTGATAAGCAGTTTTGTCTTACTAAGCAATGTAAGTGTAAGATTATTTTGCTTATTTTAGGAACAACAACAACCTTAATTATTCTTACTTTTACAAAATGAAATAATCTAATTTCAAGTATTTAAACTCAAGAAAGGCAATATAAGCAACTAGTTAAGTTATTGTGAATCTTGTATCAAAATTTAAGATATCAAAATCAGGGATTTTTACTTGATTCAAGTCTTACTTCAAGATTCTTTAAAATTTTGAGACTGCTCATTTGGAGAAATCTTACTAAGAACAATTTGCACACCTTACTGGCAGATTTTTTTGATTAACATAAAGATATACATTTTTGTATATACTTGGTCTTGTTTGTGTCAATGGATCATTTGCAGTGCAATATATAGGCTTGTACTGGTGCCAAAAACCTTTAAAGTGCTATTTTATGTGGCAGTGATTTTTATATTTAAATGTAAGGGGGTAAATTTTGCTCTGTGTTCATTATAAAAGTTGCTTGTAAGGTTAAAGACACTGCTTGGTATTCTTAAACTAAAAATAGCTTAATAAAAGTTTTATTTTTAGATTTTTAGGTTTCATAAATTTTACTCCCTTGAAAATAAATATAAATCAAACCTATAGCCCTATCTGGATGGGATTAGTTTCTCAGGGGGTTCTGGGGTAATTTTCTCTTTTATGGGGGGCTTTTATCCTCTGTGATTTTATTCCCATCTGAAATGACCATTTGTATGTTTTTCTCAGACGTCCTCTGAGAAAATTACAGGCTGAATTATCTACTGTTTTTCTCTGAACTCCGTCCCGTCCGGACGCACATCTCTGA
The DNA here is from genome assembly GCF_023375975.1 of Astyanax mexicanus. Classification (NCBI taxonomy): domain Eukaryota; kingdom Metazoa; phylum Chordata; class Actinopteri; order Characiformes; family Acestrorhamphidae; genus Astyanax; species Astyanax mexicanus. Next base: position 51,298,521 of record NC_064417.1, read on the forward strand.
GTCTCCTCGCCTTTATTAAAATAGCTATTTGTCCACTGCCGCGCACCATAATTACACTTTGGGCGATTGGGCGTTTCCATGGAGATCTACATAAAAACACAACAGCGAGTGAAAATGGAGGAGCTACTGAACCCGATATCATGTGACTGAGAAAACCTAAAAACTTACTGGTCCTCCTGTTTTTTGTTAATTGCAGTCCAAATGCAGGAGAAATCCCTATCCGGACAAGATTCGTTTTCTCGGTGGGACGTCTGTAAAAAATATTTCACACTTCTACTCAGTGAAAAAAAAAACTCCTGCATCCGGACTGCAATTGAAAAAACAGGAGAACCAGTGAGTTTTTTTTTTCCTAAATCACGACATCACGTTCAGTAGCTTGTCCATTTCCACTCGCTGTTGTGTTTTTAAGGTGGATCTCCGTGGAAACGCATGCCCAAAGTGTAACTACGGTGCCTGGCAGCGAACAAATAGCTATTTTATTAAACACAAGGAGACGAAACACAAGTGATGTGCATCTGGATGGGACTAAAATTACCGGAGGATCACGTAAAGTTCCGAGAAAAACAGTAGATAATTCAGCCTGTAAATTTCTCAGAGGATGTCTGAGAAAGACACATACATGGTCGTTCTGGATGGGAATAAAATCACAGAGGATAAAAATCCCCATAAAAGAGGAAATTACCCCAGAACCCCCCCTGAGAAATGAATCCAGTCTGAATAGGGCTTTTCATAGTTCTAAATGGTGCTGTTTGATTTTTTTTAAATATTGCCTTAGCTGGTTCTTTTAGACGTTTTGACCAGATTACAAAAAGGCGTGGCACGGTGTAGTTTCTCCTCGTGCTTGGTACGGGAGGGGGGTCTTTAGAGGGTCTCAGCTGTTTGTGAGGAATGTGGAAGCCTGGTGTGTAGAGATATGTAGACCGGGCTGCTCCTGTGTGTACTGTACTGCTACTGACTCACTGAGTGGCTCGTCAGTGGTCTGAGTGTGCTGAGTTGGAAAGGTGAAGAGGTCACAGACGAGAGCTCTATAAATATATATCCCATAAATCTGCCTGGAGATGTCATTGTCTACCAGAAAAGCTGCATCAGATAGTTCCCAGTCCCTCCTTCCTCTCTCCTTCATTCTGGACACACCTTAAATTCAGAGGTGTTTCATTATTTTAAAATGTTCTGCATTGTAGATTAATACTGAAGTCATCCGATCGTTGCTTTCAGTTAACAGCTGTGCTGAACTCGTCAAGAGTTCATCACTTGAATTTCTTGCCTCTTAATAATGTTAGTTTGAGAGCATCAGTTGTAAAGTAGTGAAGAGGTAGAGTTACGGCTATATAGTGAATAGCTCTATTTGAGTAATGTTCTAATCCAGATTATGAGAAGCAACAACTACTCAACCAAGCAAAGAAAAAATACTTCAAGGAAAAATAAAAAATCATTTAATCCGAAAAGAAGAATTTCAAGAACTTTGAAAGTATCCTCAATGTCAGTCGCAAAAAAGACAATAACATCTTTTGATGATGGTGAAACTGGCACTCATCAGGACCACCCCAGAAAAGGAAGAGCAAGAGTTTCATCTGTTGTACAAGATAAGTTCATCAGCGCTACCAGACTCAGAAACCATAAGTTAAGAGCTCACCAGATAAGATCACCTAAATACTTCAGAGTATTTTGGTTTGTTTAACACTTTTAAGTTAATACATGATTCAACATGATTTTTTAAGTTACTACATGATTTTGAAATACAACACTAAATAAACTGAACCACTGTCTGCCACCAAATGGAAAACTTATATTGTGTTTTGAAAATCTATACAGTTTTGCAAAATAAAAAATAGTGCATTGTGATAGAATTATTCTAAATAGATATTTCCTGACAGTTATAACTGTATATTATAACCAGAAAAATGGCCCATGAGCAGAGCAGCCAACCATAAACCCTTTTAACATTCATAATATTCTGAGTAGCAGCACAAACTGATACTAAAATACTGAGTAGGTTTATAAGTGGATTAAAGCACCACAAAGAATTTAATTTAGCTGGATACACACACTACATAAACAGACATTGTGCTGCATATTGTCCTTAAGGCTGCCTCTGTTTTTCTTAGCATGCTATGCTACGTTATGCTATTGAACAGAACAGAGCAGCTGTGTGTGGACAGTGTTTTCTTAAGAACACGTTTAACTTCCTCTTTAGAAAAGGATCCCATCCCAAAGGAAATGTACATGGAAACTCATCAACCACAGTACTTTATACAAGTACACAATTCTACTCTGTATAACTCCGGGTCTTCTACCTATATATCTATAGCTGTTTACAATGTTACTTAGATTCACTGTACTAAATATCATAGTATACTTACTGATGCTGGAAAGAACATTTCACTCATTTCTCCCTGATTGATATTAAATTGTTTACAATACAACTATAAATTTCAACACTACTTTACAAGATCCTGTAATAACCTCCTGCTTTCTTAAGAACGTCTATTACACAATTTACACGCTCTCAACAAGGACCTTCAATTTAAAACTGCCTATCACATCACCTACATATCTGTTCTAGCATTATTAGCTTTAAAATACAGCTTAAAACTAATCTACTCTCATTAAAACTAACCCACTAAAATAAATATGTAGCTGTGTGTGTGTGTTGTTGTGCCAGGAATGGCATAAAGTTATACAAAAGCAGTGTGTAAGACTGGTGGAGGAAAACATGCCAAGATGCATGAAAACTGTACACTGAGGGAAAGTACTTGGTTGATATGATAAATACTCATATTGACTACTATCTTGTGCAAATAATATTTAAATATTAAAGTAAAATAAAAAGTTTATCTATTTAATTCAAATGGTTTTGGTTCTAAATCTTGTGTTTTTGTTTGCACCTCCATTTCTTAAGTTGTGTAGACAATAACATTACCTAATCCACAATGTTACACAGCTTAATGAGCATTAAAGATCATGACCAGTAATATATGGCTAAAACTGTCCATGCAGACCAATAAGCCACTCTGGTAGAAATCCAGATTCCTACTGCAACTGTAACTGTAACTGCAACTGTAACACAGGCTTTTTATAGTCCACATTCATGTGTGGGCATGTTTTGGCAAATGCAACTGTAATTAAGCACTGTGGTTGACAGCTAAAGAGGTGTTACCAGAAATGTACTTCACAAAGGAAGATCACTCAGACGCATAATACAGTCAGATAAAACAGACCAGGCCCACAGAATGGAACAAGGGCCATTTCTATTAGCTGTAGCATAGTATAAAGAGCATTTCTACTGAATATTAGGTGGTTTAATGGGCATTTCCATTGAACACACTGTATATGAGTCAATATAGAGTCAAACTTTCGGATTCTGATGAATATTTCTGTTGCAATGGTTGCTACTGAAGTGGTAAACAGCTGTGGCCTGTCTGCTCCTCCACTGTGACTGATAGCAGTTCAGTTCATGTAAGCATGTTGTAGCATAATCCATTAGCCAGCACTAGTCTGGATCACTTTACTTTTCTTCAATTTCTCTCACTGTCTTCATAACCCGGCTGTACAAGGATAACTAACTAGGAAAACAGGATTTGAATGTTAAAATTACAAAAATATTAAATGTCTATCGCTGCTAGAAAGAGGTTGCTAGTATGCTAATCATAGCTGAAGCTCAGAGCTAAAATTAACCTGTTCAGCCTGAGCTTTAAACTGTCTTCCTCTACAAAATGCATTGCCAATATTTAGCTATTGCTAAAAATCATTGAGCTCTTTAGACGGATTCAGAGGCTGCAGCACGCTGTGTTTGCATGCTATTGCGTTCCATACCTGGCAAACTGGGGTGTGGAAATAGGAAACAGGATTGGGGGAGGGGAAATTGTTGGGATTAGAGGCTAAAATGCAACAAATTTCTGCTCTGTAAAAAGAAAAAAATTACAGAAGAGCACGCTGGCTGAAGCTCTGCCGTCAAAAATAGGGTTGGATCAAAATATTGATATTGCGATATATTACACCACAGTTAGTTGCAACCCTGCAATGTGATTCTCTGAGTCACGTTCTATGAGTGCCGTTATCAGCTGGTAATGCACTGTAACCAAAGTTCTCCATGTCTTACTCTGCCACATACAGGTAACCTAGCAACGATGCAGCGCTTACAAACCAAACAGCGCAACTACAAACAGAGCAGCAATGGAACTATTTTAACTGGAGAAGTTTTTATAACCAAACAGATCCTACTCTTTATTTTCTCATCCTCTTTAACTCAAAATCTTTCAATAAACAGCGATAATGGAACTGTGGTATAATCACAGTAATATTTGATAAGTGTCATCAAACCACAGAAGCTTTAAACTCCCAAAGACTCCCAAGTGAAGGTGCTCCAGAACTTAAACTTCTTAAACTGCAATAGTTTCCTCAATATCTGATCACACATCCAAATCATTTTATCAGCTAGTACATAAAATATCGTACACAATGCTCCTTTAAGCCACCTGGAAAATCCCTTATCAGCATCTCACTTAGAAAACAAACTGCCCATCACCACCACCAACCTGATAATCGGTCCCATCTGAAGCAGATGCATGAACAGCACCAGCGGCCGGTCCCTCCCCAGGTCCCGGTGGATGAAGGTAAGGGTGAGCTGGGTGAGCACGGATGGCACCAGCACGAAGGTGATGGTCAAGCCCATCCATATCTTGTCGCCGTTGTTGTGATAACTGGCGCAGAGTACGGCAGCGCAGATGAACTCAGCACAGTAGAGGACGGTGGCCAACACCACGCTGAGGGGGGGTGTGGCTCTGCTGTGGTTGCTGACCAGCACCACGCTGGTACCATTCTCTCCGCACCCCACAGTGCTCTGTGGAATCTCCGTGATGCCACTCTCCACCACCACTGCCTCCTCCATCTCACCCCCACGGCCCCACAGCGTCGACCTGATGGTCATCTGGGCTCGTCTTCATGGCAGGCGGTCTTCTGCCCCTGCTGGAAACAGCACAGTTATTTCAAACAGATGGTCTAAGCTGGTCTTTGATGTTTAAGGTGGTTGGAAAGCTGATCAACCAGTCAAAAACTTACTCTATAATGATAAACTTGCTCGTAAACCAGCTCTGGATCCAAATAGCGTACACTGATTGTATTGGTAAGATTGATATTTGAGTAGCAGCTAATCCATTCTTTATACCTAGGCCTGGGAGTTATGGAAAAAATTCAAGATATACAGTATTTATCTTGCAGTCAAAATTAGGATGCATCCAATTTTATACATTAATTATACTACTTTTATATTTTAAGTAGTTTTGAAACCAGTATTTTTTACACCTCTGAGTAAAAAGCTTGAATATACAGAAGTATTTTAAACCCTAGTATCTATAGTAATGAAAGAAAATTCTTTTGACACCTTTGATAAATATTGATATTTCACTCCACATACTGTAATAAATCACAAACAAAAATGGTCAGATAAATCAAATTATTAATATTGTGTCCCACTCCTGTTGTAGAGCAGTATGGTCTAGCGCTTGGTCATATTGTTATCTTGCTTGGTCTGGTTGGGTATTTCACCTTGCAGACAGGCCGGGCTAGACCAGACCACAATAACACCATAATATAACCAACTGCTCACCTTCTAAACTGCAGTAATCACTGCTGGTCTCAGTCCAATCTCATTCACATGATCAGTCTTTTAGCTAATCTACAAGTTAATATTATTATTTTTATTTTTTAACATGTTAACAGAGGGCTGAGCTTACCTGGGTGCTCTAAAGGCATACCCCCAATAACTTTACTAAGTCAAATTAGAGGGTGGCTCTAAGGCAGTGCGTTTCAATAAACAAAATGTTGATACTTGATGCCAATAATCAATAACATATCGTAAACGAAAATATATTAAATACAATATATTAAATTATTGATCTATAGTCCCTCCTGTTGTGGACCAGCATGGTGTTGCTGATTATAATGGTCATATTAACAGATAACAGATAACAATTTAAATAAAAACACACCTACCAAAATACTGGTCAATATCTAAACTGGTAAAAATCTTAACCAAAAGCTTAACCAAACATGTTGACCACCATGACCAGCCAGACCAGGCTAGACTAGACCACCTTTACACCATAATATAACCAACTAAGCACCTTCATTTAATTGATAGTTAAAAACATTTTCATGATACACAATATTTATCTTGCAGGTAAAATTATGGGTGGGAATCACAGGGCATGTATCACGATACTATAATATATCATTATAGTATGTTGCTCACTATAAAAATTATATCACAATACTGCAATTCTGCGATACTCAAAATATCACAAGACATTAAGCAGTAAGCTTGTTTTCATTCCGGCTTCTCGTCGTTCAATAAAACCCCTATCCAGATAAATCTCTTCATCCAGATTAGAGTGAATCTGATTGTGATTGGATGAGAAGTAACGTTATAAACAACCTATTGGTTTATATGTGGTTTAATCATTTCACCTGCATATATCAAATTATTGATATATAGTCTTATTCCTGTTGTGGTAATATAAACAACATTAACTGCAGTAACCACAGCTGGTATCAGTCTAAGCCCATTCATATGATCACTTTTCTCATGAAAGCACTTGTTAAAAACATATTTCACGATTTCTCACACATTACCAGTGTTGAGCTGGTATGGGTGCCTTAAACCCAGACCCCTAGCAACTTCATTAAATCAAATTGGGGGGTGAATCTAAGGCAAGTTAGAGTGCCTATGTTTCAATACAAAATGTTGACATTTGATGCCACATAAAAATAACATTGTAAACAAAAATAATATGATATGATATATCAAATTATTGATATATATTCTTATCTCTGTTGTGGACCATCATGGTCTTGTTGTTCATAATGTTGGTCTAGTGCTTGGTTATTTAGCTTGGTCTTGTTGGATTTGTGGACCAGATGAACAAACAGTCAAATTCAAACAAAAACATACCTAACATGTGCTCTAAACCCAAACCCCCAGTAACTTTATTAAGTCAAATTGGTGGTAAATCTAAGGCAGTTTAGAGTGTTTCAATAAAAAACGTTGATATTTGATGACACATATATCAATAACATAGATAACATTGAATGTTTAGCTAGGTCAGGTTGGGGTTGTCATGTTTGTGGACCAGATAAACAAACAGTCCAAATTCAAACCAAAACATACGTACCAAAATAACGTTACTGATCAATATCTTAAACTAGTAAACATTTAAGCTTAACCAAGCATGTTGACCACCATGTCTAGATTAGACCACTATCACACCATAATATAACCAACTGCACACCTTAACTGCAGTAATCACTGCTGATATCAGTCCAAGCCCATTCACATGATCAGTCTATTAGATAATATACATGTTAATAATATTATTTTTTGATTTCTCGCACGTTAACTTAACAGTGCGAGAGTGCTGAGCTGGCATGTGTGCTCCAAACCCAAAACCCCCACCACCATAAACCCTATCCACCCCCATTCACACCACACCACACCACCCAACAGAAGCAGCAGCAGCAGCTGACAATAAAGAACCCCCCTGTAAAGCAGTTAAACCCCAGTTCAGAGCCAGCTGGCGGCTCCCAAGCACTGACCCGGTCCAGACTGTGCTAAACTGGCCCGAATCGCTGGAATAACCCGGTTCAGTGAGCGGTTTGAGAGTTAAAGATGAGTTAAAGCGGAGTTAAAGCAGAGACACTGGGTGGGTTAGTTAGTAAACAGCGTGCTGCTGTAAGAGCTTCTCACCCTGCATTCCTCCTGCAGCTGCGCAGTGCTGCCCGCCGGAGCTCGCGCTCTGTGATCAGCGCTGCCAGGTGTGTCCCCACAGGCTGCGTGCTGTTACTGACAGCGCCGCCGCTCTGCCCTGCCTACCCCGGGTCCTAGCGCCCGCCCGGTACCAACTACAGACGCAGAGCCCTAGGCTGTGTCCCAATTCTACACTACACACTAACACTAGGGATGTGTTTGGAACTCAGACACAGTCTCAAACGTTTAGTCTAGACTAAAAACTTACTTGTTTAGTTTAGCTTTTGGTAATTAATGTTTTTTTTTAGATGGCTGGGTGGATCTAAAAAAATGGGTGGATGCCAGTGTTTCTGGATGCCTCTGTGTTATATCTACATTCACATTACAAGCCAGGTTGCTCAAATCCGATTTTTTGCTCAGGTCGGATTTGGCTGTCTTGACGGTTCACATTCACAAAAATGTAAGTGAGCTGTATCTGTGTTTAATGTAAACTAATCTGTCCCCCGAAATGCCACACATGTGCACATATGTGGAGCATCTTTTGCTGGGGTGAAGAGTAAACAGCAGGTCTGTGAAAAAAGGCCAGGTGGCTTGCTTTTGCTGTTTTTGCAACTATAGAGAATAGGACAGTGACGTCAGCAGACATGAACAACGCAGTGCATTGTGAAATTTTAGGACACGGATTCTACGGCAGAGACAGGCTGGCGGCAAGGTTCGTTTTTTTTATTTTTTATTTTACTTAATTTAATGTACAAATTAAATGACATGGTGAATGCTTGATGTGTTATCAAGTGCTGAAATTTCTCTCATAACTTATAAATTAAAGCTAGGTTGGCTAGTTATAACTTATAAATTAAAACTAGGTTAGCTAGTCACTGATTGTGTGTCCTAAAAAGTGGCGGGCGCTACCCAGCATGCAACGCACCATTACGTCGTTGCCCAAACTCTGTAGCTGCACAGAGGTGTGTGGGTATGCAAGAAAAGCATGTATGGCCTTTTGACCACAGCTACCACAGCTAGCAAAATAACATTAATTTAACATTGAGTTACCATCAGGAGTAATTATTGAATCAACATTGATTTCTGATGTTGAAACTGTTCGCTATGTCTGACATTAAATAAATGTTGAGTAAACATCCGAGGCCAAAACAAAATCATCTCTTTTTCAATCTAAATTTAAATGCAGTAAAACTGATTACAAATTATTTTTTTAGTGGATTCAATATTGATTGAAATTGATGAAGTCATAAAACCATTTAATAAAAAAAACACACTGTCCTCCACAAAACAAAACACAAATCATGATTGAATTTAGTTACATTACTTTATTTTACTTCTTCTAACAATGTAAATGCAATTTAATCTGAACTGTTTCACCAATTTCGGGTACAGCCCACATTGGTTATGACACTGAACCATCGAAATTATGTCATTGCAACTTCACTCTAGCAAGACTCTCATGATTTTATTCTGACATATTCTGAAATTTGTCTGCGACTGTGAAATTGCTTAAAAAACATTTGGTGTAAGGTCAGAATTAGTTGTTTAGGTACACAAGCATTGCTTTAGGCTAATAACACAAGTCAGACTGCTACAGAACAGCAGGCATAATGGTAACAGTAATACTAATTATACTGGATAGTACAGCTTTATTTGAGTATTTGATTTAGAGTGAAACTTACATTTGAATGATAATAGTGTTACACAGGTTGGCAATTCAGCGTGAGGGGTGTGGTGTCAGTCTTACCCAGGGACTCTTATTGGTGTGATGTGTTGTGATGTGTTGTGATGTGCTTCACCAGCTTAAACCCTAGTCTGTCCTGTGGAGGAGTATTATTTAAACTTCCTTTTTTTAATAGGTCACATGCAGTGCCATGTTGAAATAGAACAGTGATGATGGTGGTGACTGTCTTTCTTCATGTTGTATTTTGGGAAGTTTCACAGGTGGCTTCTGATCAATGCATCTGATGTGCATATTTTATTTATCTCACAGAGATAAAACTGTTCAATATATAAATGTTTACAAACTGTTTGGCTTTACTGTTATAATAGATGTTAACTGTTCATTAGCTTTTTGTTCAATCTTTTGAAATAATATTTCTCAAGTCTGATGATATTAAAAACAGTGACTCCATATCTGGGCGTCACTAGGAGGAAGTGGTGTCATCACTCTCTGATCTTGTGCCATCACCAGTGTAACTGAATAAAATACTTACTGCAGTGAAGATAGAACTGACTGTTTAAAAATGATGTACATATTATAATATCACTATTTTACATATCTTGACATATAAAATTCATGGGACAAGAAACTAGTTCCTGTCCCACGGCTTTTGGCAGGTCAGTGCAGCATTCTCTAGTTTTTTTGGAATATGACAAAAGTCAAGGGACACAATACTACTTCCTGTACCATGTCCCATGACATTTGGCAGGTCAGTGCAGCATTCTTTATCTTTCATGGCACATGGCAAAATTCATTGGACAGGATTCTAGTTCCTGACACATGTCCAAAGTAAAGGGACACAATACTAGGTCCTGTATTATATTCCACATATATCCCATGACAAAAGTCAAGGGACACATGCTAGTTTCTGACACATGTCCAAAGTCATGTCCCATGACTTTTGGCATGTCAGTGCACCATTCTGTTTCTTCTATGGGACATGGCAAAAGTCATGGGACAAAATACCTTATCCAGTCCCATGTCCTATTACATTTGGCATGTCAGTGAAGCATCCTTTAGCTTATATGGGACATGCCAAAAGTCGTGGGACAAGATTGTAGTTCCTGTGACTTGTCCCATGACTTTTGGCCTGTCAGTTTAGCATTCTCTAGCTTTTTTGGACATGACAAAAGTTATGGGACACTAGTTACTGGCCTCTTCCATGACTTTTAGCGTGTCAGTGCCCCTTTCTTTTTCTTCTATTGGACATGGCAAAAGTCATGGGACACTATCCCAGTTCCAGTCCCATGTCCAATTAGATTTGGCATGACAGTGCAGCATCCTTTAGCTTATATGGCACATGCCAAAAGTCATGGGACAAGATTCTAGTTCCTGTCATATATCCCATGATTTTTGGCATGTCAGTTTAGCATTCTCTAGCTTTTTTTGGACATGACAAAAGTTATGGGACACTAGTTACTGGCCTGTTCCATGACTTTTAGTGTGTCAGTGCACCATTCTTTTTTTTCAATTGGACATGGCAAAAGTGATGGGACACAATACCAGTTCCAGTCCCATGTCCTATTAGGTTTGGCATGTCAGTGCAGCGTCCTTTAGCTTATATGGGACATGCCAAAAGTCGTGGGACAAGATTCTAGTTCCTGTCACATGTCCCATGACTTTTGGAGTGTCAGTTAAGCATTCTCTAGCTTTTTTTGAACGTGGCAAAAGTCAAGGGACACAATACTCGTTCTTTTCCATGTCCTATAACTTTTGCCAAGTCAGTGCAGCATCTTTTAGCTTATATGGTACATGACAAAAGTCATGGGACATGATTCTTGAAAAGTGCCATGAGTTTTTTATGTCAGTATAGCATTATCTAGCTTCTTTGGAACATGACAGAAGTCATGGGACCCAATACTAGTTCCTGTGTAAAGCACACAACTGTTATTTTTAATCATTTTTATGATAGATTTTCTAATAATGCACGGTGTACTGGTAGATTCAGTGCCACAGGAATAAGAATCCAGCTTCAGATTTGGATCAGCGCCACCTGCTGTGACTTCCAGCCCGTTCTCTATATAAGGGAAAGTATTTTAGGGATGACTGCAATGAGTGCAGTTTAATGTGGGCTGTTCACTGTGAATACGTTTATTAACTCAATCATGCTTAGAGTGCACTAAGCTTCTGTACATTTTTATATTTTTAATACAGTACCGGAATTTTTTGTGGACAAACCTTCTTATTCATGATTGTAAATGAATAGTGAAGTGATTCAGACTATGAAGGAACATAGCAGGACTCATGTAGTAACAAAAGTGTTAAACAAACATGTGAAAATCATTGTGAAGTATTTAGGTGCTCTTATCTGGGAAGCTGTTAACTTGTGGTTTCTGAGGCTGGTAAATCTCAGGATGTGCAAAGCTGTCATATAAGCAAGAGGTGCTACTTTGAAGAATCTAAAATATAAAACATATTCTGGTTTGTTTAACATTTTTACTAAATAATTAAATAGTTTTTTCATAGTTTGGATGACTTTAGTATTAATCTACCATATAGAACATTTTTAAATAATAAAAAAGCACTACATTTAAGGTGTATCCAAACTTTCGACTGGTACTGTATATCTACTTCCCAATATCTTGCTTATATATGACACATTTAACTAAAATAAAAGGTCAACACACAGCCTGAAGAAGTTCCTTTAACCATGGCAGGAAAACAATCACAAAGGCAGTTTTCTTCTTCAGCAACAGCAGCATACACTACACAGATATGACCTCAAATATAGGTTAACATTTGATTTGCTGACAGATATTTACAAAGATATTTCAATAATCAATTCTAAACTATAGGACATGTTGTGAAAACCCCTCTTTGTGAAGCATAAGTATCGCTTATGTTTCTCTTGATGTGTCGCATGAAAAAACACTTCAGCCTGGCATCTGTTCAGTTTCCCAACGTATTAAATCAAACTGCAAACAAGAGCATTTGTGTTCATGTCAGCTCTCTAAAAGTGATTAGATTTAAAAGAGATGTTCAAGGCTGAGTCACGTCAAGCTGTGATATGCAGCATTTAAAATGAGTTTTCTTTTAACGCTGAAAAAGATTTAATAATTTAATAAATTAAAAAAATGACCAAATGTTTGTTTGAAAGGTATACAGCATATTTATGCAGTATATAATGTGGATACTTTTATAATGGGACAATATATAAGGGAACATGGGACTTTTTAATAAGGTTCATTTGTATTTTAAACATTTTCATTGATGTGACCAGAACATATTTACAGTCCTGTAAAAAAGAAGTGTATTTTAAGCCTAATCCCTGTCTAGGAAACTTCCCTCAATGGCGAAAGACTCTTTTGCTACTAAACAAACCAGTTAACCAAATTCAAATGACTTGTAGTTTCAGTTTCGGCAGCAGCCACACCCAGTCATGATTACTGCCAGACCTGTTCTACAAAAACATCATTTAAATAGAACCTGTGTGGCAGTGTGGAGAAAACTAATAGTTTAAAAAAATACAGGTTTAAAAAGGATTAATACCATTGCTAAGGGCTATAGGACTCACAGTATGAGCTAATATTTATATATTTCAGTTTCCTGTCATGTGAAACACATTCAGAAGGCCTGGTGTCATTGATTAGGATAGAGTTTCAGAGTGTCAGATCTTCTTTGGTCTTCATTACAGGCACTCTGACTGCCCAACTTTACATGAATAAACTCTCTACATGCTGAGACCTGGCATTTTTCAGCGTTACACATGCATTACACACTACTAATGCTAATGCATAGTGTAGCTCAATAATTATGACCAAATTTTTATTAACTTATTGGTCCTGGTCATTTATATATACATGTACATCACCTGTCAGACTAACTCTAATTATTCTCTTCTCTGCTGAAACTGAGACTCAGTCCTTAATTTTGTTAATCTGAGCTAAATGCTAAAGCTGCTGTTTCCATGTGGGTCAGCCAGACGTCTAACTGTAGCAGTTTTTTTCCCCAGTTTCCAAGAGTCTGAGTTTGAAGGTGTAAGAAACTTCTAGTTTTAATAGTTACAGAGTTTTCTGTGTTTCTGTGTCGTTTTCTAGTTATTATGATGATAAAAGTGTGAATGTGCTGTAAGTGTGTAAGTGTGTAAATGCTGCAGTAGAGAGTAACAGCAGTAACACCATCTGTTCCAGCTTAACTGTTTTACTACAGACAAAGGCTTTGGAAATTGATTTTTTTTTTTTCAAAAGAATGGCAAATGGCAGCTGGGGTAAAGTGCATGGAAGGAACAGCTCAAATGTACAGTTTAGTTTATAAGTACTATTCATGTTTGATTGTGCCCTAATATTCTCTATAGTAGCCTTTAGCCAGACTGTCTGTAGCTTCTAGTCTGCACAGGCAGCATGGTCTCCAAACAAAAGGGCTTAGAGGCACTTCCCGGGATTACAGTCCCACTAATTAAAGCCTCCTCCAACAATAAATCCTCATCCAGGTAATCTGAGACTACACTAATTGGTTAAGTGAATTAAATCGATTTTTCTGGAGAACTCCACCTGAAATACGAGGGTTAAAGGTGTGGGGTATCTGTGCGCAGGTGACACAGGGAAACAGATATGATGCAGAGTAGTGTGAGTGTGTGAAAAGTGGAAACATGGCTAATTTGTTGTTTATACAGTATGTTATTTTTAGGGCTGAGCTCAGAGCTCTGAATGACTGTAGTCAGCGGGTAAAGCAGGGCTGGGATTGGGTCCTCAGATAATAACCTAATGTGATGAAACTGCACACTGAGAGGCAGAAGCTGTAGGATGTGTGTATGTGTGTGTGTGTGTGTGTGCAAGATGGGAAATGGATCATCTGTAATTGAATCTTAGTCCTGAAAGCCAGTAGCAGTCCTGTGTTATTTCCAGTCATTATATGATTACAGCCCGAGCTGAGAGACACAGTTGGATGCAGAGCGTTTTTGTGTTTGTCATTATCTTGTACATGTTTGCCTGGTGATGTAAGACTGAAAAAACAGATAAAAAACATATTTTATGACTTATACTAATAGAATAGTAATATTTTACACACTGACGACAAAGATGCAGTGCCAAAGCAGCTCAAACAGCTATAGATATCATTCCACAGTAAAATACACTATATAGCCAAATATTCGCTCACCCATCCAAATCATTGACTTGAGGTGTTCCTGAATCTCTTCCATGGATCCACAGGTATATAATAAAAGCAGCAGCTAGGCATGCTGGGACTGCTTTTACAAACATTACTGAAAGAATAGGTCTCAGGCTCTCAGGAGCTCAGTGAACTCCAGCACTGTTGTACTGTGATAGGATGCAGCACCTGTGCAACAAGTCCATTCGTGAAATTTCACTACTCACTACTAAATATTCCACAGCCAACTGTCAGTGATATTATAACACAGTGGAAGAGACTGGGAACGACAGCGACTCTGTGCTCTGTCAGTGTAAAATAACAGAGCAGATGCCGAGGAGCATAGTAGAGTTCTGAGCCCCCTTCTGTTCACTCTGCTGACCCATGACTGCACACCAGCACACACCTCCAACCTCTTCGTCAAGTTTGCGGATGACACAACGGTGGTGGGTCTCATCAGCAAATCAGCGTCTCTACTTTCTCCGCAAGCTGAGAAAAGCTGGAGCCCCCACCCCCATCATGACCACCTTCTACAGAGGGGCCATCGAGAGCATCCTGACCAGCTGTTTCACCGTGTGGTACGGGGCCTGCACAGCATCCTGCCGCAGGACCCTCCAGCGCATCGTGAGAGCAGCTGAGAAGATTGTTGGCACATCTCTCCCCTCCCTTCAGGACTTGTACAGCTCCCGCCTCACACGGAAAGCCCTCCGTCTTGCGGGAGATCCCTCCCACCCACTACAAAGCTTCTTCAGCCTGCTGCCATCAGGGAGGAGACTGAGGAGTCTCGGGGCGAGGACCAGCAGACTGCGAGACAGCCCCATCCATCAGGCTGTGAGGATGCTGAACTCTCTTCCTGCTCCCCCCCCCCCCCCCCCCCACCAATACAGTAATGAAACTCTGTACTACAATACACAAAGTACTGGTCCCTTCCAAACGGACTTGGACTACACACCCAATATCTGCACTACTGCTATACTTGCACTGTCAATTCGCACTTTAATTCCCCATAAACTGTGAACTTTAAGAACTTTACGCACTCATTCACTTTACCAACCTTAAGCTATATACCATATACCATATTTGCACTACTGATATATACTATTTATACTGTCATTCCATCTCAATCACCATCAATATTGCACTATTGTCTTACGTATGTTTATTGTGTCTTGTTGATTTGTACATATAGAGTCTCCCACTTTTTTATATTATATATATATATATATTTCTTTTTTTTTTTTTTTTACTTATATTTATATATCTATTTCTCCCCACACTACTGCACCTTGTTTTCGTCTCATCTATGTCTATTGTGTCCCTGCTGTATTGTACTCATAGTGTCTCCCATTCTCCTTTATATCTATTATCTGTACTTGCTGTAAAATTGGGAAGGAGAGTAACGTAATTTCAATTCTCTGTATGTCCTGTACATATGCAGTATTGACAATAAAACTACTTGACTTGACTTGACTAGAGTTCACCAACTTTCTGCAGTCAGTACACCAATCACTACACACCTCCAAACTTCATGTAGCTTCAGAGTTCATCACTACACACCTCCAAACTTCATGTAGCTTCAGAGATCATCATCACTACACACCTCCAAACTTCATGTAGCTTCAGAGTTCATCATCACTACACACCTCCAAACTTCATGTAGCTTCAGAGTTCATCATCACTACACACCTCCAAACTTCATGTAGCTTCAGAGTTCATCATCACTACACACCTCCAAACTTCATGTAGCTTCAGAGTTTATCATCACTACACACCTCCAAACTTCATGTAGCTTCAGAGTTCATCATCACTACTACACACCTCCAAACTTCATGTAGCTTCAGAGTTCATCACTCACTACACACCTCCAAACTTCATGTAGCTTCAGAGTTCATCACTACACACCTCCAACCTTCAATTAGAATCTTTATTCATTAAAATCTCTGAAACTATAATGTGCTTATATACAGCTCTGCTTGAATTTTTGCACCAGGAGTAAAGCAGCATAAAGTTATTCAAAAGCAGTGTGTAAGACTGGTGGAGGAGAACATGATGCCAAGATGCATGAAAACTGTGAATAAAAACCAGGGTTATTCCACCAAGTATTGATTTCTGAACTCTTAAAACTTTATGAGTATGAACTTGTTTTCTTTGCATTATTTGAGGTCTGAAAGCTCTGCATACTTTTGTTATTTCAGCCATTTCTCATTTTCTGTAAATAAATGCTCTAAATGACAATATTTTTATTTGGAATTTGGGAGAAATGTTGTCTGTAGTTTATAGAATGAAACAACACTGTTTATGTTTGTTCACTCAAACATAAACCTATAAATAGCAAAATAAAAAACTGATTCAGAGCTGATTAATTTTTGTCCCTGAAAATTCTGTCAAAAACAATCCACGTGTGTCATTTCAATTAAACAGCATCCTCTAGTGGCTTTTTATTAGATTAACATATGTTTTTTGGTTGACAGATAAGGCACAATCAGGCTGTTTTCAGTTTCACATCCTACCAAACGGTTAAACAGAAGTTACAGGTTTAAAACCAGGACCAAGGTTTAGAAACACTGCTGTACACAATGCTAAATATTGGTTTGTGTGGAATAAAGCGCCTCAGTGTTGTTCTGTGGAGCAGTGGAACTGTGTTTCTGGATTAATGGCCTATACAAAAGCTTTGGCATTAAACAGAGTGGTGTTAGTGATCCAATCTAATCATCTAACATCAGGACCTGACCTCACTAATGCTCTCGTGGCTGAATGCAGTTAAATCCTCACAGCAGCGTTCCAACATTTATTATAAATCGTTTCCCAGAAGGACAGAAGCTGCAGCCACTGAGAAAAAAGTCCCTATTAGTAACCACTGATCTGAGAAAACCTCTTTTATTCCAGTCACTCAAAGGGACATATCCCCATCTCTGCAGACACACTCTTCTAGATGCCCTATTTGTTTACATTTGTATTATTATTTGTATACCCCCTGGTGAAAAAAAAATATATATATATACTTAATTGTACTTTAAACATATTGAGAAATGTCTAAGTACACTGTAAAATATACGAACAGATTTATGTACTTAAAATATATTAAAATACAATACTATTATGCTTTCATCAAATGTTTGAAAGTAAACTTCGATCATACTTAAAAAATATATAGTTTATTTTAAAAAATAGACTACTATGAAGTACACTTTTAGTTTAATGTAAATCAATATACTTTTTTAGAAAATAAATTAAATTACTACTCCTTATTTAAAAATAAAGGGTACATTTGTTAAATAATTGCAAAAATTGTAGTTTAGTATATTAAAATATATTTTTATACCCAACGAAGTATACTAAAAGTGTGCTACTTACAAAAGACAGGAACAAGAAGCATATTTGTACTGCACATATATTTAACATCAATTTCTTAGTACATTTCTAATATACCTGGTGTATAATAGTGATACAGTGATATTGTATTACTCATTAAATGTATTATAATTTTACTGTAAGCATGTACTGAACTAGTATGTTTAAATGTTACTTAAGTATATTTAAAATAGTTCCATTTTAGTACAGTTAAGTACACTATGACAATTTAAGTAAGATTTTGTACTATTTTTATACAATTAAAGTATAATAAGTGCAAAAAAGCTGTTCTATTTTAGCACTCTTTAAATATACTGATTAATAATAATGTGGCTACAAGAACACTTTAGTGCACTATAGCATAATAATGCTCAGTATACTTTAATCTACTTTTTTCACTAGGGCCCCATACTGTACTACTAATTTTTCTCTTTTTTTATTGTGAAATTTGCACAGCTAAATTATTATATAACTGCTTATTTGCACTGTCTGTTTGGCTAACATCAGTCATCTTCTCAATATGCATTTAATGTGTTGTACTGTGTTACACAGACATTAAAGGATTCTACTTTTATACTGTTATACTTTATATTGTATCTTTGTATTTATCTGTATTATTCTGTCTTATCCTTCTTTTTTAACTTCTGTTTACTATATATGTATATCTGCTACTGAATGTCTAGAATTTCTATAAAATCTATCTGTCTTAAAGGGGAAATATGGGAATATGGAAATCTAATATTATACAGTATTAGAGTCTTAAAGGTGTGTGTATGCTCCTATATAAATTTTAGCTTCTCATCTTGTTTCATAGGAAAAATGAAAGTGCAATATTTATTTAGAGGCTACTTTTTTATCAAAAGATAAAAAAAATATTAAATTAAATTATTTGGATCAATTATTTTTAATAATAATGCAGGAACAGTACAGTAAGTTATGCACACAGTCGGTGCATGTGCCAGTGTGCTGTATAATAGTGCACGTGTCAGGTGCCAGCAGGTGCCAGGCTTTTCCACTGAGGCTTTATGTCTCAATATTACGTCACGTTATCTGACACATCCATACGACAGCACTGTAATAGAGGATGATTACACCTGTGATATAATCCACATTAGCAGTGAGAGGTATTTATGTAATACATTAATATCATGTACAGCATAATGTTTATGGTTCTAAAATATTAAAATAAATAAAAATGAGAATTGTCTAATGGTCTATTCTTAATTTCTATAAACCTCTCCTCAGCTGCACCTGTTTTAGATCACTTATTAGGATTTATTCTTATTTTTAAGAATCTAGGATTTATTTATTTTCATTTGTTTTTTATATCATTAATAATCTACTTATGAATTTTTATAATCTTTTCATTTTAATTTTCCATTTAATATTTTTTCCCTTTTATATTTGTATTTTTTATATTATATTTATATTATTGATCTCCTAGTTGTATACTTTTGTAGATTATTTGATTGATTGATTGATCGATTGATCGATTGATTGATTGATTGGTTGATTTGTTGGTCTCAAACCTGTCTACAAGCATTATTATTTTTTTTTGGTTTTGCATAATTTATAAAACAAATGTCAACACTGACCAAACAGTACTTTTAATTGCAGAGAGTGCCATTAGTTCTGTTTAATATGATGAGGGGCAGCAAATAAATGATCAAATTTATTGTGAAATATTGTTAAAATACCAAGATGGACCAAGATTGTCCTCAAAGATAAATGTGATACTTAGAAGAATCTAAAATATAAAACAGATTCTGGTTTGTTTAACACTTTTTTGTTTAATAAATAATTCAGCATGTGTTCTTGTAGAGCTTAATATAGTCTTTTATATTAAATTTAAAATGTAAAATACCATAAAAAGAACGAAAACCCACTGAATGAGACGTATGCCCTCAAATAAAAATTACAGTGATGGTCCAGACTTGTTATTTATAGAGAGCAGTGCAGCTCTAAACAAACAGACCTCTAGCAGATAATAAGGGGAGCAGATGTCGTCACAGGAGCTGATGTGATTGGTGAGGAGGGTAATAAGCCTGTGATTCCTGCTAGGCTCCTCCCACATGAGGTGACAGGATTAGTGGAATAATTTGAGCCTGATTAGTATTTCGCTGGACTGTGCAAAATGTCACAGCAGAGGAAAACACAAACATGCAGGTAGATTCAGACCTACTGCTGTAAGTACACTTCTTTATTTTTCTTTTATTTCATTTTATTTGATCTCATCTGTCATGTGTTAGTTTGTAGCTCACTACATAGTACATTCTGTCTCTCCAGAATATTTAATACTCTATACTCTGTAGTATTTATTAATATTCTGGTGTTAAAACGTATTCCTCAGCTTCTGTTTGTGAATTATTTGTAGTTTATGAATTAATTTAATGTTTAAAATCCCAACATGGTGTTACAGTTTGTGGTGCAGTGTTATTTTCTCAGCTTGTTGTTTGTGTACACACGTGTGAAGGATTGGCTCATTATACACACGCACACTCATATCAGTAATATGTAATATGATCACTGGGCTTCCATTGTGAGAGTCATTTAAAATCTTTAGATCTGGTTTATTATGTGGTTAATATCTTAATTTCAACAATTAAGATATATATGTTTGTGCAAAAGATATAAATAGTAACACTTAAACAACCACATGAAGTACCACAGGAACAACATAGTAACCACCTGGAACACCATAGTAACTGCCTAGCAACCAATATGTTACAATATGTAAAAAAAATGGCCATTACCTGCTCCTTGCAAGAGTATTATCTTTTGTAGTTGGTGATATTACTCATTAATTTGTTTAAACTTGGATTCTGTAATTTGTTCACTAATAAACACCCCTAAAAAAACAAGTATTCTTGTTAAACCTAGACTCAAAGTAGACACAGAGTGATAAACAGCACAATGTGTTTAATCTGAGTGCTTGTTTTTGTCAAAATGATCAAAATTATACTCTTAGCTCAAATATAGGTTGAGCTCAGGTCATTTAAAATATTTAGATCTGGTTCATTACGTGGCAAATATTGCCAACAATAGTGACTGTACCACAGAAACGGCTTACACCATACCAACCACCAGGAACACCATAAAAACTGCCTAGCAACCAAAAGGCACCTCTAGAAGAAACTGCCATTACCTTCTCCATGCATAATTTAGCTTTTCTTTCAAAATATACTCTTTTGTACATGCTGCTTTTGTTTATTAATGTGTTTAAACATGAATTTTGTAGATTTTTCACTAATAATAACCACTAACCACTTCACTGATAAACCACAAAAATAAATTATATGGCTTAAAAACTAACCTCGAAACAAATAATTTTTGTTTTTATCAAAATAATAATAAAACTTTTTTAACTTAAAAAATAAAGTGTGACCTCAGGGCCTACAACTTTAGGTGATAATATTTGCAGTACTGTGGATCTATGATCAGCTATAGTAGTCTGGTCATTTTTGACTGGAAGCACAAAACTAGTTAACTTGAAATAAACAAGTTTAAAAAGGTGTTTTTCAGTATTATATCGAGCCCTTGTTTACTGTAGAGTTTAAGGTGAGCTGTTTCTCAGTCTGAGGGCACGTGGGTGGTGTTAAGGGGTCAGTCTGAGGAGAAGCTGGAGGCTGTAATGGTCTCAGACTGGTGTTTAGGAGCTTACTGAGACTGAACAGATGTATCCTGAGACACAGAGAGCCAGCCATGCTTTACTTAACTCAGCCGTACCCTACATAACACACGTACCTGGTGTTGTGATGGGTTCTATAGCTGGTACAGCTGGCACCATGACCAAAACAAAGCTAGGATCCAGGTTATGTGGTGACTTGCCAAAAAAAGTACATGTACACATGATATATGGAATCGCAATATACAGACATTTTGGGATCGTCTTTATTGTGGATTCCAGCGTCAGACAGAAGGCGAAGGAGGTGAAAAAGCTGCTGATAGACATTAAAACAGTAATTCTATTAATCAAACAGCCCCTTTTTAACACTTCCTGATCCCATCACTGACCTCCATAAGTTGAGCCAATGTGAAACACATGGAGAAAATATATTAATACATTAATACTTGCTGTACTAACCTGCCAAACCTGCACTATTAAGATCATTACATTTTATACCGTATAGTATTACTGTTCAGGATGCAAAGCAGAGAGTGTTTAATGTTTATATTAAATTATTATGTTTATTAATGTTAATGTGACGTGACAGTTAACATTATTTTATTTTTGTCTATTCTGCAGTGCTATTTCATTTAGTGTCCACCGTTTATATCTCTACAAATATGCACTGCTAATTTAGATTATTATATAACTGTGTATTTGCACTGTCTGTATGGCTGATATTATGCTCACATTATGCACAACAACTGGGGTTCATCGTTGTTTTATTGTGTTTAACTGCTTTGCCTCCATTAGACACACATTAAAAAAAGACTCTACTTTTAAACTTTACATTTTATTGTATTTTATTATGTATATTGTATTATATCTTTTGTCTATCCTTCTTTTGTAATTTCTGTGTATTGTGTATACCTGCTATTGGATGTCCAAACTTTTCCTCTGGGATCAATAAACTATCGATCGATCTATCTATCTATCGATCTGATATACAGTGGGTCATGTGATCTGCAGGTTTGATATAAGGAGAAGATGGTGCTCTCCATGGTGCTCTCCTCCCCAGCTCAACATGTTCAACCTGATGAGCAACTGCTGCAACTGGGTCTCCAAACTCCAGCAGCCTCTGAGGTACCAAAATTCTGAGTTCTGACTTCTGATATGAGAAAATTCACAAGCCAATTAATTAAAAAAGTGAACAGTGTGTGGTTTATATGCGACACACACATACAGCTCTAGGAAAAATAAGAGACCACTTAAAATTGATGAGTTTCTTTGATTTTACCAAATTGAAAACCTCTGGAATATAATCAAGAGGAAGATGGATGATCACAAGCCATCAAACCAAACTGAACTGATTTTTGCACCAGGAGTAAAGCAGCATAAAGTTATCCAAAAGCAGTGTGTAAGACTGGTGAAGGAGAACATGATGCCACGATGCATGAAAACAGTGATTAAAAAACAGGGTTATTCCACCAAATATTGATTATTTCTGAACTCTTAAAACTTTATGAATATGAACTTGTTTTCTTTGCATTATTTGAGGTCTGAAAGCTCTGCGTCTTTTTTTTTTGTTATTTCAGCCATTTCTCATTTTCTGTAGATAAATATTCTAAATGACAATGTATAAAAGGTCCTGAATCACCCCATCATTTGATGAGTCTTCTGATTGGTCCAGTAATTAAGCCCTTCAGCCAATCAGGGCGTTGGCTGAAAGTAGGTCATGCAACAATGTGCAGTGGAGAAAGGAACTAGGCAGACATGTTCCTCCATTCCTCCTAAGAAGCCTTACAGTTCCTGAGTTGTTTGAGTGTGGACTTTGGTGATTTGCAGTTTGAGTCTGTGACACAAAGTAAGCTGGACTTTTTCCTTTATCAGCTACTAGTTTAATTCCTGTTAGTTAGTTAGCTACTATTTGGAATTTGGGGGAAATGTTGTCTTGTTGTTTATTTTATTCAAACATATACCTAAAAATAGCAAAATCAAAGAAACTGATTCAGAAACTGATTCAGAAACTGAAGTGGTCTCTTTTTTTTTCCAGAGCTGTATATACAGTGCAAACCAATGTCCTTTTTTAATTTTGTATTTTATTTCTAGGTTCATTAGGTGGGTCATTAAGTATGTGAATTAATATAAAGCAACACAAATGAGCAGAGAGGTTTTATTTGCTAATATACATTTCTCATATTTCCTTCAGGAAAGTTACAGTGCTCGTGGTTGGTCTTGACAAAGCTGGAAAAACGTCATGTGTTAGAGGGATGCTTAGAGGTGAGCATTTTGGCCTAAATTTCTTTCTTAATTTTTTTATTTGTTAAATATTTTCATGATGAATGCAAAATGTCGTACAGCAATGCCCAAATGAACGTATTTACTGTATTTATTTATTTATAATAAACATTGCAATTTCTTTACAAATAAAAACTTTACATAAAATGACCAATTTTAAAATGACAATTTTATCTGTAGTACAGTCACTCTGTACTCTGTATCCTGGGTAAAAGGTTTCTCTGTATCCATGTTTCTTCAGCACCGATAGGAGAGGTGGGCTCTACCCACGGCTGTGTTCGCAGTGAGGTGAGGGTGGAGAACTTCCTGGTGAACCTGTTGGATATGGGTGGAGGTCCTGAGGTTCGAGGTTTGTGGAGGGGGTATTATGGCGAGGTCCACGGGATCGTCTTCGTGGTGGACTCCAGCGACAGACAGAGGATGAAGGAGGTGAAGGAGCTGCTGACGGAGATGCTGAAGCAGCCCAGAGTCGCAGGAAAACCTCTATTAGTGTAAGCAGTTCTGTGGGGATACTCATCGTCCCTGTTCAGCAGCACTCGCGTTTTTCTTAGGGCACACAGTAAACAGCTTTAGCGACTCGATTGGCTAAGAGAAACACACGACAACCATCTTCTCTGTTGGCTGGCACAACCTCAACTGACTCAGACGTTTATTCGAAAAAACACACAGCATAAGGGTGGTACGCATGGGCGTATACATGGGCACTGACGTCATCACGTCATACATGTCTAATTGGATGCTGGTAAACATGGCTTTGCCCTAATAACAAATATGCTTAACACTCCCACTCAAAGACATGTTTGCAGCTCTCTCTCAACTGTATAGTGGAAAACGAAACCAAAAAGATACATAACCCATTTTGTACTGTACTCAGTTACAGTAAAACTCATAAAACAAAAACATTTGACATACTGGCAGTTTTCATTACTCTCCAAACAAATAACCCATGAACTTCTCAAATTTGACTTTTGACACTGGTTTGGTAAGTACATCAGCTACCATGTCTGCAGTAGGACAGTAAACAACATTAATCTTCCCCTCTGTGTGTGCAGACCGTACAAAGTGATATTTTATATCCACATGCTTGCTTCTCTGTCTACATACTGGGTTCTTGGATAACGCTATCGCCCCCTGGTTGTCCTCATAGATATTGACTGGTAAATGCTGGTTACTACCATCCATCCCTTTTAGTAGCTGAACAAGATACATGCTCTCCTGAGTAGCGGCTGCTAGAGCCATGTATTCTGCTTCACAGCTAGATAGCGCCACTGTTGGCTGCTTCCTGCTCTTCCATGATATTACTGCACCAGTCTCAGTTAAGCTGAAACAATATCCAGTGGTGCTTCTCCTGTCATTTTTGTCAGCTGCCCAATCAGCATCACTATACCCCTCAAGCTGTAAGCTTTTCTCACATTTTCGGTAGTTTAATTTCTGATCCAGAGTACCTTTTAAGTACCTCAGTAAGTGTTTTGCAGCAGTCCAATGCTGTTGGTTTGGTTCTGCCAAGTGTTGTGATAGCTTACTAACTATCCAACTCAAGTCGGGTCTAGTGCATGTCATGATGTATATCAAGCTACCCACTATTTCTCTGTACCCTGTTGGATCAATTACATCTCCATCATTGCCAAAATGTAATTTCTGCTCAGATGGGGTAGATCTCGGTTTGCATTCAGGCATTCCAAATCTGGCTAACATTTTCTCAATGTGTCTCTTTTGTGTCATTTTGATTTCTCCATCACTGTAGTTAAAATCAATACCTAGAAAGTGTTTAAGTGGACCCATATCCTTCATCTTAAACCTTTTCTTCAGTATTTCTTTCACATCTCTCAGTATGGTGTTTTCACTAGCTGCTATGATTAAATCATCAACCCACACTAACAGTATGACTTTCTCATTCCCAGATTCTCTGGTGTAGACACAGTGGTCAGCATCATTTTGCACAAAACCATTCCCTGTAAGGTGATCATGCAGTAACATATTCCAGTTGCGACCGGACTGTTTTAACCCATACAATGACTTGTTGAGTTTACACACAAGATGTTCACCTGTTTTTGACATAACCTCAAAACCTTCCGGTTGCTCCATGTATACCTCACAGTCCATGGGAGCATGTAAGTAAGCAGTCTTTACATCCATTTGGTGAAGGATAAGATCCTCCTGCACAGCTACCTGCATCAATGCTCGGACAGAGGTCATGTTGGCAGTGGGTGAAAATGTCTCTTTATAGTCAATCCCTTCTACCTGACCGTACCCCTTTGCTACATATCTGGCTTTACAAGTCTCAGATCCATTTGGGCTTTCTTTCATTGCATATACCCAGCGACCTCCCACTGCTTGTTTACCCTGTGGCAGTGGTGTCAGAGTGAAAGTTTCATTCTCAGTTAAAGACTGCATCTCTTCTTTCATCGCATCACCCCATAATTTAGATTTTTCTGAACTCATTGCCTCACTAAACGTTTTAGGAACACCATAGGTCACTCTGTAGAAATAATCTACATTTTCTGTTTCATCATCACAGTCAGCTTTGCACTGGTAATCTTTCAGGTATTCTGGGGCCTTTCTCTCCCTCACAGGATACCTCCTTTCTACCTGCTCTTTCTCTGTACCATCTGCCTGGGTTGGACCTACTTCAGTCGTCTCCGTACAAGGCTCTCTAGTCCCTTCAGACTGTTCCTGACCCTGGCTCACTACCTTTGGTGTATCATCTCCATAGCTCTCTAAGTCATCCTCCATATCATAACTGGTCTGTGTCTGGCTATCTGCGCTGCCTTTAGTGATTGTTTTCACAAGCCTATGTTTTAGGACTTTTCCTGTCTCCGGGTAGTAGATGTTGTAAGCTGGGCTATACTTATCATAGCCGACAAAGATCCCTTTGTCACACCTAGCATCCAGCTTCTTTTTGTCCTGCTTATATGTGTAACATTCAGATCCGAATACCTTCATGTTAGACAGGTTGGGTGTTTTCCCTGTGAAAACACGGTAAGGTGTCTGCTCTAGACGCTTACTGTAACACCTGTTTCGAATCTGAGCTGCAGTTTGCACTGCATATGTCCACAACTGCTTTGGGAGGTTACTCTCCAACAGCATGCATCGTGCCATCTCAAATAATGTTCTCCATCCCCTTTCGGCAGTTCCATTCTGATGAGGTGAGTAGGGTGCACTTGTCTCGTGCCTTATCCCATTACTCCTAAGTAAGGACTGGAACTCCTGTCCGGTAAATTCTGTTCCGTTGTCAGACCTTATACACTTAATTTTCCCATAGGGAGCTACGTCTGCTATGAATTTCTCTGTAGCTTGCGCTGCATAGCTTTTTGCCTTTAGAAAATATGGAAAAATCATCCCGCTGTAATCATCAGTAAATGCTATTGCATACTTGTACCCATTTTTATCTGCTGGTTCTATGGGGCCGCATAAGTCTGTGTGCACTAGCTCAAGTATGCATGTAGCTTTTGCATCTGCCTGTCTGTTTCTGCTTTGTGTGAATTTGCCCTGTGTGCATATTTCACAGTTTTGTTTTGACTTATCATTTTTGCCCTTAATAGACATCCCTTCAACAACATTCTCCAGCTTTACAATGTCATCAAAGTTACAATGGCCTAGTATTCTGTGCCATGTTTGTATATCATGACAACCATACACTTCATCACTCTCAACACTCTCAACTGTGCTAAGGTAATACAGCCTACCGTACACATCCATTTTGAATTTTGTACCGTCCCTGTTGACTAGCCAGTCATCACCGTCTTTGAAATGGACCTCTGCACCGTTGCCTGTTGCTGCCTTGACAGAAAAAATGTTCTGTGGGAACGATGGAATGTAGAGCGCCTGCTTGAGTTTCGTTTTCACTCGTCGTCCCTCGCTGTCCAGCAAGTAGACCTCGGCGTCTCCCCTCATCTTCGCCATTCCGCTCACCTTGGTTCCGTCGGCCAGCTCGATCATATGATCCTCGGGTCTGAAGTTCTTGTCCACCGTTTTGAACTTGGTGGCATCATTGATCATATGCGATGTGGCGCCGCAGTCAACCATGAGCCCTTTCTTATTTTCTTCTTGCAAGTGACAGTCACTCATCTTAAAGAAAAATGACGACTGCGTATCTGTCTGTTCATCAGCTTTCTTGATTTGGTCACGACCTCGGCCGCGTCCACGACCGCGCCCTTTTCCTCGCTGTGGTGTGTCCCATGTTCGATCATCTCTCCTCTGCTGCACGTCGTTGGGGCATGCCCGGGCCATGTGCCCTCTTTTCCCGCACGCGTAACACTCCATGTCAGCCAAGTCCACTCTCTTCCCCCGGCCTCTCCCGCGTGCTTTCGTCGCCCCGCTTGTTCTCATCACGTTGTCCTCAGTCACGTCTCCTCTCCCATATTTCTCTGTACTTTCATAGCTGCGCAGTTTACTTTTAAACTCACCAAACATCACGACTTCATTTGTCTGTGTAACGTGCACAACGAACGGTTTGTAGGACTCGGGTAGCCCTTTCACTACCATTGCAATCATAAGTCCATCACTAATTTGTTCGTCTGCTCTCCTTAATGACGTGAAAATAGTCTCTGCTCGAATTATGTAGTCGGTAACTGTCTCATCGCTAGCTTTGCAGAGTGAGGACAGTTCACAGTATAGACTCACGACTCGTGGCTTGTCCTTGCCAACGTAATGCTTTCGCAGAATCGCCAATGCCTTTCTTCCGTCTCGTTCCGCTTCTCTCATTACCAACGATAAACTTTTGTTGTCCAACACTTGCACAAGTTCCGCATACGCCTCACCATTCTTTGCCTCATCTTCGGCGAGAGCTCCTTCATCCCCCGCATCGATATCAGGCGTCTCCGTGATGGTCTCCCTGAGACTACGGAGTTCCATGTGAGCGAGGAACCTTGCTTCCCAAAGTTCATAATTTTTCTCTTCACCGTCGAATAAAAGTCTGCTCCACCTGTGGCCTAAGTGACTGGGCCCATAACCTGTGGGGATACTCATCGTCCCTGTTCAGCAGCACTCGCGTTTTTCTTAGGGCACACAGTAAACAGCTTTAGCGACTCGATTGGCTAAGAGAAACACACGACAACCATCTTCTCTGTTGGCTGGCACAACCTCAACTGACTCAGCCGTTTATTCGAAAAAACACACAGCATAAGGGTGGTACGCATGGGCGTATACATGGGCACTGACGTCATCACGTCATACATGTCTAATTGGATGCTGGTAAACATGGCTTTGCCCTAATAACAAATATGCTTAACAAGTTCTCTCCTAACCTTCACCCGATCTGCATTCACTCAATTACCCCTTTTACACCTGGAATTTATATGGGTTTTACATCTGGATAATATTTGGATGCACAATGCAGAAACTGCAAGTGTGCTTACAGTGCTACAGGTTGTTGTTACGGTATCCATGGTGGTTGCTATGGTGTTGCTAAGGTTTTGCTGGGATGCTGCTAAAGTTTTACCATGGTGTAGTTTGGGGTTGCTCCGGTGTTGCTAAGTGGTTGATGAGATGGTTGCTAGGGTGTTGCTACGTGAATGCTAAGTTGTTGCTATGGTGGTTGCTGTGGTTTGGCTAAGTGGTTGCTAAGTGGTTTCTATGGTATCCTGGTGTTTCCTATGGATTTGCTAATGACTTGCAAAGTGGTTGCTATGGTGTTTGGTTGCTATGGTGTAAGTGGTTGAAAGGTAGTTGCTGATGTGTTGCCATGGTATCTGTGGTGGTTCTATGGTGCTGCTAAGGTGTTGCTAGGTGGTTGCTGAAATGTTGCTATGTGGTTGCTAAGGTGTTGCTATCGTATCCATGGTGGTTGATATGGTGTTTCTATGGTGTTGCTAGGTGGTTGCTAAGGTGTTGCTAGGTGGTTGCTAGAGTGCTGCTATGTGGATACTAAGCTGTTGGTATGGTGTATGTGACATGGCTAAGTGGTAGCTATGGTATACTGGTGTTTCTTATGGAGTTGCTAACGTGTTGCTGGATGGTGGCTGAGGTTTTGCTATAGTGTTGCTAAATTATCTGTGGTGGTTGCTAGGTGGTTGCTAAGGTGTTGCTATGGTATCTGTGGTGGTTGCTATGGTGTTGCTAAATGATTGCTAGATGGAAGTTAAGTAATGTAGTTGCATATGTGAGATTATAATGTATTTGCACATATTGCACAATAGCATGGCTCAGTGTTTAATGCCGTACTTGTTTGTGTTTGCAGGCTGGCCAATAAACAGGATAAAATGAATGCCTTGCTGGGAAGTGAACTGATTGAGGTTCTGTCCCTGGAGAAGCTCGTCAATCAGAGCCAGTCTCTGTGCCACATTGTGAGTACATTAGTAGTATTAGTAGTATTAATACTGCCTGGGGAACATGTTCTAATATTCCTCTGCTGTGCGTCGACTATAGAGACCCCACATCTAATTATTCTTGGTCAGAGATGTGAAGTAACTGAGTACAAATACTTGTTACTGATGTACAAATGTTGGTTATCTATACTTTACTGTAGTAATTATTATTTTACATTTTCACACAATTATCTAAACTTTCTAATCCTTACATTTAAAAATAGCCTCGTTACTCCTATTTAATTTCAGCTTGTTTTCATTCTGGCTTCTCATCGTTCAATAATCTGAATCTGATTGTGATTGGATTTAGAGAAGTACAAACATATACCATTCTGACTCCCTATTGGTTTATACTGTGATCCATCACACCTGCACACGTCCCGCAATTTCAGAGAGAAAATCTCTGATGTCAGACTGCAGTAAATTCTAATGAAATAAATTCTAATGAAAGCTTGGTGCTAGTATAGTTGCAATGGTAATTTTGAGCTCAGAAAAATCTTATTTTGCTAACTATAACATGTATTGTTTGCTACGTTCAATGATGTCAGTTACTTAGTAACTGTGGTATATATATGTCTGTCGTTTGATGCCACCCCTCAAAAAAATTCTGCACCCCTCTTGCCACCCTAATAAATAAATATAAATGAAATATTTTCTAGATCTGCCCCTGACTCCAGACAAACATCCAGCTAAGCTTCCTTAAAATATTTACATTCTACTAAAACACATTCATTTTCAATGGGGCATATATCCAGCTGAAACAGGAAGGAAAATAGTGCATCCCAAATTATATTATCAACATTAACATTTTAATATTTTAATGGCTTTATTTTTTCTCCTTACATTACTTTTACTTTTATACTTTTGAAACCAGTACTGTTACACTTTTACTTAAAGTTTAAGTTGATACTTCAACTTCTACAGAAGTATTTTAAACCCTACTATCTACACTTTTAACACCTTTTGCTTCTGTTTGATGGTGAAGGAGCCATGCTCAGCCTTAATGGACCTGCGGCGCTGGTCGGAGAGGAAGACACTGCGTGGTCTGCGCTGGCTCCTGCGGGCGGTGTGTCTGGATTACCCAGAGCTCTGCACCCGCATCATCAGAGACGGCAGGAGACCACTGGGACCAGAGGAGAGAGAGAGGAAGGGGAAAGTGGAGAAGAGCCAGAAGAAGAACAGAGATGAAAGGTGGGGGTTACTTTTTGTATAAACAGATTATCTATCACAGTGCTTTACCTCCTGTGGGGCACAGTGGTACTGCTTAGTGGTGCCAAGTAATGAAGTAAAAGTATTTTATTATCGTACTTAAGACACATTTTGAAGTATCTGCGCTTTACTTCAGTATTTCTGTCACGTAATACTGTAGAAATCTTTACATTTGTTCACTATCTTTTTTTAAAACAGGCTTGTTACTTTTTAAAAACATTTTAATATAACATAAAATAACTTTTTGTAAATCGCTAAATTCGTTTCTAATCAGGCAGCTGATCGGGGTCTGCTGTTGTTAGTGAATTTGCTTCGGTTCGTGTAAATCAGTTTTACTCTAAACCTTTGTTTACTCTCTTTGTCATGGTTGTGTTTATCTGTTTTATTTTTAACAAAATAAAAACTATAGAAAACAAAAAAAATGAAATAAAAAAATAAGTTAGAAAATACTTTTTACTTTAGGGGATTTTGAAGTGTGTTTTTAGATACTTCTTACTTTTAAACGAGTAAAAATGTAAATCATACTAACATATACTAATCTAACTGGAGTATTTGTATCTTTTTTTTAGCACAAGTTACTAGTTCACTTAAGTACTTCTGCCACATCTGGTACTGATAGGGGCCTATTGGCTAAAATTAATTAATCAGTAATCTTCTGTTTTAAGATATAATAGATTTAATGTAAATTAATTGCAAAAATATAACGTTTAGATAAAAATCTTTGATTGGTCCAACAAAGTACAGTCAAATAATTAACACAGCTAGTTGCTTTTTTAGCAAGCTCTTATTTTGTATGGTAGTATTATTGTCATATTATTTAAATAAATTTGGACTTACAGTAATTACAATAGTAACTATAAATAATGATAACATACCTAAATAATAACAAACCAATACATGCACGCATTCACTACACACATACAGATGTATACATACAAACACAGACTGGATAATCTCTAGAGATAAACATTATGAGCCCTATTTTACACCCTGTGCAAGGTGTGTAGCAATGCTTATTGCTATCTTACACCCCCTACACCAATAGTGTATTTTCACACGTTTTGCCTGTGCCGTTCAAATAGCAATAGTGCTTCTGAATATATCTACACTGATGGGTGTGGTCTGTTCTATAAATATGTCTAATATGACTGATTACATGATTATATGACTAATCATCAGCTTTGTATCTGCAGAATAATAGCCAGTAAAACGGATATCCGGCAGGTGCACGACCCTCTGGAGAAAGAAAGAAGAAGTGGCAGCTCTCTACAGCCAATCAGAGACATTCTGAAAAAGGTAAAAGTGTAAGTTACTTAAAACATGGATCTGGATGCAGATTATCTCAAACCAGATTTTATTGAATTAATTATTTGCACTAAACTGAACAGCGTGATCTGATTGTAGGAGAACTCCTTTACGAAGAAGCTGAAAAAGAAGAAGAAGAAGGTGAAGGTAAAGATGAAGAAGAGAACAGTGAAGACAGAAGGGAAGAGTGAGGAAGACGAGGCAGGGCAGGAGGAAGAGGAAGCAGAAGGAAACGAGGCAGAACACAACGGGCAGAAGGAGAAGGCCAGCAGTGCCCTGTTACCGAGGAAGCGCGGGAAACTTAAACGCAAAGCTAAAGTTAAAGAGGAGACGCTGGACCAGATACCGTCTACAGAAAACGAAGACTCTAAAACACCTAAAGGTATCTGTCCGACAAATGTTCATTATTTAGTTTTTGTATAATTATCACATCTAAGATCTGTTCAGATCTAAAGTTTATTATAGATATGCTGTATATCACCAGCGTAAAATTAGTTAACTAATATGAACATACTCACAGAAAACAACTGTCTAATAAAAAAAGGATGGAACAGGTGAAACTTGAACAGGTGGCAACCCTATCTTTGACATGAGCACACTGTCCAATTTGCATTTATACAGTTGTGGGTGTTCCCAAGCCTTGTCCTTTTGGCAAAACGTCATGATCAGTTTACATACTGCTATCTCATGACTTCTGGCATGTCAGTGTATATACAGTACACCAGCGATTCTCAACTGGTGGTTCTCTTCTGGCTTTTTTTTTTGTAAAAAAATAAATACATATAATAATAATAATAATAATAATAATAATTAATGCTCATCTGATTTTGTACTGATATTTTATATTGGGGAAAAAAGAGAATTTCTTACTAATGTTCTCTAAGATATGCAGAGAAACTAAATATCTAATTTTGTGGCCTTATTTATTTTGTGCAGGTTTGATAATACATTTTATTATAGTAACTTTTATACGTTGTCCTGTTCCTCCTTTTTTTAAAAATCAACATTAGCAAGATTAGCATGGTTAGCATGATAGCACCTCTTTATTGTGAGACTTTATTACAGGGAAAGGGGAAAAGAAGAAGAAGAAAAAGGTGGTGAAAGGAAAAAAGAAGAACAAAATAAACACAGAAAGAATACCAGCAGCTTATACACAACCGGCGGACCTGTCCGCCACTTTCGGTGAGTCTGGGATTAAATCATAACTCTGTCTAAACTAGATTTATACTCTATATAAACTTCAAAATGAAACTGTGATATTGTGGATAAGATGAGCAGCTCTGATGTGAAGCTTCAGAAGTTTAAATTGGTTCATTTGTTTTCTGTTTTCTGACAGATCTGTACAGGAAAGCAATTTTGGCTCTGAAAGCCCGGCAGGATCAGGAGCTGGTTCCGGAACAATGACGAGACTGGACTGTGCGAAAATAATAAATCTGCAGAATCACTGATAGCTTATAAACATATTGCACAACCCCAGCTTCACACCCAGCTGTTTTATCACCTCCTGAGTGATGGATTTTAGCATGACTGAAATGGTTCTAGACTGACACTCATTGCCAATAGTTTGGATAAGAACAGAAGAGCAGCATTTTCAAAAAACAAAAAAACAAAACAAAACAAAAAAAAACAAGTATTATCTTTACAACTAGAGCTGGATGATATGGTTAAAATTTACATCACAATACAGTACCAGTCAAAAGTTTGGACATCCACACTATGAAGAAAAACTGATGGAATTATTTAGGAAACAAAAAAGTGTTAAACAAACCAGAATATGTTTTATATTTGAGCTCCTCTTGCTTAGATTAGACAGTTTTGCACGTCTCTGCTGGATTTTCTCAGTCAGCTTTATGAGGTAGAGTCACCTGGAATTCATGCTTTCAGTTAACAGCTGTGCTGAACTCATTAAGAGTTAATTACTTGAATTTCTTGTCTCTTAATAAAGTGTTTGAGAGCATCAGTTAAAGTAAAGTAGTGAAGAGGTAGAGTTACAGGTATACAGTGAATAGTCAATATTTGAGTAATGTTCTTATTTATATTATGAGAAGCAAAAACTACTCAACTAAATAACGAAAATAAATACTTTAAGAAAAAATGAAGGTCAGTCAATATAAAAAGAAGAATTTCAAGAACGTTAAAAGTAAATGCTTTTTTGGTTTGTTTAACACTTTTAAGTTACTACATGATTCCTTATGTGTTGCTTCTGGATCACTTCACTATTCATTTACAATGTAAGGAAAAAAATACAAAAATTAAATAAAAACATTGTATGAGAATATGTGTCCAAACTTTTGACTGGTACTGTATATTTTCTAGTTTTGGTCACTACAATATAGATATGTCCAATTTATCACCTGACACACTGTCAAAGTGCGCACAATGAATGTCTGCACCAACAAACTGTATTTTGCCCATTTATGTAATGCAGCCTGTAATGAACGTCAGTCAGAAATGGATACAGTAAATAATGTATTTAAAAATATATTGGAAATGTATTTAAAAATGATATCAATGTTATTTACACATTTTCTGTTGTGATATATATTAATATTAAATTATTGTCCAGCTCTATATACATAATTCATATTTTTATGAGATTTGGTGTTGGTTGCAGTGTTTTTTATTTATTTATTTTTAATAATTTAGAATAAAATGTGTACATGTTACAGGTATTGTAACATGGTCTATGAGAACGTGAGTAGAAAGTGTGATGTTTATTTGTGAAAAATATAATGTTGTTTTTAAACTAACGTAGTTTAGTGTACATTTCTTTGTTTTTATATACATTTATGTCTTTTTCATTCATTTTTTTATTCATTTTCTGGTAGGTTTCAGTAAAAAGGAAAATGTTGCTTGATGGGATTTGCAGGTAGACGCCTCCCCTGATCTGATATTTTCCATCATAAATGTAAGGATGTAAATAAATTGATTTAACATAATTTTCTTTTATCCACAGTATTTTTTAATAAAATAGAATGTAATTCTAAATTTAAATCTTCTTTGTGTATGTTTTTTAATTTCCTGCTGTGCTGTCATCCTCTTCGTTTGTTAATGTGATTTGCACTTACAAGCTACTACAATTCTACACTGTTTTCTGGTTTAAATTTAAAGATTTTAATGGTCTGGTGCTAGATGACAGCATATCATTATTCAAAAACTTTACAGGAGAAATACATATTCTTAACATTCAACAACAGCTAACATAAAAAGTTTAAAAAGATTGTATGATAGCGATAATATGCTGGCCTTAGCTGTGTTTTATTTGTTCAAATTATTAAATGATTAAATTAAATTGAATTAAATAAAATGGTAATATTTTAACAACCTATTTTTTTATTTATTTATTAATTCATGTTTTACGTTTTCAGAAAATACTCTAACTTTTAAGAACAATATTACGTAAACACTGCAACCGCTAGACGGAGCCCGCGAGTGTGTCCGAAATGAATGGGGTGAATGGAGCTAATCGGCTAAAAACTCAAGTTAGAAATAGTAGCTAACCACTTAACTAGAATATTCTTTTACTTTTAAAAAGTAAAATACAGTTTTTCGCTACAAATAGAAAAATAACACAACTATATGTTTCTGTTTTTCTACACTAAACAGTTTTATGCAGTAAAGGCGCTAGCATAACTGCTACTGGGCGCTGACTGATCGGTGAGCTGATGCTGGAGATACAGTCAAAGAGAGCACTGAGCACTTTTAAAGGTTAAAAATATTTATAACTGGAGTTTAAAAGCTTTGAAATGGCGTCTCTGGTGCTGAAACATTTGTGAGTATTCTGTATTGAGGTAAGTAGTATATTTTTAGTATGAAAATAATTAAACGTTTGAAAATTCTGATTTTGCTCAGTTGCTCCATATGGAACCATTTATTTTGGACTCACTCGGGAGAGCCCTCTGGCTGAAGAGTGGGTATTCTCCTCCATTAGAGTCTCTGTGGCTTTATCACTGAAAACTGACCCAGAGTCGGTTTATGGAGAGCTATTTACTACCCATATCTGTCTGTCCCTTTATCAGAAAATTACTGTTAACCGCTAGAGAGAGCCCACGAGTGAGTGCCCCTCAATAAATGGGGGTGAATGGAGCTAATCGTGTAAAAACTCAATTTGGCCATGATATTCCTTTGATTTTGGAACGTAGAATAAATAATTTAGATAAAAAAAGCTTAGAAAATGAACCTGTATATTTCCATTTCTATACAGTACACGGGTTTAGGCATTAGAAGCACCAGCTTTACAGCTACTGTGGGCTGATCCTGGAGATACAGTCAGAGCACAGAGATTAAACAATTAATAACTTACGTTTAAACGCTTTTAAAATTATGTCTGCATTGATGAAACATTTGATAGTGTTCTGTGTTGAGAAAAAATATATATATTTTTCAGTTTTTCTTTTTGCTCAATTGCTCCATATGACCCCACTTTAGAAAATATTCTAAAGTGGGTATTCTCCTTTATAAGCAACTCTGGTAACACTTTATAATACTGTTCCATAGTTAATAGGTAACTAAGCAGGAACTAAGCAGTAACTAATTAATAGTGCTGCATTAACACCTAAATATTTTCTATTAACTACCAGGGAGTACTAAATAATTAATCAGTAGATAGTACTGAACTAATAATTATAGTAGTTCACTAATAACTCCACAATAATTACTGAGACTTACATATCTCCCAGAGAACTACTTACTAATTATGTCTCCTTTATAATAACTATTCATTAATTACTGCTCAAATCAACATTAATTACTGAAAACCCTTACATCCCACCTTGGGAACTATAGATCTAAATCAGGCATATTTGAGTTAAATGCATATTAATTGAAGGCATATTTGAATTAAGCAAGTGACACCATTTGTAGTAGTGGTAACCTTAATTACCTTATTATCCCCAGTTCCTTCCAAATATTAGCAACATATAGTAAAATACTACAGTGTGTATTACTCTGCTTAACCATCAATTTTTGGAAGAAAAAAACAACATTATAACGTAATATTATTGCATAGAAGACATTGATGAAAGTTCTCCAGAAGGCATCTAAGACTCTAAGAATGACTGTAAGACTGTAATAATGTAACAATCATTGCTTTAATACTAGGTATCAGCCTTATAAAAGTGCATCTTCAGCGTTTGCAGTCTCACAGAGATTTATTTTACTGCGCACTATTAGGGTAATTACGGTAATTTCACAGCGGACGCAGCTCTCCAGGTCCT
Source organism: Astyanax mexicanus (assembly GCF_023375975.1). Taxonomy (NCBI): domain Eukaryota; kingdom Metazoa; phylum Chordata; class Actinopteri; order Characiformes; family Acestrorhamphidae; genus Astyanax; species Astyanax mexicanus. The sequence goes on from NC_064417.1 coordinate 51,336,364, forward strand.
TCGTGTAAATTATCTGCTGTGCTGCTGCTGCTGCTGCTGCTGCTGGAGGAGGATTAAGAGAAACTCTGCTGCTTTCATATTTCTGTATTTGATTGAAAATAAACTAGTAATCAAGATATTGAGATCTTTTCCAGCTTATTTTACCACCGGATCAGATGAGGACTCTTTGTGGGTTGTTAACCAGCTTTAGGATGTGTGTTAGCTAGCTAAGTTAGCTAGCTAAGTTGTGTGTGTAGTCTAGGTTATGTGTGTGTTAGTTAACTGGCTAAGTTAACTAGGTTATGTGTGTGTTAGTCAGCTAGTTTAAATGTGTGTTAGTTAGCAAGCTAAGTTAGCTAGGGGAAATGTGTGTGTGTTAGCTAGGTTAATTGTGTTAGCTAGTTTAAATGTGTGTGTTAGTTAACTAGGTTAAATGTGTGTTATTATTATTATTATTATTAATGTCTATTTCCCTTTATAATACTGTGACATGATTTGCAGTAACTCCTAAAGAAGAACACAGTAACTCCTCAGTAATTAGTAATTAGTTAACATGTTTCTCACTTTATAATACTGTGACATGATCTGCAGTAACTCCTCAATAATTAGTAATTAGTTACCATGTTTCTCACTTTATAATACTGTGGCGTGGAAGAGGAAGGAAGACCCATGAGGCTCATGCTGAATGCTCAACAGCTCCTTTATTGAACCGGCTTGCCACTCACTTACAGTCTTTAACAAGACTAGGAGAGCTAAAACCATCCCCACAGAGCTCAAACAGCCCAAAGGCCACCAACCCAGCTGTGTGTCTCCCAGATGGCAGATCCAGAGTGGTGCCCACCCTCTCTGCATAACCCCTCCCAAGGGAGATGCCCCACCCCTGTCATCCTCGCACACAGGAGAACAGAACCATGCCTACAGGCAGCCACACACACAACCCAGAGCCGCCACAATACTGTGACATGATCTACAGTAACTCCTAAAGAAGAACACAGTAACTCCTCAGTCATTAGTAATGGGTTACCATGTGCTGCTGTTAACTCCCGAAAAAAGAAGACAGGGACCCCTTATTAATTATCTATGAAGAACACAGGGATGCCTAGTTCGTTATCTAACACAAATATTTATTCATTTAAACATGATTTCCCCCAGAATAAGGATGTAGGACACAGCCTAGAGTAAAGCTGTATGTGAGCCATCACTTCTACTGAGCACATCTCCAGGAGGACTGAAGAAGAGCACAGGTTTAGAATAAACACCTGTAACACACTGACAGAACATTACAAAAAATGGGGGTTAAGCAGACTACTGCACATTTCAGTGTGTCTAACATTTGGAAGATATTGAGCATACTAAGGTAAGTAAGGTTAATATATGATAAGTGGTGTCACTGACTTTAATATCACCACTGATACAATAACCTGCAGCAGCAGATAAACACACTGATAGAGGCTAGCGGTCCGGCGCTGTGGAGTTACCGTAATTACCCTAATAATGCGCACTAAAAGTCTGTGAGACTGCAAGGCTAAAGATGAACGTTTATAAGGTTGGTGCTGAAAATTAAAGCAGTGACCATTAAAACAAAATTGAGTACAGTCAGTCTTAGAGTCTTCTGGAGAACATAAATAATGTCTACTATGTAATAAAGTTAATAAGTTTTTTTTTTCTTTCAAAAATGGGGTTTAAGCTGATTACGACACACTGTCGTATTTTACTGTTGTTAATATTTGGAAGATAATGATGATAATAAGGTAATTAAGGTTACTACTACTACAAATGGTGTCACTCAAATATGCCTTTAATATCACCACTGATAGAATAATTGTTTGTGTAGACTGATTTAGATCTATAGTTCCCCAGGTGGGATGTAAGGGTTTTCAGTAGTTAATGTTGATTTGAGCAGTAATTAATAAGTAGTTATTATAAAGGAGACATCATTAGTAAGTAGTTCTCTGGGAGATATGTAAGTCTCAGTAATTATTGTGAACTACTATAATCATTAGTTCAGTACTATCTACTGAGTAATTATTTAGTACTCCCTGGTAGTTAATAGAAAATATTTAGGTGTTAATGCAGCACTATTAATTAGTTACTGCTTAGTTCCTGCTTAGTTACCTATTAACTATGGAACAGTATTAACTCTCTTCTTTTGAATTTCATGCTGTCACTATCTCTTTTCCTGTTAAACTCCATATCATTGTTCTCTATCGTCCTCCTGGCCCACTGGGCAACTTCATTGATGAACTGGACACTCTCCTGAGTGGGTTACCGGTTGAATCCTCACTTATCCTCCTTGGTGACTTCAACCTCCCCTCAGAGAAACTACAGTCATCCTGTCTTCTTCCACTTCTGTCTTCTTTTTCTCTCTCCCTCAATCTGTCTGCTCCAACTCACAGAGCAGGAAACACTCTTGACCTTGTCTTTAGCAGACCTGCTCCAGCTCTGGATCTAACTGTGACTCCTCTAGATTTCTCTGACCATCACTTCCTATCCTTCACTCTCTCTCTTCCTGCTCTTCCTACAAACACAACCTCTTCAACTTCCACTACTCATCGCAATCTTCGTGCTATATCTCCCTCCTCTCTTGCCTCAACTATCTTGACCACTCTTCCGAATCCTGACTCCTTCTCTTCCCTCCCTCTGGAAACAGCTACCAACACCTTCCTCTCATCTATCACCTCTTCCATCAACACTCTCTCTCCTCTTACTTCAAGGCCAGCAAAATCCTCTCCAGCCACCCCATGGCTGTCGGATGTTCTACGCAACAACCGTAGAGAGCTAAGGCTAGCCGAGAGGAAGTGGAAAAAATCTCAACAATACTCAGACCTCTGCTCTTACCAATCTCTCCTATCCCGATTTTCAACAGAGGTAACTGCTGCTAAATCCTCTTTCTACAAAAGGAAACTGGAAGAATCAGCATCTGACCCTCGCAAACTCTTCACCATCTTCTCATCTCTTCTAAACCCTCCCACTCCTCAACCTCCCACAACCCTCTCCCCGGATGATTTTGTCAACTCCTTTGAGGAGAAAGTAGCAAATATCCGCCAATCCTTTCCCCCTGCCTCTACCCTTCCCACCAAGCTCTATCTTCCACATTCTACCTCTCTGTCTCAATTCTCTCTGCTTTCCACAGATGAAATCCTTCATCTTCTACATTCTAACAATCCAACCACTTGCCCACTTGACCCTTTACCATCTTCCCTCTTTCAGACAATTGCTCCTGACCTCCTTCCGTTCATCACTCACATCATTAACACCTCTCTATCATCTGGTCATGTTCCATCAACTTTTAAGACTGCCAGAGTGGTTCCTATCTTGAAGAAACCAACTCTAGACAGCTTGGACGTTGGCAACTACAGGCCAGTTTCTCTCCTCTCTTTCCTTTCCAAAGTCCTTGAGCGTGCTGTCTACAACCAACTTTCTCTCTTTCTCACTCAGAACAATCTTCAGGATCCAAACCAGTCTGGCTTCAAACCTGCACATTCTACTGAAACTGCCCTCATTGCAGTTACAGAGAAGCTTCATGCAGCAAAAGCTACTAACCTGTCATCTGTTCTGATTCTGCTTGATCTCTCTGCTGCTTTCGACACGGTCAACCACAGCATTCTCCTTTCCATCCTCACCAGCCTTGGAATCACTGGCTCTGCATGGCAGTGGTTTGCATCGTACCTGAAGGACCGTTCCTACCAGGTAACTTGGCAAGGGGCAACATCTGCTCCATGCAGACTCTCCACTGGGGTTCCACAAGGCTCGGTGCTTGGTCCTCTTCTTTTCTCACTCTATACTCGCTCTCTGGGTGAAATAATATCTTCTCATGGATTCTCATACCACTGCTATGCTGATGACACCCAACTAATCCTTTCATTTCCTCCTTCCGACACTCAGGTTTCATCCCGCATCTCAGCATGTCTCAGTGATGTCTCGATGTGGATGAGTTCTCATCACCTAAAACTCAACCCCAGCAAGACTGACCTTCTGTTCATCCCAGGAACTACAAGCCCTCACAACAATCTCTCCATCTCTTTCGAGAACTCACTGGTCACTCCATCGGCAGAAGCAAGAAGCCTCGGTGTAGTAATGGATGACCAGTTATCGTTCTCGAGCCATATTGCAAATCTGACTCGGTCATGCAGATTTCTCCTGTACAACATCCGAAGAATTCGACCGTTTCTGTCTCAGGATGCCACTCAGGTGCTTGTGCAGTCTCTTGTCATCTCAAGACTTGACTACTGCAACTCTCTACTGGCTGGTCTTCCACTGCGAGCCACCAAACCACTACAGTTAATTCAGAACGCGGCAGCACGACTCGTCTTCAATCTTCCGAAGTTCAGTCATGTGACTCCTTTGCTGCGTTCCCTCCACTGGCTTCCTGTTGCCGCCCGCATCCGATTCAAAACCCTGACGCTGGCCTACAAGGCAAAAAACGGACCAGCACCTTCATACCTGATGGCGATGGTCAAAGCCAGATCTGCACCAAGAGCTCTTAGAGCTTCCAGTACGGCTCGGCTCGAACCTCCATCACTCAAAACACACAGAAAACAGACATCCAGACTCTTCTCTGTGCTGGCACCAAGGTGGTGGAATGAACTTCCACTGGATGTCAGAACAGCAGAGTCACTCACGGTCTTCAAACGTCGAATGAAGACACATCTTTTCAAAGAGTTCCTAAACTAAAAAAAAAAAAAAAAAAAAAAAAAAAAGGTTCCTAGGGTTCTTAACATGATTAAGCTCTATGTATCTCTTGATCCTAGTCTACAAACTACCTTTGGATATCTTAAGTAACTCTGAAGCACTGTTGTAAGTCGCTCTGGATAAGGGCGTCTGCTAAATACCATAAATGTAAATGTAAATGTAAATGTATTATAAAGTGTTACCGAAACTCTCTGTGGAAAATTACTGCAGACCGCTAGAGGGAGCCCGCGAGTTAGACTAAAATGAATGGGAGTGAATGGAGCTAACAGTTAAAAACTCAAGTTAACTAAATATAGTAGCTAAAGACTTGGTCAAGATGTTCCTTTAATTTTAAAAAGTAGAATAAAGTATTTGGCTAAAAAAGCAAAAATAACTTAGCTGTATTTTTTTCCATTTTCTACAATAAACTGGTTTTAGGCAGGAAATCACTAAATTCCTGCAGGTAAGCAGGTGAGCTGGTGAGCTGATGCTGATGATAGAGTCAGAACACTGAGTTTAATAGGTTTACAACTGTAATTTAAAAGCTTTAAAATGATATTGTTCTATATTATGTGTTCCTTTATAGTCTGGATGACTTCAGTATTCATTTACAATATAGAACAAAAAAATACAAATAAATAAAAAAATTAAATGGTACCAATCATGGTAAAGACATTCCTTTTGAAAGTCACTATATTCTTTATAAGTTTAATAACCCTCTATTTCATTTTAATGAATCATTTATTATCCACCTCATTATAATATTAACAAAATATTACATACACAAAAAAAGCTAAAAACTAAAAAAAAACTGCCATCTTATATATCTTTTAGAAACTCTGATCCTAAAATATATTTGCAAATCATTAAGTCAATGGGCCCCAAAAAAATGATAGATCCCTAAAAGTTTTGAAGAATTACTATTTCATTTAAATAATAAATAAAAAAAAAATAGAAAAGAATATAGAAATGTAATGAAATGTAATTCTTGTGGCGGATCATTATGTTTGCAATCTTTTTAAAGGTTGATATGACTGTGGAATTTTTTTTTCTTCGTTTCTTTATTTACTTGTCTTTGACATTGTTTATATGTTGTCGTTGCTGCTTGTTTCCTGTTTCGTTTTATCACTGTAGCTGTTTGAATAACAAAAAAATATTTAAGGATCTACCAATTTTTTCTTAAATGTTTTAAAGCATTACAATTTACGGCAACGTAGAGCTGCCAGCCATAGAAATATAATTTGACTCAGTAACATGTAATAACGTAAAAGGTTTCATATTATAACGTGATATTTATTACGTTATAACGTGATATCTATCACGTTATTTCGTGATACAAAACTATTATGTTATTTCATGATATGGTATTTTTACGTTATATCGTGAAATTATCATGTTATTTCGTGATAAGAAATTATCATGTTATTTCGAATTATGAAATGATCATGTTATTTTGTGATAAACATTTATCAAGTTGTTTCATGATATTTTAACGTTATAACGTGAAAACATCAATATGGTTTTACTTTGATACATGGCCAAGCCAGCGCGCTTCCATTTCACTTCACGTCGCCTCCAGCTACAGTGCTCAACAACTGTAGAATTCCACCATGCCTTAAACCAAGCTTGAAATAGAACTGAATTAAGTCATGCAGACGAGCCATGTTCCTTCACTGAACCTGGTAAGTGTTGAAGTGCTGAATGGCCTAATATCATGAAATAACATGATAAATGTTTAACATTAAATAACGTGATAGTTGCATATCTCAGAATAACGTGATAATTTCTTATCTCAGAATAACGTGATAGTTGCATATCTCAGAATAACGTGAAAGTTGCATATCATGAAATAACATGATAGTTCCTTATCTCGGAATAACGTGATAATTTCATATCACGAAATAACGCGATAATTTCTTGTTATAACGTGAAAATACCACATAATGAAATAACATGATAATTCCATATCATGAAATAACGTGATAAGTATCACATTATAACATGGTAAATTTCACGTTATAACATAAAACTTTTCACGTAATTACATGATACTGAGCCAAATATATATTAGGGCTTGGCAGCTCTGAGTTTCCGTAACAATTTAATTTAAATAGTACTAAATATTAAATAAATAATAAGAAAAGATCAATTTTGGCAATTCCTCTGCCTTTTTTCTTTTTCTTTTTTTTCTTTTCTTTCTTCCTTTCTTTATTTACTTATCTTTGACATTGCTGATATGTTGCTGTTACTTCTTGTTTCCTGTTTCAATTTATCACTGTACCTATTTGTATAACTAATAAAAAAAGAAAGAAAGAAAGAAAAAAAAAATATATATAATAAAATAATTCTTTTTTTGGCTTCACTCGGGAGCGCCTCCTGGTGGCACACCGATATTACTGTGGTAAGCGGATATTTATACAGTGTATTATACAGTATGTGCAGCAGCGCCCTCTGCCGGCGGCTCCGCGGGCCGGTAACGGGATGGCGTGTCGCCATATTTGAGCGCTGCTCCCCTCCCCCCCTCTCTCAGCATCTCCTGCAGGACAGCAGCAGCAGCAGCGGGGCGCGGAGGCGGCGGAGGGTCGGAACCGGGAGTTTGGCTCAGTCCTGACCCAGCATGGCCTCGCCGAGGACCGTCACCATCGTAGCGCTCTCCTTCGCGCTCGGCCTGTTCTTCGTGTTTATGGGGACGATTAAGCTCACCCCGCGCCTCAGTAAAGACGCCTACAGCGAGATGGTGAGTCTGCGGCGGGGTAACCAACAAACCCGCAGCTGGAGATACGAGGCTTTGTCTCTCGGTCATCAATGCGGCTCAGTTAACACGTCCTGCTGGCCTAGCTATTGTATTCTGTATTAACGGATGCATTAGTGCTTTGTTTTAGGGGATAAGGCGATATTTGATGTAATATAGTTAGTAAGTTAGTTAGCTTTAATGTGTTTTTGTGTTTTGGGGGATTTTCTATACTATGCCTGTGCTTTTGGTTAAATTTAGTTATTTTTCTATAATTATAATATAGCTATGGTTAGCTTAAATGTGTTTAGGGGCATACGGAGATATTTTGTAAAATGTGCTCGTGTTTTGGGGAATATGGAGATATTTTATATTATATAATTTGCCTGAATTTCTGGGGGAAATTTTATTTTTTCCTAAAATTTTATTTTGGGGAAAAAGGATGTATGTTATAATTTGGCTATTTAGTAGATAAGGAGATATTTTATATATGTTTTGCTTTGATGTGTTATTTCAAGGGATAAGAGATTTTTTTTTCTACAATTTGCAAAGATTTTGGGCCAATTGAGTATTTTAGTATATGATATCTTAAATGTGTGGAAATTAGATATTTTACACAATATGAATTCAATGTTTTAGGGGGTAAAGAGATTTTAAAATTGTGCCTGTGTTTAAGGGTATGAGGGGATTTTATTTAATATAACATCCCTTGTGTTTTTGGGATAAGGGAATATTTGGACAATATTGCTATATATATATATATATATAGCTAATTTATCAGTATATATTGTAACTGACTAACTTACTTGTTTGTGTTTTAACGTGTTTGTTTTGGGGTGAAATGGGATATTTTCTTATAATTATTCTATACCTAGCTTGACAGATATAAAGACACATTTTCTGTAATTTGACATTTTGCAGAATATTAATATATTTTCTGTCATTTGACTGTATTTTGGGGAGAATGAGACTCTAAGTTATATTATATTGCTAGGTTTAATGTTTTGTTTTTAGATTATAAGGATATCATTTAATATTAAATACTTTGTTATATAAAATGAGTTTTGGGGTTTAATTGTGTATTCTTCTATAATATAGCTAGCTGTCAGTTTGAATGTGTTTTTTAAGATTTAAGGATATTTTTCTGTAATTTTGACTGTTTTGGGGGATAGGGAGATATTGTATTATATAATTTGACTGTTTTGGGGGATAGGGATATAATTTTTCAAATATACCAGTGTTATAAAAGATAAGAGTATTTTATGAAATATTAGCTGTTTTCTGTGTGTGTGGGTAAGGATATTTGGTTTTATTTAAGGTTTTGTGCATCAGATGCTTTCTGGAGCTGTAGCTCAGCTTCCCTATCAAGGTTCCCTAATATGGTAAGGGGAGATGTAGGTTAGCTTAGCTTAGCATAACTGGCTAGGTAAGATGGCTAAGATAACTGTTACACCCTTTTTACAATAATAATATCTGATATACTATAGCTGTGATATAGGTATTGATTTTGTCTGTATAAGGGCTTCATATATTGCTATAATAATAATAAATCTGCAGATTAATCTTATTAGGTCAGTCCAAGTCAGGTGCTGCTTTTTTAACTAGCATGCTAGCTAACATGACCTCCAGTACTAGTCTTAATCATTACTGTGATCTAAACAGGTATGCTATTCTACCTCTACCATTAATCTCATAAATAATCCAGTGTTTCTCCTTTTAGTCAGTATATATTCATGTAAAAGTGGTTTATGGGACCCTTTTGGAGCGATGGGGGGTAAATAAAGCACATTGTGTGATGCACCTGCTGATATTAGTCTAGAGCATGATGAGATGTAGCTTCAGATTCTGGCATTTATATCAGTTTCATTCCAAATATTTGAATTTGCAGACTTTTGGGAGCCACTAAATGTTTATTTTATTTGAAAATGGATGCAATTAAATATATAATATATGAAAAATCCATCTTAAGCTTCATCTTATTTGCTTAAAAAGATGATCATCCAGACAAAAACTGTCTGTTTAACCATATCTTTATCAGCATAGTGTATGTCGTTTGGGCCATGTCTCATTTGCTTATATTCAGTACCAGTCAAAAGTTTGGACACATCTCATTAATTTTTCTCTTACATAGTAAATGAATACTGGAGTGATCCAGACTATAAAGGAACAGATAAGGAATCATGTAGTAAAAAAGTATTAAACATACCAAAATACTCTGTGAAGCATTTAGGTGCTCTCATCTGGGGTGCTGTTAACATGCGGTTTCTGATACTGGTAACAATGATTAACTTATCCTGTGCATATATACACACACAGCCTAATATTTGGGCTGTCGCTCTATTTGGCTCGATCACCCCCAAAAAAAAGTGTTTAAGCCAGTCTCTGATTTCCAGCAGAGATTGTACATAATCTGATCTCAGGGAGCCAATAACAGTATAAGTGAAAATCCTGCGAGTCACATTTAATTTGCTGTATTATTAGCATCATTCATCTGTAAGCTCTATTTTAATTTATTTTAATATATTCTCTGCTGCTTGTATGATGTAATACATTCTCTGTTTCTGCTCTCTTTTCAGAAAAGGGCCTATAAGAGTTATGCTAAGGCCCTTCCAGGTCTGAAAAAGATGGGTATTACCTCTGTCCTCCTCCGCAAAATCATCGGTACCGTTGAAGTTGGATGTGGAGTGGTTCTGACACTCGTACCAGGAAAACCAAAGGATGTAGCCAACTTCCTGCTGCTGCTAGTCATGCTGGCTGTGCTCTTCTTCCACCAACTGGTCGGAGATCCTCTGAAACGCTACGCCCATGCCCTGGTTTTTGGAATTCTCCTGACCTGCCGACTGCTGATCGCACGCCAGAGCGAGGACCGACCCGAGAGGGAGGAGAGACGAGAGGAGCAGATCAATGCTCAGGAAAAGAATAAAGTCAAAGTATCTTAGCTACCATGTTTCTGACTGCAGTAGCTGCATGAAGAGGCGTGAATGTTTGTTTTCTGATTAGCAGATACGATATGGTGATACAAAAAAAAAGACAGTAGCCACAAAAAGGTTTTTCCCCCATCCTTTATTCACAAAACAGTCCGTCCTAAAATATGTTTTTCTTGATTTTTGGCCCTCTGTTAATAAAACTACTAAAAAACAAACCATATCAGCGAATTATCTCCATCATGGCTGTTTTGAGCTCAGCTCAGCAGCAGAAATCTGACTCTGATTGCCCTTGTTAGCCCTGCTGTCATTTTGTTTAACCTAAAATTATTTAACAATAATCTGTGAAATGCCATTATTAATGTGACACTAATATCAGCTGTAAATGCAGATTTATTCCTACTGACTTGATGATTTGGGTTTTTGTTTTCAGCACACTGTATTGAAGATCTCTATATCTATACATACATATGGACATTTATACATATGCACACATAATACGTACATAATGGTTTCATCACAAATATAATTTCAACAAAATATCATTAATAAACACGTTACACATCCTAGGAAATGTTTTGACAGTGCAAAAAAAAATCCTTCTGTCTTTGATTTCTGTTTTTCTTCTAGTATCAAACAGTAAGCTGTCTTTATTGTAGTCCACCCGACTATTCCAGTGCATGATAATCCAGTGGTGACGCTAAACAAGGCGAACAACTGAATAATGAAACTGTAATCTAGTGTGTTCATTTCCCTGTGGTATTTTTTGTCTGCAAGATCTATTGATTTTTTTTATTAGTACAGGTATTAGGTTTTTTTTTACTGTTATTTTTTGTATTTTAAACAGGCAGTTCCACCCCTGCTACCTCCATGCTTGTTTTACCATATTTATTTGTCGTCACTTGTTAAGGATTGTCCAAATAAAAGATGACTTGAACCTAAATGTTGCGTTTGATTCATTCATTTAATTCATTATTTTGTACACAAAAAGTGAAAAAAAAAAAACAGAATATGTTTTATACTTTAGATTATTTTAAGTATCACATTTATCTTTGAGGACAGATCTGCAGACTCTTGGTATTTTAATCTCAGTGTCTTCATGAGGGAGAGACACCTGGAATAGGTTTCTCAGCGTCTTGAAGGAAGGAGTTCCTGGAGGTGCTGAACAATAGTTGCTGCTGTTCTTTCTTCACGCTGTGAAGCTCCAGCTCATCCCAATTAAATCACCTCAAATCACCATCTCATTTCATCAGGTTTAGATCAAAAAATTAATGTGGAGGACTAACACTATTTTTCTGTTTACTACATAATTCCATAGGTGTCCCTTAATTGTTTTCATGGTTTTAATATTAATCAAAAAATATAGAAAATAAATAAAATTACTAAAAAAGGATCCAAGCTATAGCCGGTTTACGCCGCTGGAGGGAGCCCGCGAGTAAATCCAAAATGAATAGGGGTGAATAGAGCTAATTGCTAAAAACACAAATTAAAAATAGTAACAGACCATTTGGTCATAATATTCCTTTAATTTTCGAAAGTAGAACAGTGTATTTCGCTAAAATAGCAAAGACAACTATATATATATATATATATATATATATATATATATATATATATATATATATATATATATATATATATATATATATATATATATAACCTGTATATATTTCAGAGTTACTATATTAAAATGTTTTTTAACTCTGAACTTAACTTCATGGAATAACTGGAAAAAACGAGTTACTGAAAAACGTTTTGATGGAACGAGTGTCTTTTTTTTTACAATGAAATGAGGGAGATGTAGGCAGTAGAATATTAAATATCTATATCTAAATCTAATTGTTATGTAGCATTTCTTATACTTCTGTATTGATTTATTAATTTATTTAATAGAATATATTAGTGCTTATTATCTTTGGTGTGCTCCCAACGTTTTTGAAACAATAGCTACTTAAGTTATGCCTGAACACCGTGTTGTGCACGTTCACATTTAAAGTGAACTACCTTTCTTTGTTATCTAATGTTTTATGTTTCAAAATAATTGCAATGTACAGGAACATAGCACACAAATAGCACATTTCAACAAACAAATGTTGTGCAAATAATGACAAATAAACCCAGAAACCTAAAACAGTGCACTGCGTTATTACTATCAACGCTTGTGTAATTAAGCGGCTTGGCCACACGGTGGCGAGCCGCAGCAAAACCCGATAGGGCGCTAGTGCGCATGTCCAAACGGTCGCGCGGATGATTCGAGTTTGATTTGAATCTGCTGTGGGAGTGGAGCGGCTATGCTAAGCTAAGCTAAGCTACACACAGCGCTGAGTTATGCAGCGCTAGCTATGGATAACTCATCTATTTTGTCCGGGGCGGCTCCGGACACCTCCCGGGACTCCTCCGGTTCTGCTCCCGGTAACAGGAGCTTACGGGTGGCGGAGAATGAGAAGAGGAGAAGCGAGAGAGACCCGGTCCGGTCCGCGCTGAGCTTTCTCTCTCAGGGTAAGTAAGTTAGCTAACCGGGGCTAACTGTTACACACAGGCCCGTCACTATAGCAGACTAGCTAACATTACTAACTATCTAACTAAACATCTACCTATCTATCTATTTAACGAACTAAACTTCCAAATAAACTACTAAATTACTAAATTAAACTAGTTCCTAAATGATTTAAGTACAATGTTATCATTCCAGTACCCAAAACTAACAAAATATCCCATCTTAATGACTAATCAGTTGCTTTCACAACCGTTGTAATGAAATCTTACGTCTATTGATTCTATTGTTTTAACGAATTGTACTCTCACTGCTGAAATAACTAATTTCTCCTTTAATAAACAGTCATCAGTGTGCATACCGGGCTAACAGATCTGTTTAACACACGATTAAAGTGACTCTCCACAGGATTATGCAACACCAGGATACCTTAAACACCTATGCTCGGATATTGTTCATTGATTTCAGCTCCGCCTTTAGTACTATCAACCCTGTCAATATTTTCAATAAACTTATAGACATGGATATTGACATCCTTTGCTACTGGATCCATTTTTTTTTTTTTTCACAAAGAATACACAGAGTTAGGATGGGTAGCCTCTTTCAGCGCTGTGTTGGTTCTTTTCCGTGGTTGGTTATAGTTAAATAACGTTAAGTTATCTTTGTTGCTATTTAGACACTAACAGTAAATACAGATCATGCACTGCATTATTATACCGAGTTTAAGGCTGTTTATTTGCTGTATATCTAAGTAAGAGCATTTTATTTTTTTCACATTAAATTTTTTGACTGACACTGATGACTCCATATGTGATCAGTTTAGTTAAATTCAGACAACAAAGAGAACAGTGTATGAGGATAGCAGCTTATTGTATTGTTGCTTAACTTATAGGTATTCAGCTATGAATACAGTTGAATAAGCAGTGAATACAAAGTAACATTCTAAGCTGTTCTTTCTTAAACAGTGCAGAACAGATCATTACAACCAATAAATCAATACTGGGTCACGCTGATTAATGACAAAGTGTTTAGACTATCTAGTGTAGAGGGTTATGAATTTTCGGTGTATCTTCAGTGATATTTCATGGTATTTTCACGATAACAACTGTCTTGGCGATATGACACAACACTAAATTAGAAAATATATGTATTTCAAGAATACAGTACTGCAGCAAAATGAAAATTAAATTGTATTGTTGCATATGATAAGACGTGGCACATCCCTAACTGAGATATTTAAAAATACAAGAATGTATTGAAGTAAAATAAATGATACTGGACAGATATAATCTTTCTCTAGTAGATATATAATGGAATAATGAGAACAGTGTGAATTTTTCTTTTGCTAAAAACAGCAGGGTGATATGACTCGATATTTCAGGATATAATATTATTCACAATATTCAGAAACGCGTGCGATATAATTGCTTACAATACGATATGTCACACCCCTTATTGGAGGAGATTTAATCATAGCTTGTAGCTTCACAGGTTGTAGTATGAAGACGTATACAGACGTGGTGTTTATATAACCTGCATCACATCATATAAAGAAAAAGAACAGTGCATGAGGGTAGCAGCTTATTGTATTATTGCTTAACTTCTAGGTATTCAGCGATGAATACTGTTATATAAACAGGGAATATCACGTATAAACCGTTCTTTCTTAAGAAGACAAAGCAGAACAGATCATTACAACCAATAAATCAATACTGGGTCATGCTGATTAATGAGTGTTTGGACTATATTGTTTGGGGGTTGTGAATTCTCAGTTGCCTCCTCTGTTTCTCTTCTCTAGTGCAAGACGGCACTATTGTGAAAGGAAATGACCAGCTGGAGAAGAGTCTGGTGGTGGTGGAGACTGTTGCTCTTGGTCGGGGTCTCCCTCCTGAAGCTGTTTCCTTGCTTCTTGACTTGGCCTTAAGTCTCCGTGCAGGTAATGTAAACATCATTGTCATTTGTTTTGTATTTGAACCTGCAACCTGTTTCTAAACTTTTAAAAACATTTAATATATTAGGGGTGAAGTAATTCCTAGAGTAATTCAAGTTCCGTGATTACAAAAAAAAAAATTACTGAACATTTGTTCTGCCTCATTTATTTTATTTAATAGCTGAAAGCACGTTATTTTGCATGGACTATGTTTAGTGTGGCACAACAGGCTTATGAAGGCGCTACGTCATCTCTGATATCTTCAGTTCTGATCTGGGGCATTTCTATTCAGATTTATAACTGATTTGGTCTGAATTCATATGACTTTTACGTGAAGGGTAAAGACCATAAGTACAGCTTGAGTAGATGGGAAAATAGACTGTATAGGTTTTTTGAGGACTTTAGATTAGATTAGATTAGATTAATTAGTTAAGAGATCACAAATATTAGGACTGATATTTCTGTTTAAATAATATTAACAGGCTTGTGTTACAGCCTTACAGTGTTCCTAATGAAATGTCCAAATGCGTTTACAGATTGTGGCTGCGATGTAATAATAATAATAATAATAATAATAATAATAATAATAATAAAAATTAATAAATAAATAAAATCTAACCATGGCCGGAAAACATGTCCCTTTTTCATCGCCATAAATGCTCTGTTATAAGTTCAGCTGCAGCATGAACTCTTCTATAGCTCTTGTGATTCTGGCTGGGATTAAAGTGAAACTTAATGTGAAGCATTGCTCTGTTGTGCGTCACTTATACAGTGCAAAATGTTCAGGCAGATATTAAATATTGGTCACATTAAAAATTATTTGGTGAACAGCCTAAACTTAATATCAGATTTGGGCAATCCTAATTTTATTGTAGTTAACCATTCCATTATATAGCATTAGCATGATTGCAGCAGCGTTTGAACAGGAATCTGGTGGTGTAGTGTATTATAGTGTATATATATTGTTTTGCCTTTTCTTTTTATTGTCTTTTCATTATTGTATTGTTACTTTTTATTGTTTTCATATTTTATAAATTGTATGGCTGCTTATCATTTTAGAATCTTTTTCTCAAAAATCATAATTTGCAGTTTGTTTGTTTTTTTCCCCCTTCGTTTACTTTTCCTGCCCCCCCCTCAATGTAAGATGATGATGGTGCCCAGTCGTGTATTGTGTGCTCTATGTTGGTTCAGATTCTATGAAAATTGTCAAAAACAGTTGCTATGTGTAGTCTATTTATAATCTGCTCCCACATTAAAAGTCCTGTAGTATATCTAAGGCTTTAGAGAGACTGTTTGTATTTTATTTAAAGATTTAAAGATGTGTTATGTGGTGATTGCTGTATTGTCTAAAAAAGGTTTTTTGCCTTTTTGCACCACAGGCAGTGTGAACTGTGGCCGAATTTTGAAGTTTCTAATACCTGCTTCAGTAGTGCCTCAGGAGGCCGTTGTACGAGGAGTCTCATGGCTTTGTGTGGGAAGATTGCCAATGAATTCTCAGGTACCGAGGGATTTAGTATGCATAAGTCATATTTTCTTGAATATGTTTACTAGGCTTTTTCCATAAATTATGTTTATTTCCCAAATTTTTCTTCCAGGTTCTTTTTCTTCGCTGGGTTCTCACTGTTTTTGACCTTATTGACTTCAAAGACCACCTAAGAGCCATTTATGGCTTCATTTTCAGCTTTGTGACTGAAGAAAATCTGGTATGTACAGTTTTGTGTCATTTGTCTTGTACCATTACACACATTACAACCCTTCATGTACGGCAATTTTTATATTTCAATTTGTACCATATATCTGTAAACAGTAAAATGTTTTTTGATATAATGGTGCAGTGGGTCTCAAACTGTGGTACATGTGCCACTGGTGGAATCCAAAACATCCCAGGGTGGTATGCCAGATTACATAAGATAATTTGCTGCATGCACTAATTTAAACTAAGTATTAAATGTATAAAGTTTTCATGTTGTTGTTTTTTTTTTATTTTAGATTTTTGTGTTCATTTTGTAACTCTTTAGACCCTCTGTGTGTAAGCCCATATTTCAGTTCTTCACTTTTACTACAGTTCTATACTTGACGTATGAGAAACTCTATAATTCTTAATAGTTCCTGAATTAGTATTAATACAGTACCTGAATAATTAACCCGAGGTTCAAGGGAATACACTCCAAGTAAAGACCAATAGAAAATTTCTAAAATTAGACAATATACATTAATGTCTTTTTTTATATATATATATTTCAGTGTCCCTTCATCTGCCACCTGTTGTACCTTTTAACAATGAGGGAGCATGGTAAGTGTTTTCATATCATAAATAGACGTAAGTTTTTTTTTTTTTTTTTTGTATTTTTCTGTAATTTTATTTTTGTATTTAATATATGTTCTCGATTTTTTTTTCTTTTACTCCCCACAGTTCAACCATACAGAGTAAGAAAACTGTTGGAAATCCAGGCTAAAATGGTAAATTAACATCTCCTGTAAATTATCTTGTCGCATTTATCCATGGGGCGAATATTCTAAAGTGCCTTTTTCTATATTGATTTGTGCTCTGTATTATTTTGAGTATGTTGTGTGTCTTTGTGCTCTTTCAGGGTAGACAGCCTTACCTGATGCAGCTGCTTGCCCTGTACAAAGTCTTCCGGCCTGAGCTGGTGTCTCTCTCAGTACCATCAAGAATGAGGGTATGACTCTTTAATGTTTAATGTTAAAATCTTGGATACTACATTAATACACACCATTGATTTATGGACTATGTTATGGTTATACAAGCAGCTTCCTATGGTTATGGTTTACCTTAATAATTAAATATCTAGTCCAGGAGGTCTAGACAGGTGATTAGAGTTCATTCCACTTTACAGCACTTTGGTACATTCTGTAGTATTCTGCTTGTGTGACAGTTTTTTACCCAAATAAATTAAATAAACTTCGGTCATACTTTAAATTACATTTGCTAAACTATATATATATTGGAAGGATATATATATTGAAAAAAAAAAATTGCCTGCGTCCCTCTTGCAGTACCTCTGCGTCCCACTGGGAGGCAGCAGCCCACTGCTCTAGGCACCTTATAATTTTTTGTGATTATGGTTTGCTTTTAAAATTATTTTAATAAGATTATTATTATTATTATTATTATTATTATTAATATTATTATTATTACCTTTATTTTTTTTATTGTACAATGTAAAAGTTAGTTTTAGCTTAATTTTAACTTTTCTGTCTGTATTAATCTTATCTTCTTTTAATCTTAATTTCCTGTCAATTAAACAAAGTTTTATAATGTTTATTTTATCTTTGTATATATTTTAACCTGATTAAATGTAGTTATTATTTTCTTTGTCATCTCAATCAATGTCTTTGTAAATGCTCTGCTAAATTGAGTCAAAAAAAGGTTGTTTGATTGAATGATAGATTTAAAATTAGTCCTAATTTAGACTAATGAGTGTAGTATAGTGTGTCATAATGCCTTATATGCCAACTTGGCTTTCTTATTTATTTCAGGCTGGATTCAAGAACTATAATTCCACCTGGAAGGCGACTCTCACTGCTGTACAGCGGAAGAACAGGGGTGATGTGACTGCAGACCTCAGCCTCACTACAGAGTTAAAGGAAAAACCTGCTTCTAGAAAAAGGGTAAGAAATACTCAGTGCGGTGTGATGACACATTTTCATGCCTCTAAACTGGTGTTTTAAAGTGTGTGGAGTTATTTGTGAAGAAAAGCAGTCCGAGATGATAGATATTTAGCAATGTAGGATTGTGCTAAACCATTTAACCAACCAATTAATGATAGATTCAGTGGGGACTGTGCTCAATTGTTCCTAGGTCTGCACTAAATCTGTAATATTAATCAAAACACCATCACAGTCCCATCAATCCACAGTATATTGTGTGCATGTATTCATTGTATGAAAGTACTGAAAGTCTTTTTCACAGATGGTTGAAGACTTTTGTTTGTTTTCTGTATTATGTGTACAGTTTTATTTAAATAAAAATTGGACAATATGTCATTTATTTGACTAAGGGTTCTCAAATTTTTGCACATGACAAATGTGTAATAACTAACATTTTGTGTTACTAACTACAGAAACTGCATCATCTGGAGGTGCCTGCTCTGAGCTCAGCGTTTGACACCAGCGCTGAGAGGAAAGTCTTCCGTCTGCAGGAAATGCGCACCTTTGAAGAGCTATTGCAGAACATCCACAATATAGAGGTAATACTAAACAAGTGCATCAATTTTCACACCTGCAGTGACTTTCAGTTAACAGCTGTGCCCTGTCAAGAGTTTATTTTTTAAAGTAAAGATAGAAATTGGAAAAAAAAAAGAATTCCGCACCCACCGCAAGACCCTTCTCAGATATAATTATACTCTAGTTTTACGCTTTGGCCTCATGGTGGAGCTCTGTTATCACTGTAGTGTAAAGATATCTGCACAACTGTATATTTGACTGTGTTGGAACATTTAGTGTTTTTCTTAAGGGACCTGTTTTAGAGGTCAGACTTTTCTGGGCTTATTTTACTTCTTTTAAATTTACATTGCGGTATTACAGTTTGTATAATCATGTTAAATATATTGTAAAGAGCACATTTACAGCAAGCTGCTAACAAATAGCGTTTATTCAGCAAATCCACTTATGTTTAACCTTTATTAGTAAAATATCTCAATACTGCTGTGGATGGATACACATCATGGTAGATGTTGCCAAGCCAACATGTGCAACAAGGTGATCTGACATGACATTTTTTACTTATGTTGTTGCTGGAGTTTAAGGGAGCAAGTTTAAGGGAGCTTTGCCCAATGCTCTTTTGGTATTTTAATCTCAGTGTCTTTTATGAGGGAGAGTCTCCTGGAATAGTTTTCTCAGCGTCATGAAAGAAGAAGTTTTTGCAGGTGCTGAACAATAGTTGCTTTTTTTTCCTTATAAAATAAAATAAATGGGGCACCGAGTAGTCCAGCGGTCTAAAGCCCTGCTACTATGAGCGGGAGGCGCTCAGAGGGTGGGTAGATGGCGCTCTCTCCCCACATCACTCCTTGGGTGATGTCCACAGCACAGAGCATCTGTGAGCTGATGCATCAGAACCAAGTCGCTGCGCTGTTCTCTGAGCGCGCTGGCTGCTCGGTAATGCTCCATCAGCAGCAGCTCGAAAAGAAGCGGTGGCTGACTTCACGAATCGGAGGAAGCATGTGTTAGTCTTCACCCTCCTGGTGTGTTGGGGCATCACTAGTGATAGTGGGAGTCCTAGTGAGTGGGTTGGGTAATTGGCTGTGTAAATTGGGGAGAAAATGGGGAAAAAAATAGAAATAAAATTATAAAAAAAAAAAAAAAGAATAAATAAAATTAACATAATAGCCTCAAGTAACACAATGGCCAGCTGCAGTCCACACTGTGTCCCCGGAAGCTCCACTATTAGGGATGCACCAAATATACGCCAGCTGAAAATGTGTGTATTTTGGTGTTATGGAAATTAAATCAATAGATTAGACCAAACAGTGATGTTTACATGGAAATTTAAAACAAAAATACATTGAGGCAATCAAATTTTGTGCAATGATTATTAAAGTGGCAATATAAATGATAGTTTCTCCCAAAACATTTATTTCAGTGCTGTTACTGATACATTATCCATTACAAAATGTACCAAAATATATTTTTAATGTGCATTCTTCTGTTAAGAAACATGCAAAACAGGAAAACAATGGGCAATACCAATGTCAGCCGATATTACCAAGATCATGTCCATTTATTGTACGATAAGTTGACAACTTAATTATTATTGTGACAGGCCTAACCTTTGTGCTGAATAAAGATCCAAATCTGCCTTTTCTACAGCAAAGGATAATTAATTTCTTCCTTCCAAAACTCCTGCATCATTAAAACTAGTCGTTTTTCTGATTTAATGATACATTTGCTCCTTAATTATGGAGGGACTCAGCCATGTCCGTTCACAATCTGTCACTGCATATTATTTATTTATGAGCTTAAGTCCCCATATTGAGAAGCAGCTGTCCACATAGGGACAGAAATTATAAAGCTAGAAATAATATCTGAATATTACAGAACATGAATATGCAAAAATTAAAGTTTTTTCTTAACATTGAGTACGTTTTAATGCACCTTATAATCAGGTTATATCGGAACAACAGAGTTGGTCAGTAATCCAATCATCTTATCAATGCATTTACATGAACTAGGGTAATGAGATCCTTGGAAAACTCAGATTTAGGCCTGTTACAGTAATGAAGCTATAAATATATCATGCATTAAATTAACATGACCTCAGTAATTTTTCATAATGGTGATATGGTCTACCAATGCTTCAATAACTGTGACTCTATATACTCAGTGTGGAATGCAGTAGGTCAAGTAAAAGTATATATTTCCCAAACTATAATTAAGTAAAATATGTTGTATTTAAAAGGGTGTTATTGCTATGTTATACTAATATATTATCAATATATCATCCACAAAAATTGTTATTGTGACAGACCTACTCAAAATTTATATGAGTCTGGCAATAAATGGATTTTTGTGTTACAACCGGATAACTTCCAGAACGTGACCAGAACAAAACCCAAATTTTACGCTGCAGTTTTTTAAACAAGTGATGTGCTAATTTTAGGAATTCTGGACAGAGACCAATATTACACACAATAAATACATCTGCAAGTATCAGTTTGAAATATCGGGCAAATCTAGGCATTAGCCCAATGCCAATATAATTCTGATATTATTTGTTAATCCTGACTTTTTACACATTGAGACAAAATCAATTGATCAATACCAGCTGGAAGATAAACATTATTTAACTTCTTTAGTTTCTGCATAGCTCTGAAACTGTTTGGACACAATGTCACGGGTTATATTGATCGCAAGATATATTGCGATTGTTTAACTAAAATTTTAGAAAAACTGTCTTTGTATTAAAAAAAGAATAATAATTTTAAATAAAAGTTCCTTTTTTATGCTGTCAAAGCATTACACTGCTATAGTGAACCTCTGTCACCAATCTTTACATGTTAACAACTAAATATAAATCAGTACAGTATTGCAAATCTAATCATTTTGATACTTTGATTAGGGATGTACCATATCGTATTGTACACAGTAATATTTGCACAAATATTTGAGATGATAAAAAAATGCGGCATAATGTGATATTGTAATATTGTGATATTTTTTTTTTTTTTTACTGTTGTAACTTTTTTTTGTTAGCAGTTTATATATTTAATATATATGCACTAAATATGCTGCACTTTAGTTTTTGGTCTTTAGTATTTAGTGCATGTATATTTGAACTATAAATGTATATATTTATATATGCACACTAAGATATATAAATATATATTAGATATATGCGTTAAGTGTGCTACATTATTAGTTTTGATGTTACATTACTTTTTATTAATTACATTTGTTTTGTTAAACTTATTTTATACAAAATAAGGGTATTGATAAGTTTCTGTTTAGGAAATAGACAAATGTTTATAATTTGTTTTATGATGTTATATTTATGAAAAGTGCAGCTTTAATAATTAATCAGTTGCAGTAGTATATTTTTGAAATAATTAAAAAGAAATTGTTTTGTCATATCGTCAAGAATATCATTATCGCAAAAATATTTTAAAATTATATTTTTCATGATATTTTAGGGCCATATTGCCCACCCATAACTTTAAGATATCTACAAATTCTTACACCAATGGTTGTTGAGAGTACGTACTGCAGTGGAATTGTGTCTGGAGATAGATCCACTCTCTTATGGTTCAGGACATCCCTTTCGTTTCAGCTGCCAGCCCAAATGGGTTCTCTCCTGGGATCTTCTCTGGCTCTCCACTTTCTGGACTGTGTTCAAGACGAGTCTGCCTTCCTGCGCCTCAACTTCTGGCTCGGACACTCGCTGCAGGAGGGTAAATGCGTCCAGACCTTTTGCACTCAGCTTGTTCAGATAATAGATCTTATAACACTCAATAGTTTCATGTTCTCTGCTTCCTTTGTGTCGTGCTCTTGCCAAACTTTTACCCATCATTCCTGAGATGAGTTGGCTGTAGTGATGTGGTTTTCTCGTTTTTGGGGTAGAGTTCCTGCTGTGTTCTGCGGATGGAGGCTCGGACAGCCCGGATGAAGTTGCGAGGTTCCTAAATACTGTGCTCTCTTCACAACAGTTCCTCCAGGTAAGATGACACAGATAGACTTAATGGATGAAGTGATGGGACACAAGTGTTTATAGACCCACCATTATTGACATGTTTTTTATGTATTATAACAATATGGGCATGTTTTTTTGGATATTCAGAAATATATATTAAAGTGTCCATTTTTCTTAATAAATGAAGGTTTAGTACTTATTAAAAGGGTGTAATTGCGTTGTTATGCTATTATAATTATATTATTGGCATAAAATGGCTTAAAATAATGATTATATTGTTTAGCGCATAATTTCTCAGACAGGATATCGTCCAACAATAATGACTATAGCCCCAGGTCTAAAGTAATGTTTGGTTTCTTTTGAAATCAAAGGAATTAAAGAGTTAATCTGGCAATTATTGGAGTAACTGTCTGTGAAGGAATTCTACTAGATTGTGAAGCATTGCGGTGAGGATCTGATTGCATTCAAAAAATCTATTCAAACCAGTCTAGCCTTATGTAAAAAAAAGTATTTGCTCCCTTAACCCAATAGCTTAGTTATGCTACCCTTGATGACAAGAACAACAGCAATCAAGCATTTGCGATAGCTAGATTTACGCCAGATGTCACGGGACATACTCCTTGTAATTAGTTCCACTTTCGTCTTGTCAGTCCACATCCCAAAGTCCTGGGGATTGTCAAGATGTTTGTTAGTAAATGTGAGATGGGTCTTGTTTTTGTGTGGGAACTCATTTGGTCCCATTAAGACCATTTTCATCTTGTCTTTCTTCTTATTAAATCTTGATCACTGATAATAAAGAGGCAAGTGAGTTCTTTAGATACTGTTCTGGGTTCTTTTGTGACCTCCTGGATGAGTTGTCCATGCCCTTTTGGAGTACATTTGGTCAGCCGGCCACTCCTGGGAAGCTTCACCAGAGTTCCATGTTTTCTCCATTTGTGAAAAATAGTGACATGCTGTGGTTCTCTGGAGTCCCAAAGCTTTAAAAAATGACTTAACCTTTTTAATAGATGTCAATAACTTCAAACTAGGGTATAATGTGCTGCTTTTGAAGATATTTTATCCTGCTTTGTGTTGTTAGACACAGATTTTACAGGTCTGGCAGTGATCATGACTAGAGAAATTGAACTCAGCTTCCAAATAATGTAGTTAATCTGAAAAATATAAGTTTGACAAAAAACAAAAGAAATCTGTAAGGGAGCAAATACTTTTTAACACCACTGTATTGGAATATATTGATTCCAAACTCTTGTATTGTACTGCATATCATATGCATAGCATATCAAGTTATTGCCTATACACAGCCATATTGCAAACCCCTCTATAAATGGTGTACTTTCTCTAGTTAATCAGCCTCTTATTATTTTATATTCCAGTGCATCTGTCGCATCTTATTAGCAGAGATGGCTCTGCTCCTTTCACTAATTAATAAAAAGGTTGTGCAGGCTTGTCAGGTGTCTGTGTACTGTGTGTGTGTTTCTCAGGAGGGTTTCTTCAGCACAGAGAGCTTCCTCTACAAGTTCCTGAGTGTGTGGGATGGCTCGCTGCTACGGACCCACATCTTGGATCTGCTCAGTCACATTCCTTTGATGCCCAGCCATTGTGAGAATAACCGCACTGTTCTTTCACTGTTCTTACTCTCCTCTGCTTTTAATATGTGGCTTTTTGCTCTTTACTGCGGGGCATATTCTGTAACTGTGATGGAGGGTTTAGATAATTTCAGCAGTGTTTTATCTTAAACACGTTTTTATGCAGGCTTAATAAGACTAGAGTTTACAGAATCTCTGTAGTATCACCAATAAAAACAAATTTTAGGCTGCTTGACTTTGAGAGATAAGCATTGGCAGAGTATTGCAATATGAGCCCTTTCTTCTGCTGCTGGGGTTTATTATCATTGTGTTTGGCTGGGATAGAACAAAAGCTGGGCTGCTTTCCAAGTGGAGTCCCTTATGAATGTGTGGACTCCTGTAGATCTGTCTAACTTCTTCAAAATACCTGTTTAATACAGTTCTGGTTCACTGTCTGTATGATAAATATTGAGTGGACAACTGAAACTTTTGTCTGTCTTCTGCTGCAGATATCAAGATTCTTGTCTTTGAGCCACTGATGCAACTCTACTTCACCTCAACCGTGTTCTTTAAGGTATGTTCTTCAGTTTCTTAACTATTCATTTTTTTTGTCTTACTACTGTCTATCTATGCTGTCAGGCCTAATGCAAACACTTGTATATATGCCTCCTTCTGATATCAACACTTGTGATGAAGATGGTGTCACAGAGGGTGCAGCATTTTTATTTATTTATTTATTTATTTGTTTTATGGTTCATGGACAATATATTTATAAAAAAATGATTGGGATGAACTGGATTATTGGCATTTTATGACCAATATATGATACTCATAAACTGGTAAATAGCATAATAATGAAGTTACACCCTTTTTAACAAAATATTTTTAAAGAGAATATTTAGGTACCTGTATTGTAATATAAAATATGTTTTAATATCCTGTACATATCAAAAAAATAAAACAAAAATGGAGTGTGATTTATTAAAATATTGTTGGCGATATGACAACATTTAATAAAAATATATATATTTAAAGAATACACTACTGCAACAAAATTAATATTACATTTTATTTGGCGATTTTATTGCATACGATATAATATGGCACACCAAAATGTCATAGTATTAAAAATGCACTGCATATATCCAGAATTGAAGTAAAATAAATGATGCTGGACAGATATATTAGTAGATAGTCTCTAGTAGATATTCAATAGGTAATGAGAACAGTGTGAATTTTCCTTTTGCTACAAACAGCTATGAATATGTTTATATATTGTATGAAAAGGCAGTAATGTAAGTATTGTGACCGTCCTAGTTTTGTCTATAGGATTTGTTAACTGTGTGCTCTGCTTCACTGTTCTCCTTCACAGTGTAGTGTTATCGAGTGTCTCAATAACATGCTGGTGAAGTGGCTGACCTGGCATTCTGTCAACGCTCTGGAGGAAGGTCTGGACATCAGCCTCAACAGCAACGGCACAGTGTGAGCATCCCTTACAGTGCTGTCTTCTCCTGTCTGGCTCAGTCTGATTGTGCTTTCTTTTACAGTGCACTGCTTTAACAATTGCCCCCTTTGTCAAGATTTTAAGAATTAAATGTTATTAGCACTACAATTTCCTGTTTGATGAAGTTTAGACTTCAGGTGCATTCTGTACAAATCAACATTCTGTCAGTTGTTTTCCATTAGCTGCTTTGTGTGCGGAAAGCTGGGGTCACTGCAGGTTCCAAACAGGTTTGGTGATGAGCCAAACTTGAAATCATTAAATGTAAATGAATTGTTCACTGTTATTTAAAACCGCTTTAAGTCTTATACAGTTAGTCGTGACTGGATTTAAAACAATGATTCTTCTTTTAACTATAGAGGGGGGGGGGGGGGGGGGGGGAATATTGATTGTTTTGGTATTGGCTGATCATATTTGGGATTAAAAATTGTACTCCGCTCTGTAAGGTGGCTAACACTCTTAACTAGATATCCCTCTTAAGAGTTCACCAGTGTGGAACTTAGTTAACCACTACCAAAAGTACAGCAGCAGTAGTCGGAAGGCTAAAGTGTATGGAGTTTTAGCGCTGTATTAGTAGTCCTTTTCAATTGTTTCCACAGTGCATTTCAGTGCATGGGGATTCCCAACAAACAAGGAATGGTGAATCGCCAGCAAAGACGCACTGTGTTTTTAATATGAAAGCTGCATGTGAGGTTAAAGAGGGCTGCTTACTATTTGGAAAAAAATAAATGTATATTTAAAAAGATTTTATAATAAATGTAAAGGAAACAATAGCTTGTGCATCACTTTTAATGGTGCTCCTTGTTTACAAATAAAAAACTGAAGTTATGTTAGAATTGCTCATATATTTGAAGAATATCAAGCATGTAGCACCGCTCCACAATCAGAATCGGCCCCAAACATCCTGATCAGTCCATCTCAGCTTATAAGTCTTTTAGTCATGGGAGCGTTTACTTCTGAGGTGATGCTAATTCAGAAAAATACTAAAGTCAGTCAGTGTGGGTCACGGTCAAGGCCTGTCTGAACTTTTCACATCTACAAATTACTGTGTGGAATTGTGTGTAATGAAGTGTGGTTGATGTTTCCCTTGCCTCAGTGTATTGCTGCACACTGCCTGCTGATTCAGTTATTTTTTTTTATTACATTACTGAGGTGCACTGCTGAAGGAGGAATTAAGATCAAGGGCAAAATCGTATTTGACTGCTTCAATTGGCCGTGCATCAGGGAGATCTACTTATTTCTGTTATACTTGTTATAGCTTGTGTGGTCGGTCTGAGGGCTTGCGTAAACTGAATTCAATGTACGACCTGTGTGTGAGAGCTTGAGCGATGTAGATTTATAATTCAATCTGCAGTAAAAGTAACTGTGTTATTTTCCCTTCAATTATTTCAGTTATTTCAAAGGGCGTTGAGAGAACATTTTTGTACTTTCTTTTTTTTCAGTACTATGACCCTGTCTGGCTTCATGGATACAGTCATAGAGCTGGTGCGGTTTGTTGGACGTCTGGCTTCGGAGGGATTACGGCTGGAGAACTGCCATGTTCTGCTCCTCAGCCAAACACTCGCTTTCTATGAGACGGTAGGCCAAGCTGTTGTGGATACTATTTTACTTTTTAATGGATTAAAATGTATATTTTACAGTTGAAATTCTCAGTTGGATTGTGTTTGTTGTTTTATAAATGTGAATGTATTTGTGTGTATATGTGTGTGTGTGTGTGTGTGTGTGTTGTTTCTAGGTGTGCGATATGTTTGTGAGATATGGCTTGCCTCTGGTCATCATGCCCCCGGCTGGCGTGTTTTATCCCGCTCTCCTCGCTACAGACTCGCTCTCTGTGGATCGGCTAGGCTACATAATGTACAGGTAGCCTGCTGTATTAAAAGCTTGCACTGTGAGCTTTAATGTTGGCATTTGTTAGGTGTTTTAAATAATTTATGGCAAATGTTTGTTTTATTTAAATGTGCGAAAGAATGCATTTATGTATGTATTAAATGTTTGTTACTCACAGAATCAGTTGTACATATAGGTTTAAAGCAACTTGTTAGTTTGTCTTAAAAAGAAGCACACTGATTATTCTTTAATGATTAAGTCCACTGAGTTTTGCTGGCTGGTTTTTGGGACCACAGCATTTCGCAGGAGCCACACAGCATAGCTTTAATAATTCTTGAGTCTTACCACACAGTGTTGCTGTCTTTTTGGTAG
Source organism: Astyanax mexicanus (assembly GCF_023375975.1). NCBI lineage: Eukaryota > Metazoa > Chordata > Actinopteri > Characiformes > Acestrorhamphidae > Astyanax > Astyanax mexicanus. Next base: position 51,364,504 of record NC_064417.1, read on the forward strand.
GACTGAGTATTCAATATTAATCCATTTAGAGCTTTTTCAAATGCACACAACACACAATGGACAATACTTTTTTCGTTTTAATTGTAGCTTAAGTTTTAATTATACAAACAACAGATTTAATTGTGCAAAACACAAAATAAATCAGGCAATCTTAGATTAGGTGGGCTTGTGGTGGTGGTGATGCTAATAGAACAATAGAGATGCTGGGCAAGACTGGTGGTTAATGTTCTTCAGGTCCAGTCTGGAACCAGAAATGGAACAAAGTCCATTGCACTAAACTTTGCAGTAAGCTGTTAGGGCATTTAGGGAAACAAATTAACTAAAAACTGAATGAGTATGTTGAGTTTTGCACAAATGTTTTATGTCCATTGACTCACCTCATTGTTTTCTTTTTCAGATACCGGAAAAATCTGACCTTGGCTAAAAAGCAAGAGCAGCAGAGTGAGGTAATAAAAGGATGTGTTATTAGCACTGCAAAGTTATACCATGAATACCAAGCCCTGGGACTGCGAGGGTTTTGTTTTTGAATAATTCACTAATAATGGGTGAATTAGAAGGACCTTCGAGCTGTGCTGAAAGAGTTTATAATGAATGTATTTTAGGCTGTTGATACAGTCTCTGATATTTTTCCTGCTGATGATAAAAGGAGAAAAAAGCAGCAGCAGATAGTTTCCCAGAGAGGCCTCAGGGCACAGCGAGTACATGCCAGTGAATTAAATGGCACCAGGTCATTTGTGTGTTGCTGAAGAGTGTTTTACATCATCCGTGTTCCTGTGTAGCTTTGATGCAATTTCAATTGTGTCAAGCTAAGAATAGTTTATTATTGCACCCTGTTTCCCGGCAGTCTCTTACAAATGTTAAAGAAACAACATTTCTAGCACTTTTTCTGTCACTATATTATTCAGGTCAAAGTCAGGTCATGCCTACACTCTGTAGGATCTGTAAAATTTCTAAAAAACTGTAGATATCTTTTGTTATGTTGACATGATCGATAATTTCCTTATTCCTGCTCTGTCCTGTCTGTTCTTGGTGCAAAAGTTCAGAATACGGCTTTACGATATAACACTTAGAACTTGTCTGAGAGCTGCATTAAGCCTAGGTAGTAGCTAGATGCTGGTATTCTGAGCTTCATAACTGAAGAGCATACCTATTTAACCCCTTCCAACAGTGCCAGGCTGTTGGCCAGCTGTTAGCATTGTGGCTAAGCCAATCCCACACTGCTGATATCGGCTATTGCATTGCGGCTAACCCAGTCCAGCATCTGGAGAAGACTTATAGCATCACAGCTAATCATAACCAATGTTGCCAGACCCAGCTGTTAGCGTTGCAGCTAACCCAATCCAGCAGTACTGGGACCAGCTGTTGGCGTCATGGCTAACCCAATCCAACGCTGCAGGGGCCAGCTGTTTGCAACACTGTTAACCCATTACAACAGTGATGGGGCCAGCTGTTGGCATTGTGGCTAATCCTACCCTTCACTGCCAGGGCCAGCTGTTGGATTCGATTACCCACAATACTATCAATGCCACGGTCAGCTTTAAGCATCATGGTTAACCCAATCCAACACTGTTGGGGCCAGCTGTTAGCATTTTGGATAACCCAATCCAACACTGCTAAGGTTGGCTTCATAACGCAGATACAGGTTAACCTAAATACTTGATGCACATCAGAACAAAAAACGTATACTAGCTTCTCTAACACGTGCAGTGTCATTAACCTGTCCTTAACCGCTAGTGTGCATTATTGCTTATAAAAACTGTTAGCATCACAGCTAACCGGCTCGGCTAATGCCGCTTCTTTAAATATAATGTTTCTTTTATTATATTTTGCACTTTTCATGGAAATGTGTTTCTAGAAGGAACAAAGATCCTTGTTCTTTTGCAAAACAGGTGCAACATTACAGTACAAAAGCACATTTTCCATATCTTAAGAAATGTATAAATATTTAGGATAGTGTCTGTTTTATTTTGCTATTTTGTGCAATTTAAAGCACATAGATAAGTTTTAATGTATCTGCTCTCTCTCAATTGCAGCAAACATTTCACATAAGCAGGAACACGTACCAAGAGTTTAACCAGCACCTTGTGGCCATGGTGAGCTGCCTGTGGAACTCCAAGTCGTTCTTGCCAGGCACCGGCATCGAGATTGACAAGCAGATGCTCCTCCAGTCCAAAGTGTCAGAGCACTGGAGCCATTTTGACCTTGTTCACCACCCAGCCTTCTTTAAGTACGCCTTTGAGTTTCACCAGAAGGTGAGTGAGAGATAATGAGTTAAGTGAACTTGTTATTACTGCATTGGAATTTGCATCACAGGGGTTCAGGGAGCATGGTTTAACTGTCAGTCGCCTAAATTACAGTGACTTTTAAGTCTTTATCTCTGGAGATATTGAGTCCACAGTATTTAATTCAAGCATCGACTGGGCCTTACTTAATCCAATAGCCCAGTACACTCCTGCTACTGGATACAAAACAAATGAGTAATTCTATCTTTCTACTTTTAAAGAAACCATTCGTCTAAGGTGAAATCTTTGCAAACACGAATGTAGTTCATTGATCTGCATTACGGATGGAAAAAACATTATGGATCCATTTCCTAGACAGAAAAGTAGACTATATTTTTCTTTCAATTGAAAATCTCCAGTTAAAATGCTCTGTAGTCCAAGACAAGGCTCAACGTTTTGCATTACTTTAATCAGACTGCACATTTTGTTAAGACTTCACCATCTTAATGTTTTTACGTGAATTAGTTGGCGCAGTTGGAGTCTGGGAGTATTGAAGAGGGTCTTATAAATAGAATGATAGAAAATCAGTCTGGTCTATAAACAGGTTTTCTTGGGCAACTAATGCTATCTCTATATATTATATCTTCTTTTTTTGGGTTAAATAACAAATATATTAAAATAATCAAATGTAATTTTAGACAATTGCACAGCAATGATATAAATATAAAGTTGATTGCATAATAATGCAGTTTTGCATGTTAAATTAAAATATTTATTCATTAAAATATTTATTCATTAAAATAGGATATAAATATTTTTGAATATCCTAAAAAAAAAACACACTTTTTAATTAAGCTGCCAACATAATGGCTTATTCATGCAAAAGGATATGCCTTGCTATGAAAAATGGTATTTCACCAATATTGAGGTCAGCAAAAATTACTGAGGTCCATATACATGTCCATATATTGTATGATAAGTCATAACCTTTATTTTGTGACTGGCTATTTGTATGTCTATATGTGCCAGTATGCACATGGGATGAAGAGTAATTCAATATCTATCTATATTGCGATATAACTGTTATTGAAACATATTTTCTGATATTTTGCGATATTGTTTACAGCACCTTTCACTGAATGACATTCATTTTAGGACGCATTACATTAATTGGAAAATTTATTTTTCAGACGTTTGTAGGGTGAAATATTAATTATGAGCACTCTTGGCTGTTTTTTGTGGCTTTTTAATCATACATATCGATATCGGAAATTTTTCATATTGTCTAAAATGTTTTAAATATATTGTAGCCTATATTGTACCTATAAGAACAAGGGGATGAATATGATATAGATGTATATTTTATGGAATGTCCGTTAATACAGAATCGCATTTTATTATTCATAGGAGCCGTATGAGAGTTCTCATCATGTTTAATAATACAAGTTCCTTTTTTGGTCCAGCTCCTCCAACCAGCTCTGTTCTACTGAGATTTAAAAGAGAATTGATGAATATTTATGCTTTCTCTTTATCAGTGCTGGCCAGCGAGGAGCAGCGTGGACCTGGCCTCCATAAAGGTAATACAATTTCCGTTTTATTAATAAGAGCACTGATGCCTGTTGAAGTGTTTATCACCTTAATGTCAAAGGATTACAGTCTGCAAGCTCATTCTCATGTGAATACGTAATGCTGCATCTTTTCTCGGCAGGTCGGGAAATACTGGAACTGGTATGTGGAATTCCTGTTCAGCCAGGGCTTCGATGGTCTCAGTGACTTCATCCAGGTGAACACCGGCCACAGCAGCTCCTCCGGCTCAAGTAGCCAAGGTGATGGTCATCAAACCAACCAGGAGAGATGATGAATGGCAGAGGTTGTAATATCTGAAGAGGCTACAAAGAAACTCCATTGGCTGCACTGCACATGTGGCTCCGTGGTTTCAGTGGTCATGTACATATTTTATTATCTCCTCTAAACAGGACTTATAGAGGAAACCACAGTAAATTTGTAAATAGAACTGTATATTACTTTCTGCTTGGATTGTTCTTATTTGTTCATAATGCTCCTTTTTAAACTGTTCCTTAGTTAATTTAATATCCTTTCTTTTTACATAATGTCTTTGCTTTTAAGCACTGCCAATGTTTTGGACCCTGGCAAGTGATGTGTGTTTGATGATTACACAGCGCTACAACTACCCAGAGCTGTATAGACTAATTGACGACTATTTTATCTCATGTTCTTGCAAAATAATTATGGTAATCTTCACTTTCTTAAGATATTTTTTTTTGCCTGTGGAATCTTTTATGCTTACAAAAGTAATACACTAGTACAGAAAAAGTATAAAAGGGCTTATCCAGTTTTTTTTTTTTTATCTGGTTTTCCTTTTAATGTCCCTCAAACAAACACAATGTTTTATCTTAATTTCCAATTAAAATTCAGTGGAAAGAAGTTTGTGTTACCTTATATAGATATAAAAGGTATTTTGTTTGAGAAACATTCATTTGTTCAGTTTACCTAGACTTTAGGTATCTAATCAATACAGATCTACAGCAGTGGTCTTCATTTCTCCTGGAGAACTACTTTCTCTCAACAGGATCCAACCCTAATCCACCATTGCATTGTTATTCACACAGTAATGTGCATTATACGTTGCAGTTTGTTTCATTGGCTTAAGTATAAAATGTACATGTTCTTACCAGACTGTGGCCAAAATAAACAACTGTTCATTTCCTCCTTTTTTTTTTTTATAGAAAACCAAGTCAAAATGTTGACTCCTCATAGCGTGTATATATATATATATATATATAATTGCAGAGCTTTAAAAATGTACATATCCAAAATGCACATTTCTACTTGTCAAAGCTATATTAGAAACCCTAAATTAGCATTTGTACTACTTAGAATTTATTTACAGATATGGGGACCTGTAGGTACAGTGGAGATATCAGGAATGGTCTTTTCTACTAGTGTACAGTAATTACAGACACATGTAACTGGAGCTTTTACAAGTGGAAATTGTATTATGAATTGAAATTACATTAAGGATAAGCAATGGGTGTAATCTCACTACATTTTACATTTAAATGTCTTCTGGGCATTTAAAGAGCATTGAAATAGATACTCCAAGCTTCAGTTTTGTATACAACATAGACCGATTTTAACTGGTTTAAATAGAGCTAAATAGAGTCCCCTTTAAATTAACCTTGATTTGGGAAAAGTCGGAAATTCAACATTAACCGCCTGTAGTAATGCCTGTAGTAATGCCTGTTAGGCAATGTTAAATAAAGGCTGTTTTAAGATTGTTGTGATAGAGAGATAGATAGATAGATACTTTATTGAGCCCCGAGGGGAAATTCTAGACATCCAGCAGCAGACACAAAGTTACAAATCGAATACACAAGGTTACAAAATAAAATATATTAAATATAAAGATAAAGATACATATAAATACAATCAAATAAAAAAAATAGAATGTACAATGTAAAAATGCAGCCTTTAGTGTGTGTGTAATGTAGAATGGAGGTAGTGCAGTTGAACAATAGACAGTGAACACCAGTTGATGTGCATAAAGTGAGGATAACTGATGTCAGCCATACAGAAAGTGCAAATAAACAGTTATATAATGATTTAAATTCAGCAGTGCAAAAGATACGTAAACAGTAGATGGATGAACTAGTGAATGAACCACTATTGCAAAAAAGGGTAGAACTATAAAAATAGTGTTATAGGCATCAGCAAGTCTGAGAGTGTCTCCATAGCTGAGGGTGTGTCCATGGTGTGGCCAGAGTTGCCAGGGTGAAAAAGTGTCACAGAGTCTTTAGTTTGCTGTGCTGAGATGAGTTGAAAAGTCTTATGGCCTGAGGGACAAAAGACTTTCGGAGTCTGTCTGTGGAGCAGGACTGGGACAGCAGTCTGCCGCTGAATGAGCTCCTCTGCCTGGTGATGGTGCTGTGCAGAGGTTGGTGAACATTGTCCATGATGTTCAGCAGCTTGCTGAGAGCTCTCCTCTATCGTGGGGTGTTAGCCACCATTCAAAGAAATCAACCTTAGAAATAGATAATTCATGTGCGTAATTAATCTATATAATATGGGAGTTTTACATTTTGAATTTAATTACTGAAATAAATGATATTGTCTAATGTCCTGTATCTATATACTGCTCTGGGGGAAAAAATAAGAGGCCACTTACAACTTTGATTTTACCGAATTGAAAATCTCTGGAATATAATCAAGAGGAAGATGGATGATCACAAGCCATCAAACCAAGCTGAACTGCTTGATTTTTTTGCAGTAGAAGTGGCATAAAGTTATCCAAAAGCAGTGTGTAAGACTGGTGAAGGAGAACATGCCAAGATGCATTAAAACAGTGATTAAACCCAGGGTTAGTCCACCAAACATTCAAGGTATATTGAATATTATACCACCAAATATTGATTTCTGAACTCTTAAAACTTTATGAATATAAACCTTTTTCTTTGCATTATTTGAGGTCTGAAAGCTCTGCATCTTTTTTGTTATTTCAGCCGTTTCTTATTTTCTGTAAACAAATGCTCTAAATGGCAATATTTGTTGTTTTATTCTATATCCTACAGAAAACATTCTTACCAAATTCCAAATACAATGTTCATTTTACTCAAACATAAACCTATAAATAGCAAAATCAGAGAAACTGATTCAGAAACTGAACTGGTCTATTTTTTTTTTCCAGAGTTATATAAATATATATATATATGTGTATGTGGGTGGGGGTCCGCTCGCGCAGTTTGTGTTTTCGCGCTCTTTTTACCTCAGTGCTTGAGCAGCAGGAGCGCGCGCCCCTCACTGTCCGCTTGCGCTGCTCGCGCTGTTCGCTTTTCGCGCCCTTTTACCTCAGAGCGGAGCGGACCGGCTCGCGCGCTCACGCTCTATCAGCACCGCTCGGCAGCTCGCTCTCGTTTCCTCTCAGGAGCGTTTTAACCTAAACCCGCGGAGCAGCGAAGGCTGGCACTCGGCTGCCCGGCACCTCCTCCAGCGGCGGATGGCAGCGGCAGTGCGTGAGAGGCTCCCCGGAGGGTCTGCGCTTCTCTCCGCCGCTCTCCCCGCTCGCCTCTCCGCCCGGACCGAACGGCGGCTCCTCTGAGCCTCAGTCACTCTCTCAGTTCTGTGGACGGTTTACGGTTTAACGGGCTTTTCTGCGTTTCTCACGTTGGGAGAAAAAGGTAAGACTTTAACGTTCACGCTAAATCACTGACAAGTGTGTCGTTATCCTGGCTAATTAAAGCTAGTTGGGTTAACGTTAATATTCTCGAGTTTTCTGAGGAAACTGAGGAGCTTCATTAGCTTGGTTAGCTCCTGCTGAGAGGGGACTCTCATGATAGCAAAGGACATTGAATAAACGTTAATTTAGATGGCTTAGATATAATTTAATGTTGGTTATGGAAACCTTCACTGAACATTGCTTAATATTCATCAGTTAGTATTGAAATTCTGACATTGAATCAACATTCATTTAAAGGTTTTAAAGGCATGTTGAATAAACGTCAATTCTTCAAACTCTAGTGCATTAAAACAGCAGCGTTGGTTCAACATTGATTCAACGTTATGGCTTTTGTTATATGTTTTGCTTTTATTAAACTTTATTCACATTACATATGTAGTTAGCTATATCTTGGTTGTATTATATTCTTATAAGTTTGTACTGTGTATAATTAACATTGTGAGTGGTCGAATGATATATTTGTAAATATTGTAATGAATGTATATAAACAGCTCTGGGAAAAAAATGGGAGACCACATCAGTTACTCTGATTTAGCTATTTAAAGGTTTATGTTTGAGTAAAATGAACATTGTTGATTTATTCTATAACTACGGACAACATTTTAGAACATTTCCAATTTAGAACATTTATTTGCAGAAAATGAGAAATTGCTAAATATAAAAGAGATGCAGACCTCAAGTAATGCAAAGAACACAAGTTTTAGGAGTTCAGAAATCAATATTTGGTGGAATAACCCTGGTTTTTAATCAGTTTTCATGCATCTTGGCATCATGTTCTCCTCCACCAGTTTTACACACTGTTTTTGGATAACTTTATGCTGCTTTACTCCTGGTGCAAAAAAAAAAAATCAAGCAGTTCAGTTTGGTTTGATGGCTTGTGATCATCCATCTTCCTCTTGATTATAATTCGGAGGTTGGTAAAATCAAAGAAACTCATCGTTTTTAAGTGATCTCTTATTTTTTCATATATTACTGCTACTTTGGATAATTTGTTAGAGACAAGGGTGTCGTTATCTTGTCGTTCACTGGACCATGCTGGCTAATAAACGCTTGTTAGTGTATTCTCGCGTTTTATGAGAAAACTGAGGAGCTTTATTAGCTAGTTAGCGTTACCTAACTAGCTAAGCGTTAGCGTTTTACGTTCATTTAAAGGTTTTGAATGGTTGGAGCTCAATAAATTCATAATGCTTTTAACGCTAGTGAGGGTAATATTCTCGAGTTTTCTGTGGAAATTGAGGAGCTTCGTTGGTTAGCTTATTTAGCTCTTTCTGAAGGGACTGTCTTCCCTGATAAACGTTGATTTTTTAAAAATGTCATTAGCTTATATCTCTTAATGCTGTTAATGGGAAAACAACCTTTAGAGAACATGTATTTAACACTGACTAATATTGATCAGGTAGTGTTGAAAGTTTGACATTAAACTGATGTTTACTTTTGAATGTTTTTAAATGGTTGGAGCTCTGAATCTCCACTTACAAAGTACAAGGTTAAAAATACAATACAACTGAGATTAAGCTAGCTACACATTTGAGCAGAGTTTAATACAACTAAGACATACTGCTAAAGCCTTATAGTTGCCGCAGTGTTGAATCAACGTTGTTTCAGTGCAATACAGTATGTATATATATATATATATATATATATATATATATATATATATATATATATATAGTACACCCCACTGTGAATGGATTTATGGATATATATATATATATATATATATATATATATATATATATATATATATATATATATATATATATATATACATATACTACACCTGCTTCTTTGGGGGATTTGTTAGAGCTAGAGATACACATCTGTGTAGAGATACCAATCCAATTTCATGACTGTGATGGACACTGTGAATGGATTTAAAGGCTTTCTTCATGTCTTTGTGAATTGTGAGCTGTTTAAACTGTGATGGTGTGACTGGGGTCTGGCACTGTCAGCTATAGTGCGACAGGAAGAGGCTAAAGTTATAGAGCTAATTAGCTACTTCAGTCTGCCTTCCTACAGATTTTGCCAGAGCTCGTTGTGCTTTTAGACAAACATATCCTCAGTTCTAGAATGGGCAGGGCTACCTCTGTGGTGATTGCTGTGTTGTGGTTTTTAAATCCAATTGTTTTGTGTTTGAGGATTGTTAACTAGCTATTTTTTCCTGCAAAACTGCAACATTGAGGGACACTAATGGCTGTTTACAAACATCCCACCCTGCAAGAACCTATTTCACAGAGGTATCAACAAACCACCCCAGCCTTTCTTAGTCACTAACATGAAAAAAAAAACTTATTATCACCTAAAATAATCATAATAAACTATTTTATTCATGTTTTTTAGGAAAATATACAACAGTTTTTATCGGCATAGTATAGTTTATCATACCGTTGATCAGAAGAACCTACCAGAAACACTATTTTAACAATTTAACTGCCACAATTTGGATACATAGATAGACCAGCAGCAGGTAACACAAAGTTACAAAAGAAGGATAAAATATAACAATACATACAAAAATACAATAAAATAGAATATAAAGTATAAAAGTACAGTCTTTAGTGTATGTAATGGAGAATAGAGGAGGCAGTTGAACACAGTAGACAATGAACACCTGTAGATGTGTAGAGTTGAAGAGTTATTCTAGCTAGTTTTATTAACTTTGCTGACTACAATGCAGTAATGCAGTACTTACATTGATTTTTTTTTATCAATTCAAGCAAGCTCACAGAGTTTAGTCTTGTGTTCAGTCTCCTAAAGGATGCTAATCTTTTTATATCTCTTTATACCTATATCAGTCATTTGCCCCCCATGGGCAATACAGACAGGGTTAGTACCTTTATATTACATGTGTTTGAACTTTTCGTCATGAAGCTGCAGAGCTGCACTGAACTGATGCACTATGAAAAAGGGAGGTTGAGTGCAAATCCTACACACAGAGAACACTAATAGATATACTAAGCTCAGATTCAGACCATGCAGAATTTAAATCACATCCACAGACCACACTGGTACAGTTACTAAGCACAAGGATAGACCACTCTGTGTCATACTGTACCTTTTCTACTTCTGTCACTCACATGCTCTCTCTCGCTTGATTGAGTGCCTATGCAATTTCTATGGATATTGTGTATGAATTGGGGGCATCAGGGAGCGACTAACCTTATTTGGGAAAGTCACGATAGTCAAGTAAGAGGTGGGGTGTGTGTCTTATATCTCCTTAGGGCTCCTCAGCTAGTGCCTGTACTTGTTAACCAGTGTAGAACTGTCATAAAACATGGTGTGCAGAATAAGAGGAGCAACAGAAATGAATCTGCCTGTACGACACTTTGCACACCAGCCCCTCATTTTTATTCCGTTCAGAGTCTTCCCCCTCTATCTTCTGCCTTATTAATATTCACTAGACCTGTGTGTGTTCAAACTTTGTCATTGTGCCCCCCTTCCCCCATTTCTTCCCCACGATCATGTCCCTGCAGTTACCATCTTGAATATTTTGATGGATATTTTGAATATTTTCCTCTCATTTTGCCTAATTTGATCCCACACACACACATACACAGATACCCTCTATATAATTTAGCGTGTGGTGTGTGTCCCGCTGACTCTGTTTCCTAATGATGCCACAGTGCTGTTGTGACAGGAGCGTTTTAGCTGATATGTTAAAACATTGTGTACTCTTTTTGCCTCTGGATGTAAGCTAGCTAACCTGTCCCTTTTGATCCAGCTGATCTCAAATACACCCACCTCTTTTATTAGCTTGAATTGTGTATTATTATAGCACATTTCGTGTCGGCAGTGTGTACACATGGGGAAGCGTCTGGGAAAGTTTACCTTGTTTGTTTTCTCACACTTCTCCCACTTAATGCAGTGATCTAAAAATGTCAGCGCTCACTGCCTCTGCCTCCTGGTTTGTTAGCATTTGTATGCTTGTCTGGTTCAGCTACAAACATGGAGTAAATAGTTATGTGTGGGGATGTCTTGTTCAGGTTATTTTGCCCCGGGTCCAATCCCGAGTTTTGAGTTTGTATAAATAATACAGCTTCACAGTTTAGATAAGATGTACTGCTGATAAACATTACAGTAAATGATACATTATGGACTGATCTATTTAGGGTAATAGGTGTTCTTTTTTTAAATTACTGTATTCTAGTGTTGTGCTATGAATGTGCTATGATTTTGGTTTCTATAGCATACCGCATATTCTTTGTTAAAAAGACATGTATGCGGTCCTCCCAGCAGTAAATTGAGCATTTGGGTGATAGTTTTATATAGTTAGATTTTATTATTAGATTTTAACTGCAGTCTCTAACTAAACTGTTGTTTTACCTTCTGAGAACTCTCCGCAGTGATTCTGGCTGGGCTTTAATGTATGGCACCAGCCTGGTGCTTTGTTTGTTGTGGTTAAGACACGGACTGGGATGGGATCAAAATAGCTGATCCCAATCCATTAAAACATGCCGGATCTATAAACATCTCTAGTTATGTGGACATTTCTGAACTGGCTTCCTGTTTCTTTTAGAATCTATTTAATAAATTGTTTAATTTCTGAACTGCTGAATGAATATGTTCCAAGTTGTACCTTAACATCATCTACTGTTAACCTCCTTCAGATCTTAAAAAGAGTGGAAAACATTTTTGAACACATTACCAATAAATATTAGTCAGGCTCCATCTGTTACTGGTTTTAAGAAAAAGTTAGGGAAGGAAGTAAAATCTTTTTTACATTAGCTATAATTATATGTATTTATTTAATGTATTTTTTATGTTTATGTACAGCACTTTAAACTGTTTTTTAAATATATATAAGGTTTTATATAAATTAATTGTATTAATATTATTATTGTTATTAGTCAGCTGATTTCATTAATTCATTAAATCATGGTGTCTTAATACGTTGAGATGGTCCTTTTTGATCAGAACTCTAGACAGAGGCTGTATCATTGGTGATGAATCTCAATCATGAGCTAGTGAAGCGCTCCATCTCTTCCCCCTCTGTCTTTCTGTATCCCCTCCCCTTAATCCTCCGCCCCTGTAGGTTTGTCATAGCCTGTGTGCACACTGCCTTTGTAAAGCAGTAGTCAAGGGTAATGCCAAACAGGCCCTGAGCCCCTGGAGAGGAGGCCGAGCCACGTTCCTTAGTCATCGCAATCAGTCTGACTGACAGCACGGGCACAGACGGACTTGCAGATTGGCCGGGGCAGTATGAAGCGTGATAATGCAGTGTCAAGGCAGCGTACGGAAGCGCCGCTTCACTAATGGAACGTGTTGGGAGCTTCCTGGCTTTGATGAGCGTCCTCCTGGGCTTTTTACTCGCCTAGAGATAGGTGCTGCTCTCGACGTCTAGGAAAAAACGGGGGCAGCCACCCTCTGCCCCTTCCATCTTACATTGTCGGTGTTGAAAGAGGGAGAGGATTGACAGAAAGAGAGGGAAAAAAGAACTAGGAAGGAAAAGCAATTTGCTAACTCTATAAATCCATCCACACGGGGTCCCTGACCTCAGAAATGGAGGCTGGGGACTGTTATTTAAAATCCCGTAACCGATGCTCTCCTATTAACGCTGAATAGGTCGTCGTCTGTTGGTTGTCTATGGCGACACGTTTATGTGGTTTATTTACTGCGTGACACAGCGGGGCCTTGCTCTCCGAGCCTGTGAAGCTGGGTTAGAATGAGGCTGAGCCCAGACACGTTAACACATATCCTCGCTGTTGTGGGGATTGATAAGGTGTGCCTGTGTGACTCAGTATTTGGATGCTTGAGCTGCAAGGAGAAGAGGCTCACAAAAAGGCTGCAGCTGTTGCTTTTTGTTTTGAACTCACTTATTCAACTTCGCCCCAGGAATTTTGTTTAATTTGAACTGATTTTCAGTGTGCTTTTTATAGTTCTTTGTGTGTTTATTTATTTATTTTTTTACTTTCTTGCACTTTTTCCATTTTCCATTTTCAAGCTTCCTCTGGTCGCTGCCAGTAGCCTATAATGATGTTCATTTGGTTGTTGTCTCTATTATTGCTGGGTCTGGTGAATCCCTTGCTGAGCATTTCACTCCTACTTAAGCTGCTTTTCAAATGACAAAACACAAAACTTCTGTGCCTAGTTTAATTTATTTTTAATGACATTTCCATTTCTTATAATTTCTTTGGTTAATTGAACTGATTGCCAGAAGACACAGATGAATATCAGTATTTTAATTGATCCTGAAGAGCTTCCCATAGGGGCTGGCTTGGGAATGCCCACCTGTGTATAAGTTGTGAGGTGTTATCTTGTGATTGAAGTTGATTGAACAACGGCTAATGGCTAAATTTTGAGCGAGGCAAATTTGACAGCACAGTGAGTGGTATAGATGGTGACCAGCGGCGTCTGGCTTAAATTGTCCATGTGAGCACGCAAGAAACTTCATTCCATGCAGGATGCCTCACACACATATCCCACAGGAGAGTGCATTGCTTTACCTTGCATGGGGGACATAATACCACTTACTGTCCTATAGCATCTGGCTTAGTAAATGAATTTACAGTATAGTATATATGATGTAACCACCTGAAAAGTTTACTTTGTGTTCTTACTCATGCTGTGTGCTACAGTATATTCTGGATATGCTGAAGGGTGATTCCCTAATGATTGGTTTATCTGCTTTCAGGTCAGTAGATTATGGACTCATTATCTCATCATTAATCAGTTTTAATGAACAGAAATGTAAAGAATCATAAATCCTATTTCTTGCAGGAGCTTTAGTTACATAATTAGAGTGTAATTATACAGCCTGCACAAGCTTGAGCCTGAATCTTGCTTATCTTCGCTCAGAACGTGAGGACAAAGATAACGTTGATTGGTTTCATATGAAGGAAAATATTTTGAAGGTCAGAGGTGTGATTGTGATGTTTCATAGTGTTCTACTCCAAGATGGTTCATTATGGTTCATCTCCGAGATCCATTCATTGTGATTGAACCGCTAAGTAGTGCACCTATAGAGTAGAGCTTTCAAGGCTATTTTGTAGCACCCTTTTAACACTGTCTGACAAAGGGTAGCCTTAGAAGATAGTATTTTCTGCAAATATTTTTTTCAAAACTAACTATATTTACTGACATGCCATTTATACCATGTCTAAAGTAAGCTGAAGAACTCTGCACTGTCCTGCGGGATATGCATGTTGTACCTATTGCTTGTGATTTTTGTCTGTTCAGATAGACAATTCTAGCCATCACCCCACCATCATTACTACCCACTGCACTGTCCACTGTGGGTGATAATGCCTTTTATGGGGTATTCCTTTAACACATGTGACACTATGGAACGAGGACTGAACACTGCTTTTCCATAAGCATGCTGGCTAGTGTTCAATAAACCGTACTTTCAAAACAACACCTTACAACATATACAGGTGTGAGCGTTCCCAAGTCGTGTTCTGAGGTAACGCTTAATAATTAGTTCATTTGCACTCTGCTGTCCTGTTATTGCAATGTCTTGTGTGTACATATATACATACATATATATATATATATATATATATATATATATATATTAGGGGTGTCACGATCTCGATATTTTATCGAAATCGATCGAAATGAGGTCATGGTCTCGAGTATCGAAGTCAAAACGAGAATCGACGATCCCTCCCGCGCGCGCTACGCAAATGGCGCAGCGCGCTACGCAAATGGGGCAGCACCAACACAGCGCATCCTATTCATGTAAATAGAGAGAGCCCGCCCTCAGTTCTGCTGTGTGAGAGGCAGAGAACAGCTGCCTTTCAGCCACGGAGGAGAAACTGAAAACGGACTTATAGAATTAAAGAAAGGGCTCTCAAGTTTTGAGTGTCGGCGGGAGTGTGATCACTGTTTTTTTATCTGTGCAACGGGGGAGGGGTGGGGGGGGGGGTGTCGGGGTGCGCGCAGGTTTTGTATCTGTATCTGACGGAGGGGTGGGTGCGCGCAGGTGAGAGCGTGTGAACTCGCTGAAATGCGTGTGTCAGTGTGACTTGAGAACACTGACTATAGATCACAGTGAGGTGGATTAAAAATCTTAAACTTATGATTGACTACACCTGTTGCTTTCCATTGAATTAAAAAAACAACTTTCTCTCAGATAAAGTTAATAATATATCTTTCTTAAAGAAAAAAACTTGTAATTCTCAGGGACCGAGTCTTATTTTTCATGTTTAACTGTTATAGTAGGATAGAGTTCAGTTTGTTAAGGCTTTAATTCCTATTTTTTTATTTTTTTTATTTTATTTTGCAGGTTGCAGTTTTAATAGTGCACACTGTTGCTACCAAAAAAGTCACTAGATGGCATTACCATATATATATTAATAAATAATAATAATAATAATAATAATAATAATAATAATAAATAATATATTATTTAAATTTCATGAGGCATAAAATAATAAAATGTAAATATATAATAAAAAAGAAAATCGAGAATTGAATCGAATCGTGACCCTCAAATCGGAAATAAAATCGAATCGAGGATTTAGAGAATCGTGACACCCCTAATATATATATATGTATATATATACACAAGACATTATATATCATTGTATATTTGAAGCAGAGTAAAGCACCCCACTCAAAGGGAGCAATGATTGCTGCATTCTGCTCCTCGGGATTTGGTGATATCTCTGATCAAACACATCTACTACACCTGGTAAATAACAGACGAGACGAATTAGGATTGTTTGAGCAGGAAAGACGCAAGTTCATTCTGGATGTCAGCCCTCCAGGACTAGAATCGAAGAACCCTGGCAAAGGAGACTGTTATAAAGATGAACTTTTGTAATGACGCTTATAAATATCAAGCAACAATAAAGTTGTAAGGTAAATTGTATTTCGTATCATTATCATGATATGAATGTTTACAATAAACACATTGAAAGAGCTGCAATAACACTAAATAACAGCAAGCTCGAAGGGTATTACCCACATGCTGCAAAAGTGGACACTCGTGATGCTGTAGAATGTGCTCATGTGACATAACAAGACTGGAGGCAGAGTGAGACAGAGTTAGGTAGTGTGAGGTAGCGGGAGGTAGAGTTTTACGGGGACAAAAACACACAAAATGACTTATTTTCCTGAGAAATGAGTGCAACCAAGCCAAGTAACCAAGGGACTGTGAGGAGCTTAAATTAATTTTTGTGATTTTAATGCACAACCCTAGTCAGTAGGTGTTCAGTTCTTTTGGAAACTTTAGCTGCTATGTCAAGTCACTACGCACTACTTTTCTTTAAACGGCAGAGTCATCTGTGAAATGTCCACAAGGCTGTAGACAGAAACTGCTGCCTCAGTTAATTCTGCCCAGTGTAGAAAAGAAGCACATGTCAATGTTAATAGTTCAGGGATGAAGCTGACTTAAAGAAAGGGTTTGTTCCATTGGCTGGCGCTGCCCACAGACCAGTAAATTCTTCTTTTTTATCTTCTGTGTCTGTGCAGTAAGGTAGCACTGTCTCTCTGTATTACGGGTGTGTGCTCCAAAAGAGGTCACACATCCAGAACGGTCTGTCAGCCTGAAGGTCTTTGTGTCTCACTGAAGAGCAGCTAGTTCCTCATCCCTGTCATCCTGAGATACAGCCATGCACACATGCCTCTTGGTCTTCTGGTTTGTCAGACATTACCTGAACAACACAGTAGAGGATGTGAGTTGTCTCTTATCCTTGAGTGAATGATTGTAAGTACAATCCATTGGAAAGACAGACATATTAAACTGAGACCTGATTGTGCTTGAATAGCATGAATGCTAAATGCAGCTGTTATTGTGTTTGGATGCTGAATGAGCTAGTTAAGCTGATCATCTTTAGCTTGTGAATCAAATGCATTCTTTGATTAATGCACCAAAAATGTCAGAGCATGTTTTAATGTCATTCCTGTCCTCATAGTTTATGTAAAAGCATCTGTTTGAATCGGTTGCTGCAGCCATTATAGTAACTTACTGCACAGAAAATCAGAAACAATAAAATCAGTTTAAGGATGAACTGTTTAGAAATACATGTCTGTAAAATGTTCCTGTAAAGTTATAGTACTCAAAACTTAAATACTCAAGACAAGGGGTGGGACAATATATCAACATTATGATATTGTGTAGTTTTGATCGTATCATATCATATTGATAAGACTCGCCCCCTAAATTGATTTACTAAAGTTACTGCTCCATTAGTCCATGTTGTGGCACTAATTAAATGAACAGGTTAAACCTGTGGAAAACAGTATTGGTTGTTGAATTAATATTGGTCTGTGAAACTGACAATAAATCAGTAATTCCTGATATTTGCTTATTTAAGAGTATTTTATCCTCTTCAGTAACACAGATGCTGTAAAGTATTGTAGAGAGCTGTCTTATGTGATATATCTAGTATTGGAGAATCACAGTATCATGATAATATTGTTATCGTGACATGCCCTGTGATTCCCACCCCTACTTACATTTTTCTTGATCTGGAGCTCTTAGCATTCATTTGTTTCAAAAGATCTGGAGTACAGGTTTATCTGACCACGTTACAGATTTACACTGTTCAGTGTCCATCTCAAATATGTCCCATGAACCAACAGATGCCACCCTTGTACATGGTTAACATATGGCTTTTTATTTGCACGGTAAAGTGGCAGTTTTAGTGGCATTTGTGAATTAAACTCTTTATTGTAGTGCTTGGCAAAGGTTTGCCAAAGTAATCCCTTGCCCATATGGCTGTTGATGAATGATTGCACTGTATGATTGGCATTGTATTAGGCAACAAATTAGCAGTCAGTGTTAGAAATTGATGTGTTGAAGAAGGAAATATAGGCAACTATAAGTATGTGAGCCACTTTAACAGGGGCCAGACTGTAATGGCCTAATGACCTCAGTAGGGTTGCAGCGGTAACCGGTTTCACGGTATACCATGGTATTAAAATGCACGGTTATCATACCGTGTGTGTTTGCTTATTACCGGTAAAACGCAAGCCAGCGGAGAAACTCACCCGCGCATGCGCAACTCTGCTCCGCTTCAGCTGCTCAGCACACAGCGGTGAGAACAGCAGAAAGTGCATCAGAATAAACAAATCTCCGTCCGCCTACAAAAAGGCTAAACTAAAATCAGCAGTGTGGGACTATTTTAGATACCCGCCGAACGCACCCGAGGATGGTTATCCGATTTATAATCAATGTTGCCGTAAAGTCACAGCTAAAGGTGGACATACGTCAAACCTGTTCTCCCATCTCCAAGAACACCACCCCGCCGTGCAGCGCAAAGTATGTGTTTAGTTTATAATTTTAATCTGAACATAAATAAAACCTCTTTGTAGTCGTGCACAACCCATGCGGTAAGCGCCCGCAAAAGCGCTGAGTTATCCGAAATTTGGGCACGCAGGTACAGGCGTGAAGTGCGTGCTACGACGGATTCACGTGTCCGTGTAAAGGTGCTCGCCGGACTGGATGTGAAAGACGCCATTCATTTACATGCGTTCATTTTCAAATTCTGACGTGCCTGTTTTTCATGTGTTAAAATCAGACTCAGAAATAAATCCCCTCTATCTGGTTATATACCAACTTGGCAGTAAAACGGACGTTTACAACAGTTGTTGATCAGACACTGACCCAGGCTCAGTTTATCAGATATTAAATAATTTAAACTTAAATAATTGTACTGAATAGTTTAAACACAGGATCTTTACTTCTTAGAGGACATGTAATGTGTGACACGTGTGTGTGTGTGTGTGTGTGTATATAAAACTTATATATATATATACACCCTTAATGACCTTAAGAGTAGTGGAAAAACCTGGTTTCCTTCACCTAATGGTGTACAGTTTATTTTTTTTAAGGAGACATTATCTATATAGTTGTTCCAGGTTTCTACAATAAACAGTTAATTGAACAAAAAACCTTTGTTGTAATTTCTTTAAGGGTCAGTTTAATAATATATGTAACAAACTGTGATACCGTGATAACCGTGATACCGCGGTATTTTCTGAGACGGTTATCATACCGTGAAAATCTCATACCGTTGCAACCCTAGACCTCAGACAGGCTGTAAGAATGGGCAATAAAATAATATCACAATATTTCAGGTATTTTCTGATAATTATATTCTTGGTGATATGACAAAACATATATTTTTATTTATATGTATTATTTAGTATAAATATAACATATACATTCAGAAGTAACTTAATCTGTAAACATTTGTCTATTATTACCATTTTTGATTATGTATAAAATAAAATAATACATAATAATACAAATAATGTACCAACAAAAATCTACCACAAATCTAATGTGCATACATATAAATTGCAACCAAACCATTAGAGTAACACAGAGTTTCAGTCACCTAAGGCTCAGTAATGCAATTCATGAAGGTCTTGATATTTTACTTTCTACCAAAAAGATGAAAGAGGCATCAGTGTAAATTGAGGTCTTATATTAAAATAAGTTTTGAAAGCTTCTTTTTCATCATGTTCATCATATTTCTGTGCTCTTGTTTTACATGATTTTTTGGTCTTTATTTAATATTGCGTATAAATGAGTCTTAAGAGAAAATGTTGTTGTGGTAAAATAAACTGAGAAGGTCAGTAGCGTCACTGCTTTTAAACTACGCCTGAAGCAGACATTAAACTAAAAGCAGAGCTACAGTAAATCCACTAACTAGAGTATGTGTGGCCCATTACTTTGTACAACTGGACTCGGAATCAATGGGATTAATGCATTAGTGTAGCCTGATGTTCCCTGCTTTTGATTTGTCTTAATGGTCCCTCGGATGCAGAGTTTCTCTATATTTTATAATCTATTCAACCTATTAGTGTATAAACACATATGAATATTTAAAGAAACCGCTGGGATGTTTACTTTACTCCAGTGTGTTTGTGGCAGAAGCGGGGTGGGAGGGGAGGGCATGTCTGGAAGGGGTCATTTTTCAACACTCTTACACAACACACTGCAGTATAATGTTGTACAGCTGCGTCTGCTTTTTCTTCATCCTCCACGTATTTTAATGCGTTTAGTAATTGCCCCTCCCTGCATTTTAGTGCACAGTTAAGTAATATGCAGGGTTCACTCTGAGTGGGAGATTGCTGCGCTAAATGAATATTTATCTCGCCTTTGGCTTTGTTCTCAGGGTAAACGCTTATTTTTTTCTAATTGCGATGGGAAAACTGCTGAAGGACTGTGGTCTAAGGCTGCGTAGATGACTAGTGGTGCAAAAATGGGCCCATTCCCATTAATGTTAATGTGAAAGGTGCATATCTGCATACAGGTTGATAAGTTCATCAAATGCCTGATGCCTTGTTAGCTGGCAAGTAGTGAGTGAGAGAGTTTTAAAGCATACGTTCAGGTTAAATAAAACCAAATCATGACTGCTGACATGCTCCCAAAATAAGCAGGTTTTTGCAAAACACAAAATTTAACACAGTAACCATGGAGTCATCTGCTGTAAACATGCCTACTGGCCCCCTACAGTGCAACAGAGCAACAAAAGTCTCTAGAGTGAGATTTTCTGGTTTAAAGGCTCTTTTGATTATGTAAGTACTTGGGAGGATCCACTCTAAAGTGGATTTTTTGGAGGGCATTCTATTATACACATTTTTATTTGTCTGTTTTTTGTTTGTTTGTTTTGGAAAAGGTATTATATATTTAATTGTATATATTAGTAGAAAAGTTCATTAAAATAGTAAACTTGAAAAATGTGTTAATCTTTATTGTAATTATTGTTTGGTAGCAATTCATAACACAATTGCAATCTAAATTAAAAGCTGATAAAAGCTATGTAAGAGTTGTTTGGCAGTTGATAGATTAATATTCCAAATAGTTGATTATTTGTTTCAATAACTAATCGATTATTCAACTGTTGGCAGAGTATATTATCATTATAGTATAGTATTGTTTGTACCAGACAGTAATCAGACTGGCCAGATTGCAGTAACTGTAAAATCCCCCCAAAATTATAATAATCACAACAGTTACAGTATTCTAAAAATTAAAGCGCTTATAGCTTACCACCAAATTACATGCATGACCTTAATTATATTCTGACTGTTGACAGCCCACCCACCCACCCTAAGTCACTCATCTGGTCATCACCTTTTCCCTACCTGCTTCTCTATCTATTAATTAAACATACATGCCCCCATTCAGGGACACACACATTATGTTGAATTTACCAATGCCTAACCAATGCAAAATAAGTGTTAATATATGATAAATAAGTATAAATAGATAAATAGATGATGCTGCTCTAAAACATTTCCACTGGATGCATTTCTTATCGACAACAATATATTTTCCCCATTCAAAGCTTGTACCTCATGCCATTGTAAAGGCAATTTTGCAACTTCTGTAATATTGTATTATTAAAAACTTGCCCAGCCAAGTGTCAAGTGTCTAGACTCTGTTCCATTCTAGTCTATCATCTCTTCACTGAATAGGTTGGTGATTGAAATGTTTTATTCAAAGGCTGACTGTAATGAGGAGACATGCAGAACATTCTGCCTTTGCAAAAGTCGAGTTAAGAGGACTCTCTTTGATAGCACTTCCCCTTCGTGTACTCCTCCTCTGGAATGAATATTTGCCGAAGAGAGAAGAGTTAAGCGCTTCATTACCAATGTGGGAAAAGAGCGATAGCTTCATTGAGCGGTCCAGAGAAGCGCTCCTCTGTCTGGGATGAAATGTTAGACTGTCCTAAAGAAAAGATTCTGTCAGTGGGTCAGGATAGACAGCGGCTCTCAAACAGAATTCTGTTTGCTGATGTGTATGCCACGCACTCCCAAGGGGTCGGTGTACCGTCAGAGTCCGGGAAATGATCGTTTATCAAACCAAGACATCCCACATCCGCTGGCCTAACGCCGCTCTCCCCTGCTTTATGATTTATCAAGTTAAAAAGGTCACTCTGCCCTGCTGTAATTAATTCTGTCTTGTTTTATTCTGGGCTCTGCATGGGAGTGCCCTCTCCGTTACTGGCACACTGTTTTCTTAATGAAATCTATGGGCAAGATGCATTGGAAAAAAAAAGTCTTTACTGCCTGTGGACATAGCTGTATATACTCTTGATGTTTACACCTGTGAACGCAGAAATATGCACTAAGTATTAGATGTATTGGATGTTGGTATCGGAGCCTAATTGGCGAGTACAAGTATAATCATATCAGCATGGCATCGGGCTCAATCTGATCGGTATTCAAGCATATCTCCTTGCAGCAATACTCAGAATGCACTGGTGGTGCATTTTTCAGTGCAACTTAAAGTGAAACCCAATCTTTTTTTGCGTAACTGACACGTTTCCAGCTGGTAGCCTGTCCACCGAAACCACACAAATCCATATTTTAAATCTTGACATTTATTTGCTGTAGATGAAATAAAACAAAGAATTAACAAAGAAGTCAAATCAAATTAACATACATGCATCTTATGTCCACTTTCCTCCATCTGAATATCCTAATTTAGTCCACGGCACGAAGATGCGGTCAGAAAAACTTATGACTCCCTTGTTTAACATCAACTATGAAACTTACAGGCATATCACGTGGTATCTATGATCTGACTTTACACACAGTTTAAGGCCAAAACATTAGAATAAATCTATTACTTTGCAAAGAGCAAATAATACACATTTAAAATAAAGTATTTATATAAGAATAAGATATATGGCCTTGTAGGGGTGGGAATCGTTTACTATCTCACGATTCGATTCGATTCCGATTTTGGGGGCCACGATTCGATTCAAAATCGATTTTTGATTCAAAACGATTTGAATTATAAAAATTTCTGCTTCTGGCTTATGAATCTTATTGAAAAAAAACCCTCCATAATATACACTGGTCCTGGAGCAGGTAATGTGTTACAAAAACAATAAAATGTGCAGGAATGTGGGTCCTCAGTGACAGAGGAATCACTGGGATATCACAATGACGTTAATGAACAATAAATAAATAATAAATAACACTGCTTTATTACCAGGCTACTAGCGGTGGTGTGTAGGTGACGCTGCTGGGCTGATGTGATGATAGCAGTGGAGCGCTAAAGTTCAGGAGCAGCTGCTGATTAACTAGTTAACTTTAAGGTCGTTGTATTTCTTCAGAAAGGGGGCAGGAGGTGGAGAAATTAATTCATATGGTCCATTCCTTAATTCCTCTGTGATGAGGAGCTGAAATTAGCTCTGATTAGCTTATTGTATTTTTCCGTTCCGCCTTAAATGCTGCAGCCCGCTGCCATCTGTAGCGTTATTTAAGGTGGAACTGGAAAGTTAGCTAGTTAGCTAGCTAACAGTTACTGAAACTAACTACTAGCGATCTTTTTTATGCTTGTTATGAAGCATTCTGCCATAAAACATTGAAACTACACGTTAATCTAATGTAATATAGTGCTTGTTCTGCCATCTTACCGGTGATTCTCAAACACCTACGCTCTGTGTGTGTCTGGAAGATCTCCGTTTGAAAGGACAAGCGCTATCCCCAGGGTTGCCAGGTCCAACAAAAATACCCAGCCCAAAATCAGTCTAAAACCCGCCCCTCAGAATCGATTTTGGGACATTTTAAATCGATTCTGAATCGTAGTAAATGAGAATCAAGATTCTTATGTGAATCGATTTTTTGGCACACCTCTATGGCCTTGCCTAAAGACATTTGGAGGCATTTTGCTTCCTGCATTTTGATCATTTTCCTGTCTTGCTTTTCTCATATATATTTCCATTACGTATTCGGCACCTGCTGTAAGGAACTCTAAATGTAAAACGTACAATATATCTCGCTTCAGTGTGCCTCTCGCTGAACATACTCGTTTGTGGGGAATTTGCTGTGTGTTACCCTGCCTGAGTGAAAAACATTTGTTTTCTTTATTCAGGACATTGTGTTTTCATTATATCCTGTTGTACGTTCCTGTCTTTCACATCACTGCTGCATGAGAAGTATGATTTCCGCCTTGTTAGATATTGTTCCTATGGAAACAGCGAGCGCACAAGGGTTCAACTAATCATTATTCAGGCCAGTTCAATCGTACAAAGAATTTTAGACTGCGCAATCTTTCCACTTGCAGATAGTGTTCTGGTTAAACCCTGGTTTTCTCTTGTGGCACGGGGCTCTGACCTTCTCCCTCTTCTCGCCTGCAGTTTTGATTCAGGAAGCCCGTGAGCTGTTTGCTGGACCTGATCCAAATGATTCAGCTGTGTGATTATGTCAAAGGCTGACCTTTTTTTTGTTGGAATGACTTTGACCTTTTCAAATGCCTGTGGATGATGGAAGTTGGCTTAAAATAAAGAACCTCGATAATGTGGAACAAAGACCCTTTTTCCCCTCTGCTACACAAAGTTTCTCATTTCTCGTCCAAATATCTAGAGTGACGTTGGCGAGGTCGTATGTCTGATCATGTGGAGGACATGGAGGGCATTGCTACATTTCTCTGCAGACTGCAGAGCTTCAGATAGGGTGGGGATTTTCGACAATCTGCCACCTTCTGTCTGCTGAGACGTTGGCATCAGCGAGAGGGCAGGAAGTACAGTATGTGAGGGTATGCTAATAGAGCCTCGTCCACTTTATTTTTAGAGCTGATCCCCTCAGAGTGTTCTGTCTCTCTATCTCTCTCTTGCTCTCTCTCTCCTTGTCTCTCTCCTTTCGATGAGGAAGCAGTGAGTCACAGGAAGTGAAGTATTGTGAACCTGGCAGAAGAGTAAGTACAGTGTGTAAATATCATGTCCTTGGGATTTGTGTGTTTTTTCCATTATAACAAACCAAACTTGTAGTGTTTTTTTTACCAGAACTGCTGTTTTTCCCCTGTTAAAAATGTTTTCACTGGGGCAATGGTATTCAAGTACTAGTTCTAATAAACTCCTGCTGTCAGCCTCCTGTGTAAATGTGCTTGAAACACACATTTCCTACCCCTTTATACTTTATAAAAATACATTGATCAGCCATAACATTGGTGCTAACCACCAATGTTGTGCTGATATAATAGACTGAAATTGAGGCATGGACACAACAATACTCATCAAGTCTCCTTGATGTGGAGAACTGCACAAGTGCAGTAGCCAAACCAAGCCAAATTATCATTTTTTTCTGTGTTATTGGCTCATACTCTAATTTTATTAGTGATTTAAACTATGAGCCTGGACTTGAGAGTGGAAGTAACTGTACAAAGGCATTGCAAAAGTGGCTGCAGACTAGTAAACAGATCTTTACTAGGATTTTGGGACCAGCCCATTCAAGCACTGTAAATCAGAAGACTATTTGGTTGGTGTAACTTGGACAATGCCAAGCTTGTGGGGTGCTTCCAGTCAACAGTGGTGAATATTCACTGCCTGTGGTCTGAGGAGAAATAAACTAGGGACAGGGCCTTTTAGTGCCAAAGGCATTTTTTTACACAAAGCAATTTTATCTGTGCCAAACTGACAACATGGATCCTTTATTTGTGGTACAAATAAAATAAATGATTAACAATTGTTATGGAAGGAATGTGTTGCTTACATTTATATTTGCACATAAAGTCAGGCCTGTTGCAACAAGGCAAGCAAACCAATCAATTGCCTTTGGCCCTGGGCTGCGTGGGAGCCCCCAGACAGTGACAGGTTTTCAATTATATGCAACTGTGTGAGCTGCCCTTTAAATTCTGTGACGGCCAATGCAGGAAAAAACAACAACACTGTTAGTGGAATCCCTCTCAAGGGCCCGTCCCACTAGATGCTGACAGCAGCCAGCCAGCCTAGTTCGGCTTTCCTGCAGCTGACAAAATATGACCAGTATGACCAGATCTGTTCCAATTTCACTGTTTATCATATTAAATACATAATATTTAATGAAAAGTTCTCTGCTTTTCTACCTATTCTGGATCTGGATAATCTACCTAACAAATGGGGGTAGAAATAACCTACTATAAATCTGTGCATAATATAACCTGACATTCATGTCCATCTATTCACTGTTTTAAATCATCAGGTATGTCTGTCTAATTCTCAAACACCAGAATGACTGTATCTACTATGTTAAGCTACAAATAGTAAGTCTATGTACTAAACATACACATTATCTTGGGGTGTTTCTCAGCATTGGTAGTTGTGAAAACAGCTGTATTTCTTCTAAATATCAAAATCAGAATTTCAATTTGCTTGGGTCCCTCAAATGCCATGAAACAGCCCTGTACATAAGCATTTGGCTGAAGCTCTTGTCCAAGGTGAATTAAATTTGTATCAGGGTAAAAGACAAAAAAAAGAAGGAGGTGATGTTACCCCACTTTGCTACTCCAACTGCAGTGCACACAACATAGTGTATCTGCAAACTGGTCAGACTGCCCATGTTAACCCCAAATGCTTTCAAAAGCAATTGTTGGAACTGGTGCAGTTGCTTGTTTTTCGGATTTGTTTCAGGTTTCACATTCTGTCTATCCTGTAGAGGCATCAGAGTATATCAGTGTGCTGTCTTTAGCATTTAACCTGAATTTGAATGCAAATTACTACCTCTGGTAGCACGCTTTCATTTTAGTGTTTCATTTGTAGAACAGCTGTGGCAGTGCACTCATAAGAGCGCCAGATGTAGTAGCATAGGTGGCGGTGCAGGTGTCACTACGGAGGTATTGGCCTTGGTAACACCTGAATGTTGGTTTATTCCCACTGCTCCCAGTTGTTTTTAAACAGCATTTTCACCCATGCTTTGATTGTGTCACCCTTAGACACTGACTGTGTATCAAACTTATCTCTGAAATTCAGCCTGTCAGCTCTTATCTTTTGCCTTTCATGCAATAATACACTTCAGAGCCTTAGCAGTTGTTGCTTCACAGTGGCACTCTAATGTGAAGCAGATATAGATTTAAAGAAGGCAGAAGGCATGTGTGTGTGTGTCTCACTGCATTTGCCCGCCTGCTTGCTGGCTCAACATGGATGTTCTCGTATGAGCTGGAGTTTAGAGCCGCATCAATGTTCTTTAAGTGCTGGCCAGAGCGAGCAGGCATCCTCAGCACCTGCAATATGAAAAGAAAAGGAGGGCTGGCATTGTAAAAGATGAACATTTGTGAAGATTCATGTGCAAAAAACAGATAAAGGTATGTTTAAAATGTCAGCTTTGTCTTTGCAGGAAGAACAGGGTCACATAAGGCAAATTATCCTTCTGTGGCATAGTGTTGCCCTCAGGCAACAAACCAAATATCTCTTTATTACATCCTTAAATAATTTATTTACTTACTTATGTTTAAAATAATGGCATCTCTATGTCTTACACAATGAGGCGAGCAGGTGGGTCATAAATAAAAATATGTATATCTGCAAGAATATGTAAAGAAGTGTATTTGGCTATTTATATTCTTACTATTTTTATACTTTGTTTCTTACTGCATGCTTGCTGTAAACTTAGGAAAACAGTGTTTTTTTTTTTTTTTTTTTCGTTGTCTTGTACCTTAGAACACTTTTGTTTAAAAAAGAATAATCATGATAAAGCAATGGTTCTCTCTCATCTCTGCTGCTCGAGACCTTGCATATTTTGGGTGCTTGCTTGCTCTAAGACACCTGATTCGATTGATCAGCTTATCAGAAGTCAAAATCTAAGTGTGAGTTTGCTATATCCACAGGGATTCCCCAGCTTGAAAAAAATATTTTTCCTCCTGCAAAATATAATTAATGCCATAGAGCATTAAACCATACACATTATTCTACATCTTGCTTGGTATGAAACTAAAATAACACACTTTAAAAAAAAAAATCACAAAATATCTACCAGAGGCAAAAAGTATCTGCTTAATTTTAATTTTATTTTACTCCAGTCTCTGAGACACAGAGCATGAGTGCAGTGCTAATATATATACAACATGTTGGTCATTAATTTCTGTAGAAATGTTGTAAACATGTTTGTATTTTAAATATCACAAAATATATCAATATATATATTCCAGAACATCAGAATATCACACTGTTTTTTTCTTTTCGAAAAAGCAAGAAAATACGTTATTCTCCTAAATACTTCTCATGCATGTGCTGAATGTTGCAAAAACAAATCAAAGTGAGAAAATCAGACAGCATCTGTATAGTATCTAATTTATTGATTAGACTCACAGATAAAACAAACATTTGGGAAGCCTGAGGGGAGAAATGTTCATGTTTCATCTTTGAGTCTAATAAAAATAAAAAAATAAAAAAAAAAAGTTAAAGAAATGTAATTTACTAAAAAACTAAATAAATTAGATGTATTTGGACTCTAACTAATGTGATCTGCTCATAGGTGCCACTAAACAAAAGATGAATAATGGAGTGTCTTTTGCTGGAGCACAGTTGTGGGGGCGGACTGTTTAGGAGCAAACAGCTCAAAACGGGTGACTTTCCAGCCTCTTTAGGTTGGGTGTTTCACGTCGGTGTAAGTGCTGCTCTTCAAACAATCTTGAAAGATAATTCCGTGAGTGAAATCTGAATGCTAAAATTGGGCCGAAGAACAAAGGCTTGGAAGGCGTGAATCAAACAGGGTATTAATGCCTCTTTGCCTTTCTTTCATCATATTTTGATGCTCCCGGTGATTATTACCAAAAAAGGGGGCTCTTTTCAGTCTGTCACATCCACTTCCTGTAAATGGACGTGATTCATTGTTCTGTAATTACTTTTGCGTGGTCGTGATTTATGTGTAGGTGCTCTCTAATAATAATATAATCACATACCTGATGAACCTAAGTAAACAGGCAATGGGAAGACAAACAACTGATTTACTCAGGTCATTTGTCATTCTGCTCTGCTACTGTTTCATGTAAATCAAAGATTCATTTGTGTACCAGTGTTTGCTCATTAGAGAGATACGATTCCCGCAGAGCTTGCTCTGATAACAATAGAGTCTTTATGGCTGGTGTAATGCGTTTCTTCAGAGCATTAAAAATA
Source organism: Astyanax mexicanus (assembly GCF_023375975.1). Classification (NCBI taxonomy): domain Eukaryota; kingdom Metazoa; phylum Chordata; class Actinopteri; order Characiformes; family Acestrorhamphidae; genus Astyanax; species Astyanax mexicanus. The sequence continues at coordinate 51,393,762 of NC_064417.1, forward strand.
GTTGGCTGAGTTGACTGACTGTTTGTCACTGGTAGTTTTATGCTTGACAGTTTTATTGGCAGGGTACTCATGTCTAGGCCTGTCATGGTGATAATGTAACAAATTATTTCACAATATATAGATATGACCTTAGTGTTTTGTGCCGACCTCTATACTGGCCATTGTGTTTCACTACCGTAAATGAGCTGGTACACTATACCAACTGTATGTACAATAGTTTGTGGATACCCATTCTAATGAATATAGTACATTAAGCCCCTGTTCATAAGTTGTACTAATTGCTGACACAGATGTGCAAATGCACACAGATGCACAGCTTAGATGGTTCCTGTAGAAAAAGTGTTGCCAGTTCAGAATCATCGATTGGAAGTAGCTATTGGTATCTAAAACCTTTTGGAGACCTCACTTCAGTTTGCACTTTATGTTTTTAAACGCAATCTGATCCTCACACCAAAGCTTACAGAAAACAGAAAAATAAGAGTAGCCCTTCCTTGTACAGTAGAAACATTTACTCCAACAAAAGCCAGCTTAAACTTGTATTTAATACTTTGGTATTTGAAGAAAATGAGGAAAGCGCAAGTGCCTTTTGTGCTTTTTGTACTTTTGTATTGTACTTATGTATTTATGTGTTGTTAAAACATATTTACATTTTTTATTTTTTATTTGAATTCCAGTGCCTGAGTATTATTAAAAATGTCTCCATGTAGCTTCTTATCTGTTTCTTTTTGTCAGGGTTGTCAGAGATTGTCAGAGTCCAGAACCAACCCAAAATCTCTGGGTGCATGGCACAAACACCCCCTGCATAATGTGCCAGTCCATTGCAGGGTACCACATGGAGATGGACCGATCTGTGTTTTTTGGGGGGTGATTTCGAGCTCCGGGCGGCTTTCAGCTTGATTTCCGATTCTGGAGAGGGCCAAATACCACATTAATGCCACATAATGGCAGGCAAACCCATACAGAACTGCACTGTTGGGCTCAAAATGGAAACAACAGAAATTGCTGCTTATCCAGCTCTAAAAACAATCTGGATGTGATTCCTTTAGCTTTCTGGCGACTGGTTCCTTAAGTGAATTATTTCAGCTGTGCTTCAGCTCCGGAGTTTTATCTAGAGGTTGGACAAGGAACTGCAGCGCCCTGTGACTAAGCAACAACTGCTTAACTCCTGAATTGGATCAGATAAATCAAAGGAGTATCAGTACCGATTGTGTATTTTGGAAAAACATTGGACAATACTGATACATAGCTGATCGATTTTCCCATCTCTAGTTCCACATACATAATGTTGTTTTTTTTTTTACATCCCCCAAACCAAATACTGCATGGTGCATTGTGGCACACTGTGGAAACAAACAGTGGCTGGTGTCTGTGCACCAAGCCAGTAATTCAGATTTAAAGCCCTGATGTTTCAGAAGCAGTAGTGGTGATCATTTTAATAATAATAATAATAATAATATTTGTAGCGGAAATGGCCAGTATTTTTAACACACTGTATCATCCAAAAAACTATATATATTAGTTATAGTGACAGACCTACACCAGAAATGCACACGATTTCGAGAAGCTAAGTGCTTTAGCTTAATGACATCCATCACAAATGTACACTACATTAACCTGCCACCGCGGTTTACGCTATTAATAGGTCTGATTTGACCATGTCACTGTTTAATGAAAGCCAGGAGCGATGTTATGCTGAAGGTCTGTCGCAGGACCACTGAAGCAGGTTCTTAATGCTGCACCGTGGATCAGAGGGATCACTGCGAAATTGTATTGATTGAGGGAAGTGTGAGGACGGGGGTCAGCTCTAACAAGAAGCCTTTCTTTATCATCATCGCCGCTCAGATCTCTGGCTGTGAGGTAGCTAAAGGAAGAGGAAGGGGATTTGGAGGGGACAAGAGTGAGCAAATGAGAGAGTGAGCGTGTGAGTGAATGAGTAGGGGTAAAAAAAAGAAAAAGAAAAGGGGGATGGTCACCAGGGGGGAAGTGTGCCCTTATCAAAGTCTTGCTGCAGCACTCTGGGACCGGAGTGGAGCGAATGGCTTCTCCTGCTCGCTGAGTAATGAGGCTGCAGGCTCTGCTGAGTGATTAAACTCGACATTACCCCACAACCTGCACAGCTTGCCTGCATCCTGCCAGTCGCACTGACCCAGCCTCCCGTGCTGCGGTCTCATGCCTCTTTTATCCTGGAGCAGCAGCTCGTCACAGCCCTGTCGTAGGACTAGCATAATCGGAACATTATTATAACCCCTTCAACCCTGAGGACCCATTGGCAGGTCCAGGTTGCCTGTACTTACTCTCTCACTCTCTCTCACTGTAATACCTAGAGCACTCTGCCCAGCAGTAAAGAGGAAAGAGGAAAATGAGCGGCCAAAGCAGCAGGCGTATGTTGAGCAGCTTGTAGTAGAACAGAGTAGCTCTCAGCATCTGTGTCCTTTTGGCTTTCGTTTGTGAAACACTGAATGAATGAAGACTGCTGCGCTGCACCTGGCTAGTGTGTTATAGAAGTGTTTTGGTTAGGCATTCCCTGCAAGAGCAGTTATCCCAAGATTGGCCTCCTCACTGCCTGTTTTCTTCATTCATCTTAAAATAGCCTATTCTTACTGTTAAAGTATATAACCAAGTTATTATTTTAATAATAATAACAATAATCTAACAATTTAGCTTAGCTTCAGCTGACAGTCTGTGATTATCTGTACAGAAGCTAGCTCTGCTACCCTCTGATTTGGCTAAAAGATGGCAGGCCTAGTAATAAAAGATAATATTACTCAATCCACAGAATCACTTGTGTGTCCTGTAATACATTATAGAAGACATTACCACCCACAGTGGACAGCACTAATGGTTGATAGTGTTTTTTAAACCACAAGCATTACATTCATTACAATGACCTAGTTGAGCATCACATTAAAATAATGGTAATAAAGTAGTGTGCATTAAACAAGATTTTTATAAGACGTTCAGCCTCCCTTAGAAATATCAGTAAATTAGTCAACTAAAAATAATTGTTTGAATAATCAAAAAAAAAAAAAAAAAAGATAGTTGCAGCGTTATTGAGCTCCTTCAGCCTGGTAATGTTAATGCAGCCTAAATGTTGGTGTATTACATTTCTCTGTCTGTATACTCCTCTGTCCAGGCACGTAATGAGAATCGTTTCGCCATTGTTGTGATTCAGACAGAGGTTGGAGCGGGATGGCTCCAGGGGCGTGTTTTGCAGTTGACTGCAGAAAGCCCCAGCAGATTGCTTCACCTGTGATGGCTTGTAGTTTGCGTTTAAAAAGCGAAGCCTGTGAGCAGTCTCTTCCCCTCTATTAAGTGAGAATCGGTGGGCTCCAGGCATCCCTGATGGGAGACGGCCTCAAGGCTCTGCTTACTGCTGCGTGTCTCTGCTCCAGAGGAGAGATGTTCTTATGTCAAAGCTACACGAGCTATTTCCCCTGCCTGGGTGGCGGGATGTTGGCGACAAGTTGAATTTAATCCAGGAACGTCCTGACAGCCCAACAGAAAAGAGGAGGACTTAAGCAGCAGCAACTAGTCAGTATCTAGCAGGACGCCTACTCGCACCAGCATGTTCCTTGCCGATGCAAATGCATTTGCATGTGAAAACACACTAAAACGCGCGCACACAATCACACACATACACACACAGCTGTCCGCTGGCGTGCCATAATGAGCTGAATATCAACTTTTATGAAGCATGTTTTATTTATGTAATATCCCCCATTATAATCTGAAAGTATACCATCTGTGTTGTAGTTCTCTGTTCAGACTTCACACAGCCAATCCAGACACACAGACAAAGCAAACATTAGCTCTGAGCCAAGGACTGGGTATAAGCATGGACAGCATGGCTCCACTATCCTCTGTTCTACAGAAATTTAGCCAAAAACATCCGCCATGGTGTCTAATTTGCACCCAGAGCAGAGTCTGCAGTAGTGTACAGTAGAGACCAGATTCGCCAGACTACTTTTTTAATTTAACAAGTTCACAGAACAACCTAAAGGACCAGAAACATAGCAGATTTTTCCACTGTTTCTCCAGTTTGTCCAGAAATTATAACATCCCAACAGTGACAGTTCAGTTAAGTATTTTAATACCAAACTATTTTAATTTCCATTTCTATCAAATTACAGAACCTCAGCTCAGCTCTGTTTACCGCTGAGACAAATCAAAGCTTCAACGGTCCAGTTTAACCCCCAGAGAGCCAGCACGCACCATTAAAGGAATTAAAGGAAGGAAAAATAATGTTTTAAACGCTGTTTCGACTGGATCCAGACAAGAAAATTAATGTGACAAGTAGGTCTGTCGTGATAATTACTTTATTAATTAAATAATTAATTGTACAATAAATTAACATGACGTTCACAGCACAGATTTACTGTTGTTGGTGACTTTCACATCATTTAATAAAGGGATATAGACAACTGTAACTTCAGTTTTAATGCAACTCAAAACCACATTCACTTACTTGCGTGTGCTCTGCAGCAGCGTGGGGAAATGTATAAAAAAATATGTTGTCAGTCAGTCAGCTATTTACAGTATCTGACTCAAACTTAACCAGAGCTGCTGCTGAACGTGTAAATGAGCCTCCCGGTCCATCACCAGCAAACAGCACTATCAGCACAGGTGACTGGTGATGTTTATATCATAAAAATAATCAGTTTCCTGACTCCAAAACCAGGATCTGTTCTGGACACTGAATATACGAGGAGATCCTGTTAACATGTCAAAGCTGATATGTCAACTTTATATAAAAACTGTATGTATGTGTATATGTATACATTCATACACACACCCACCCACAATAAATTCATTTATTGCAATAAATCGTCCGTTAAATACAGTTATCATGGCAGGCCTATTGAAGAGCGCTAACCAAGACTGACCACAGAACTACACTAATGTTAGCTGGCTGGCTAACAACTTTTAAGATCAAAATGGCTTTTTTAGGCTAACATCAAGCTAACATCAAAATGCTAAAAGTGTCTGTCAATGCAGCCAAAAGCATTGGCGAGTTGCTACTTTAGCCAAGGTTGGCAATCACTTAATTTCTACGTTTAGGTTTAACCCCTTTAAAAATGAAAAAAAAGTACCAATACTAGCTCAGGAAAAAATAAATGGAAAGTGTGTGTGACATTTTGTCATTAAAACATACAGTATGGTAATGGGCGAAGCTACACACCACCATACTGCAACGAGCCAACAGAGGTGCTAGACCTGTGGTGGCTTTACTTTTGAGAGACCTTGTCCTCAAGCTGTCCATGCTTATATACATTCATTGCTTTGAATAAGGGCAAGCTCATTAATCTCTTCATTTGGGTGACTTTATTAACATACTTTCTATTAGCAGGCATTTCCAAACCTATTTAACAGCACTAGCTCTCGTAATTGTGTTTGCCTTTTCATCAGTTTCACAAAGCAAATTAAAATGTGGAGACAGTTCTGAGCTTTTGCAAACAGAGCTTTTAGATTTATGAATAATAGATCAAATGTAAGATTGTTCGAGCTGCTACATTACAGGTCAAACATTTGACTTTTCCCCATTTACTGATGACCAGATCAGACATTATAGGCAGTCATTTGTGGTTTTAAAAAAGCTGTATTAAATGGCTGCTGAGGTTTTATTTATTTATTTATTTTATTTATTCCCCAGTAGCGTGCTGTGAATTTTAAATGGGTCCGACACCGCTCGGGAGGTCACATTCGCCCTCGTTTCCTGTGAATAAGTGCGGCATTGCAAGGTTGGCCTTAACTGGGAAAGCTGGGGGAGGTTATTTGCTCAACATAAGGATTTGACAGGAAACACAATACCTCTGACTGTGTCTGTTTAGTGATACAGATCTGTATCTATATTTGCATATGTGTCAGAAGTGGGCTTGGTCTTTTCTGTGTTTCTTCATAAATAAATTCGACCCAAGATGTGATCATAGCTTCTTTTAACTTAATTTCTTTTCACTAGTTTTGTGGTCCAGATCAAAATGAAGCGTTGCTTTATATATGAATAAAAATCGCTAATACCTATGGGTTCATATTCCCGAACAGAGATTAAGTGTAGTCGTAGACTATATTTCCATTCAGACTTCATTGCTTTGTATGAACTGTATGTGTGTTTCATACACCTTATTGTTGAGGCAAAAACCATAATGTTTGATTATTTTGACAATGAAACATCTGATCTCAATCTGATCATTAGAAAGACTCAGCATGCTTTTGAGCTAAATGGTTCAATGTAGGGGTGGGCGATATGGCTCTAAAATAATATCACGATATTTCAGGGTATTTTTGCAATAACGATATACTTGGCAATATAGGGAAACAGAAAAATAATTCATTCATTTCAGGAATATAGTATAATAGTATAACAGTATAATCACAATGTGGCTAAATAATTAATATAGCTTAAATTAATATAATGCAACAAAAATATTGCAGAAATAATAGAATACTTTTAAGAAAAAACATCCCTATTATCACAATATGGATTTTTAATAACATGATATTTCTGTGTCACGATATATTGTATACGATATAACATTGCCCACCCCTAGTTCAATGTCTCTTGTAGTTAGTTTATTGTACATTACCAATTCCAAAACCAAACCAAACACAAACCTAAACCTAACCCTAAAACCAAACCCGAAATCCGACCACAATTAAAACAAACCAAACTATGTGATCATTAGTGTAGATTACTATAGATTACTATAGATTAACTCAGTTGTACATAAATGTGTTTTATGTATACATAAATATGTTTTATCTGTCTTAAATATTATAATGTTGAAACCCATGTTGTATTTGATCTAATGAGATTGTACACTCTTGAAAATGCTGTGTTCATTTTGTGTTATCAAAGGGAAAGGAGAAATGTAATAAGAGTGGATTTGTTTGATAATTCTTTGATAGTCCAATGAGTGGATCCACAAAGGCAGATTCTAAATTGGGATAAAAGCTAATTTGTAGCTACATTTCATCCATGCCTGTTAAATGTGCATTATTTATGTTGCCTCAGGATTCTGTTATTCTTACATGCAACCCTCTATTTTTATTTCAACATCATAAACTCATGTGCCATAGCTGATTTTATGTAGAGTGTGTTTGGAAATCTGCAGTGGTGTTTGGAATGTTCACTTTTAGAAAACAGATTTCTGTGTCAGATTTAAGCGGGGTTGACAGATTAAAAACCCTGTTCTTAACTTTTGTCAACGTAACAGCCTATAATTTACTGTAATTGATTCTGCTGTGTTGTGTGGGTTTGTAGCCTGTTAGAGTTCAGTGGTAAATAGCAATCATCAAATGAGTCAAACATTTTCTTTTTTCACATGTTTAAAACAGTAGAAATTCAAACACATAGGGCCGTATTTTGCAGTCTATAGGCGAACTGTCATCTGCACACTGCACAGATTTAGGTCGTGTCTGTGTGTCTTTGCTTTCATAACGACAGGAAAAGTTAGCCTTCTTAGCCATTCTGTGCTTCTTGGTAAAGCAAATAACCTGCTCGTTACGCTGTGAAGGTGTGTGAGCAGGCAATTTATGCGAGCTGCACTGTTATATTATTTCGTTTTCTGTTAAATATTGTTGATGTAAAAGATGGGTTTGTGCTGGTGCATGTCCGCATGTGTGTGTAACAAGCGGGGGTGTACATGTGGCGCACCTGCGTTGCCAAGATAGCAATGAGCGAACTAATCATTCAGTGCACTGATTAGCAATACACCAGAAATGTACCTGAACACCAGACCACCACGCCACACCAGAAATATTCACAAGCACAAGCACTATTTAATTGATGCAGGAACATGATATGATAGTTAGTGTGTGTGGTAACTGTGGTTGGAGTTGCTGATGTGAAATCCAAGTAACAAATTTATGCAATTTAGATAATTCTGACATGGTGCATGGTTTTATATGTTAAAAAGAGAACGTCACTCTCCCAGCAACGCAGTCGTGGCTACGTCGTTAAGTCACATGTCTACTTTTTGCCTCTCTGTGATAAACTCATCTCCATTTACATCATGGGAACGTTGTTACTGGGCTACATTTCCCCCTTTAAAACACTGTTGTTAATAATGTTTAATTAAAACAGCCGCTCTTTCGTGATTTCAATTTAAGCATGATTAATCATTTTGCCCTCATGCATGCATACAAATTATCCTGCTTGTACCACAGGAGTACAAGGATGGGTGAAATAACTGGTTCTCTCTTTTTTCAGCACTTTATAGCTGACTATGTTAGAGAAAGTATTAGGGCTAGACTATAAGACTAAAAAAAATGGATCTTGATATGGATGCCCCACAGTTCTTATTTCCTACTCTGAATGTCAGGAGAGCCTCAAAATCCCTGAGCCCAGAATTCAAGAACTGGCTGTACCACACATCGACAGTAGTAAAATCCAGATTTATTATCAATGTCATCTATATGTGTCACATTAAATCAGTTGTAAACACAGTACTGTCAAGGGGCTTTAAGATAAACTTTATTTTTATCATTATTGTAATAAAACATTGTAAGATCTCTGTCCACACGGCTCCACTGGAAGAGGAGTTCAGAAATCTCTACCTTAAAAGGCTCGAGTATCTCGAGTATGTTAGAGTAATGTAGAACTGAAATAAATTAAAATAAATAAAAGCACTGTTTTGTTACGTTGACATTTTGTCTCATCCACATTAATGGGTTCCCCTTGCTAAGCAAAATTATTAACGTCATGGTCATATATCGTACGATAATTTGGTAATTGTCCTGACAGGCCTAGGTATTGCTTACAGTGCTATATTGCGATGTAGAAATGGGGACATGCATTGGTTGGATTTAATGAAGTAAATGACTCAAGTGTTTAGCTAACTGTTTTTTGGCAATGTGTTTTGATATAGTGTACAATTATTGGAGTGCCCTCAACCCTCTGAATTGCCCACTGATGTGAAGTGAGAAGAGTGAAGTAGAACTAAATAGATAAGAGTAGAGTGAGATATAGCAATACATTCACATTAATGCGCTCTTCTGCTTAGAAAAACGCAATGGGCGATATTAAGATCATTAAAACATTAGTAAATGATTGTCAATTGAAATGATTGTCATTAGTAAATGATAGTAAATGATTGTTTACACCAAAGTGTTTAGATAACTGCTTTTCGATAATGTGTTTTTTTAATGTAGTGTACAATTTTTGTAATGCCGTCAACTCAGGTGTGAAGTCATTCTCAGCCCAGACAGATGACTTGTGAGGTAGATAGAACCAGACATTATTTAGTTATTATTGAGGTGAAACCTTCAGTTTCAGGTATTTTGGTCTCTTCCAGGCCAGAGAGATAGGAGGCTGGTCTTGCATGACCTTAGATAACTGCCCGCTGGCATTGCAAAGATGGCCACAGAGTGAACTCACTTTCCTACAAGGAGTTTGATGGAACATAACATTAAAAAAATGGGTAGAGATGATGCACTCCAGTTGTTTGATTGTTTGTTGTTTGCTGCTGTTTCACCTTGAATCGTGTGCAGATATTATTGTTTCCATGTGGATAACACCTGTAAAGCCTTCTGTGAGCTGTTTTTCGTTAGAGTGAGAGTGAATTTCTGGGGTGGGGGGAGTGGATGCTGTGGGTGAGGTTGGCACTTTTCTCTGCTTATGGGTGATAAGTACAGACTGAGATAGAAATGGCCATATCCTGCTTTTATGTGGAGAGAGGAGGCGAGGGATAGTGGATGGTGGAGGTGGCTTGTGTGCATATATCTGTGTGTGTGTTTATGTGTGTGTGTGCATGCCGTCTTTGTGCTGCTGCTGTGCTGAAAGCAACCATCATCTGGCTCACACTTCCATGATGGTCATCTCTATAGCAACTCTTCTTCCTTAAAATCGACCCAAGCTGCAACTTTTTTAATGCTTTTTCTTGTAAAAGGCAAGGAATTGAGCATTTTTAAAGGGAACTAAAACATTTTAATTACATCTTATCATTTTAAACACAAGGGAGGGATTTTAATTAGAGGAGGTGCCGTGTGCTCGTCTCTATCCAGGGGGGATGCTCTCTGTGACATGAAAGCAATTTGTTCCTGTGCCGCCTCTTTTCCTCAACACCCAAACTGTGTCTGATAGTGCAAAAAGGAATTAAACGTAGTGTGTATTGGTGGTGATGGGGAGGGTATGTGGAGTTATTGGTGGAGTTTTAATAAGAATGGGTGCTCCGTAGGCCCTGCCAGCCCTACGCTCGCTCGTTCGCACGCCGCAGATTACGGCTGCTCGCCGCAGTGTGAAAATGACAGGGCACTTTGTTGTCGCTCTTGCCCGAGGTCAAGACAAGTATGCAGCTCAATTTTTGTGAGCTGCTGAAAAGCCTGACGTTTCACGGATATATGAATGAAAAACAGCCTAAAGCTAAAGCGAGGCTGTCATGGACGACCGAAAGACTCCTGTGATTCACTCCACATGGTCGGTGGATTATGGCCGGCGTTCATTGCTTTATTGGTCTTTGAGTTGAGTTATTGCTACCCATCAATGGTAAATGCTCCAGAATTGGATTTGCCATTGTTAAATTCTTTCACAGTCATCCTGGAATGTGTCGTTTAGCACATTTTAACAGAGATCATGTTTCTGTTTATCAGAATCAGAATCAGAATCAGAATCAGAATCGGGCTTTATTGGCCAAGTATGCTCACACATACAAGGAATTTGTGTTTGGTTTCAGTAGCTCACAGTGCACAATAATTGACAATAACATTACAGAAGTAAAACATTTACTCACATAAACACACGCACACACATACAAACATACCTGTAACCTAACTTTACGTGTGCAGAGTTGTATATTTACAGTAAAGTGCTGAGTGCAGCAGTAAGGACACTGGTGCAGTCTGAATAAATAATTAAGTTAAACTGAGTTAAATAAGGCATATAAATATGAGAACAGAAGAATTCTCAGGGAACAATGATCGTTAAGTGATACGAGTTTATCTGAAATATGGAGGCTACATTAATCTGATGTGTATAGTGCCTTCCTGTGCTTTTATTGATCTTAATTGTTTTTGGCACTCATTTGCTGACAAAGACGTTACTGAGAATAGGATAGGATCTGATCTACTGAGTCAGGATTGTGGCCGATTCAAGCATCTTTTGAATGACTTGAGTATTAGCTTGAGGCCAATTCAATTCCAGTCTTTGGTTTTGTTCCTGGCATCCTCTGTGTGCCATTAACACACATGATTCTCAGCTTGCGAGAATCACATGTTTGAATCCTGGGTCATGCAGCTTCACCATCAGCAGCCAGAGTCTGAGAGATTACAGATGGTTATACTCTCAGGCATGTTTCTGTCTGGGTGGGTACAGTAAGTGGCTTTCTCTTCCCTCATTACTCCCATTTGATGCTTGTTGGCACAGGCGTCTGTTGGCTGATGTATCAGAGCTGGAGATCCGGCACTTTCCTCTGAGAGTGCTGTGACGCTGCCTAGCTACGCTGCATGGTTGGTTTTTGGTAAAGAATTGAGATATGGTACGTGTGCTTGTCCTTACCCTCCTTTTCTCTGAGGCATTGGAAATAATAGGGAAAATCTTTCAGAGTGGATGAGTTGATTGGTTCCAATAAATTGGGTAATTTGGGTTAATTTTGTTGCTTTTTTCACCATTGAATAAATTAAATAGCCATATATTAAATAGACATTCAGCATTAAGTTCTCAATTAGGGATTGAATAGGTTGAATATGGAGGCAAAACTGGATTAGAAACCCCCTGAGATTTTTACCTGTTATTTTTTTGTATTTTTATGTTTTTTTGGTATTTTTAATTGATTGACTGCATTGGGAAATATCAAATGTTGTGTAATGCTAGGGGTTCTTCAATGACTTTACCTTGAAAGGGCAAATATTTGTGTTTTATGTGTTTCAAATATTTGAGTTGTTTGCAGATGCATAGAAACAGTCTGCATATTCCAAAATGTTTAATTTTAAAGTTATTAAAGTGTATCTCAGGTTTGAGGAACAGAAATTTCAATATTAATACTTTTTGCTGTACGGGTAGTCAAGCATCCCAGTTTCCGAATTTCTGGTGTAAAGTAAGTAAGATAAAGTGGGGTAAAATGGGGTAGATTGAGGGGGTGGAATGAGGTATAGCTAGGTATAGCTAGGTTGGGATGCACCGTGAATGCTCAAATAAAATTTCTTCTATTCATGTTAATGTGGTCTTCTGCTAAGAAAAACATAATAAGTGATATTAAAGTGATGCTGCATAGGTGCCAGTTGGAAAAGAAGCGAAGTCTAGCACATGTACTTGTCCTCACCGTCCTGTTCTCTGAGGCATTGCAAGTAATAGGGGGAGTCCTGCAGAGTGGATGAGTTAATTGACTCAGATAAATTGGATACAAACTGAACAATTGGGTAAAAAACGAAGGCAGAATTCCGAACTCAGTTTTTCACAGGTTTTCATTCATTTTGTCGCTTTTTTTTTAACATTGAATGAATTAAATAGGATTAAATTAAATAGACGGTGAGCATTAAGTACTCAATTAGGGATTGAATAGGTTGAATAGGGACATGCCTGAGATTTCTTACCTGTTATTGTTTTTTTTTTATGTATTTTATGTATTATGTATTGATGGATTGATTGACTGCTTGGGCAAATGTCAAATGTTGTGTAATGCTTGGACTTCTTCAAGGACATTCCCTTGAAACAAATAAATAAGCAAATATTTGAGTAGTTTGCAGTCGTGAAGAAGCAGTCTGCATGTTCCAAAATGTTCAATTTTAAAGTAATTTGAGTTTATTCCCGGTTTGTGGGACTGAAAATTCGAAATGATTGCTTTTTGCTGTACGGGTACTCAAGCATCCCGATTTCCCTGGTGTTGTCCTGTTATCCTGGCATCATGTGCGTGTTTGCTTTTCCGAGAGCTTTCTGGGAAGCGAGGCAAGAACATGGGGCTTGGCGACAGGGAGCGGCTTTGTTTGTGTGTTACTGCCGTGAGACTCTCCGTCAGGCAGAGTACTACACTTGACCCAGTCAACCTCAGCTCAATCAGGAAATTCATGAGCCTTGTCCACTCCATCAAAATCCATTAGGGGAACTCTCTCACAGCTAATGACCTGTCATTATTGTCATTGGCTATACTAAGTCACTCTCGTCTAGTGAAAAATCGAGCAGAATTACAGTGCTAAATCTGGGTCTGAGGAACCTCCATTCCCCATCGTACAGAAGCATGCACCCGGGGCGCAGAAGTTCAGTTCTGTCAGAGGTAATTCCCTCTTTTTAAATGAAATGGATGGTTTTGGAAGGTATGAGTACTTTTACTCTGATTCTGCTTGAGCTAAGGTTAAGGAGGCAGGCTTCAGCTTAAAAGATTTCTTGCACTGGCTTGCCTTAGGTTTGTTTGGTTCTGACTTTCAGACTTTTCAGTTTGAACCACAATAGCGAAAGGTGTGAAAGGTGCTGCAAAACACTGTCTACATCAAAGTACCAACATTTAGTCTGACCAAAAGAGGTAGACTTGGTTTTTGGTTTGTCTGCAGTGTAAAGTTTCAAGGAGACTTTATTGTAATTCACATCACATGTGAAACATGAGGTGGAACAGAATTATGTGCTCAATGACCACTTCTACCCAAATAAGTAATTATTATGTAAAAATAAAATTAAATATAAAATAAAGAATGAAATAGATCAATAGACATAAATAGGGAACGTAGAACAAGTAGTAAAAAAAAGTAGCAGCAACATGAATCTTAGTACCAGATTCTCAGTAAAAATGCTTTTCTAGGTGATACAGACGTTCAGACCAATTGCAGAAAGTTGAGTCAATCTTTCGTCACCCATTAAACAGTAGAAAATTCAGGCTCCTCGCGCAGCAGTACGGGTACAACAGATAACAGTGCTGGTGATTCTGTATCTACTGTAACTGTAGATTAATCCTTATTTATGAACACAAATAAAAGAAAAATCAGAAAGGAATCTGTTACACTCAGTCTGCTGCAGGGCTCACGTGCACTCAAAAGGACAATGAGGCAAAACAATATAGAAATTTTCCAGTCTGACTTACTGTTTCCTAATATTTCTTACTATGTGCAATACAACTATCCTTATTGCTGCTGTATTGCTCTACTATGTGCAATAGCTAAGTTCACCATGTGTAGCATAATGCAAAAAGTCTATTGCCAAAAACAGGACAAAATATATGTAAACTAAGATAGGGCTGAACGATTTTGGAAAATAATCTAATTGCAATATTTTACCTATAAATTGCGATTGCGATTTAAAATGCGATTTTTTTTTGTCTTCTCAAGTATTTTTCAACAACAGAAGCAATAAATCAATCTGTTTAATAATAAACAATGTCAGATTTATTTAAAGCACAGATAACAATAAAGCAAAAAAATCTATGCTTTTCCTTTTCATAATTTGTTTTTTTTTTAATAGAAAAATAAATAGATAAATAGCCTTTCCTTTTCACCATTGTTTTTAATTAGGAAAAACAATAGATATACAAAATTTAACTTACTGCTCTCCAGCTAGTAACATCATGAAAAATTAAAGTGCAAAAAACATAAAGAGAATCTGCTTTAACCAACTCGTTATTTTCTGTATTTGAAGATGCAGCACTGGTCGTTGGCATTTTAGCCTTGCAAATACCACACAAGGCTTTGTGGTGTTTTTTTAAATGCTGAAAAAGGTTTGTAGTGTTACCTCGCGTCGTAGCAACAGTAGCAAGGCACGTTTAGCACAGTACCTGACGTTGAGCAGCATGTTCTTTTTTAAAGCCAAAGTAATTCTACACAACTGACGTGTTCCTTCGAGCCTGAAGCCATTGTGCAACAAGGGCGTGTTCACACCTGTAGTTCGTTTCTAATGAGTTCGTTTACTTAGCGTTTTCTCGCTCTGTTCGGTCTGGTTTCCCACAGGCATAAATGTAAATGCACCAAAATGCGCATCAATAAACCACGCGAGCAGCCTGTGTCCTCTGATTGGTCAGAGCTGTCTGACACGGGAGTACATTAAATATAAATATACAAATATTTACAGCGAGAAGATTTTGTGTTCCAGCGCAAATATCTGTGCTTTAACACTGAACGCTGAAATGCTGCACTTTCAAACACAGTGTTTCTGCGCGCAGCGCAGATTTATACATAATAAACAGAGTTACGCGGCTGTGAGCAGTGAATGCAGCGCAGATTTATACATAATAAACAGAGCAGTGAATGCAGCGCGTGCATGGACACAGTGTTTGTTCACAGCTGTGGTAATTAGCGTTATCTAGCTAATATATTAGTTTAAACTATGCTTGCTTTTTTAGCAGTTTAGCTCAAATAAATGGCTTATATTTAATAGCTGGATCCGATCGAGACCGGATCACGTTCTCACCACAAGCGAACCGCTCCAGAGTTCGTTTGGTACTGGACCGAGACTACCTCCTCTAGCTGGTCTCGGTCCGGTTCTTTTGATCCGCACCCCAGTGCGATTACTGTTTTTACACCTGCTCAATCGAACCGCACTAAAGTTACAAACGGACCAGAGTTCATTTTAACCGGACCAAATAGTGCTGGTGTGAAAACGCCCTAAAGTGCGCTGTGTTGGCTTCACTTCTCCACCTCCCTGCCTTCTGCTCGGGTTTGCTCCGCTCGTCCTCGGCTTGGCTCGCTCCCAAGTCACGTGACCAGTCAAATCGCAGCCAGTGCGGTTAGAGAATCGCGTTTTAAAATATCGCGAGATTATCGCAAATGCAATTAATCGTTCAGCCCTAAACTAAGATGTATTTGTTATATTAAGCAAGAAAATATTGCCAATGTGGTAAGGAAATTTTTCTTGTTTCCTTTTTTATTTTTTCTGGCTTACACTTGGACACAAAATAAGAAAAACTTGACCGGTGACTTTTTGTGCTTAGTTTTATTCAAATTACTTAAAATAAGGTGATAATTCTAAGTAAGACTGATAAAGATTATTGTTCCTAAAATAAGCAAAAAAATTGTACACTTAAATTCTTATCAGAGATAAAAATAAGCTTTATTGTCTTATAATTTGATCATTTCACTTTCTAATGTTTTGTTTTTTGTCTGTTTACCCAAAATATGTGCAATACCACCACATATTTACTATTTGTTTCTATTTATTTACTGTCAGCCTATGAACAATAACATTGGTCACTGCCTATCATAAAATGTACTGGCAATGTTGCGCCTCTAATTTTAGTTTTTCTAGATCTAGAATTCTTTATTTTTATTTGGCTTTAATTATATTTTGGGTGTTAAAAATGTGCTTTTTCCATTCTAAACTTAAAAAAAGGATAAAAAGCACACTTCTGTCACGATTCCATTTGCTGCCTTTGGTGGATGTCATAGTGGGCACTTATTTTCTCTCTGTCTCTTTCTGGCCTGATCGCTCTCCAGCTCTTTTATATTCTACAGCCCTGTGGATTTTATAATTTATTGTTGCCCTCTGGAAGTTATAATTTCCACTCGCCATGTGAGCGGGCTAAGAATGGACAGGCAGTATTTCCTATCCATCCAGCACATTTATTTTCAAGGCACTCGTTAGATTAGTTTAGCTCCCATCAGAACTACCAGATCACACTGTTCAGTTCGTGAAACATAACCAAGCATACTGATAAAATGTAAAATGCAAATCCAGGACTTCACAAAAAGCTCATCAGCAGCTGCTGATAACATCTGGAGTTTCTTGGGGCCTGGTCTTTTAGCACAAACCAGGTCAAAAGTGTTCCTCTACATTCACGTTTTTGTTTTTCATTTTAGCTTTTTTTAAATAACAATTTGCAGCACTTTTCTAGCATTGAGTATTCCTCATATTTTAAGGCATCTTAAGTTTTAGAACATGCTGGAACATGATACATGCTAGCCTTAAAACAATGTCATGATATTTCCAGGTGTTTTAGCGATAATTAAATTCTTGGCGATATAAAAAAACAGTATTTAAAATAATAATTTAAATTTCAAGGGTTTACTACTGCAACAAAATAAGTATATTTTATGTAGATTTCTGTGGTTAGTGTTAGCTGTGCTGTGTTGCTGTGCTAATGCTGTGCTCACTGTATGACCTGAAAGGTACACTCTGGAGAGGGGTATCTGGTTAGCCAAGCCAAGTTTCTGTGCTAAAAACTACTCACTGTACCGCCTAAAAGATGCAATCTGGTTAGGAGTGCTTATTCAGTTTCCTTCACAAGATGCATTGCTAATCTTACACATTTTACAAATATATATTTGTATTTGTAAATTGTATAAAATATTGACATATTTTGGTTGAAAGTCATCACATACCGATACATAGCCAACTGATCTCTTCATGTAGTTGTAACAGATGGCACTGGCAATAACCGCAGTGCAGAATGCAGACCCTCAGACCAATCATTCTCTTCTGTTTTTTTTTATTGGTTTTAGTGTAAATGAGCCGGTGAGTGTACTGATCAGTGGTGTAGTTAAATGAACGCATGTGTGGCTCCCTGGATGGATTCTGGAGCTCACACCCGTGTCCTTTCAGTCATCAATAAAGGCCCTGCATAGCAGATTTAGCAATTTAGAAGCACAGAAAGATGAAGCAAGGACAAGACAGCAGCATATTGTAACTTTCTGGTCGACAGTTCATGGTTCACTGTTTAATTTGTCTGGTTTCCATGGTGCTTGCTGGCACTCTGCATTCTCATAATTAATTCTTATATATTTTTTTGTTGTTTAATGTCAGAGTGGACTTTAAAAGCAGTGTTTGATTTTGCATTTTAATTTCATTTTCATTAGAGTTACACATTAGTACGCCTCTCACAATAATTATGTTATTGCCTTATTGTACAGTGTATGCTGAGACAGATTCGCGTCTACAGATGCTGTAGCCAACACCACACACCAAAACATTGGTTTGAGACGTAACATGTTTCTGAAAACCCCGCCTCAGAATTCAACTCATTCTGGAGCTGTTTCTACAGTTCATATGTACAGGACTAACGTGTCTTGTGGCGGAAGGAAAATAAAGGATTTAACTCAACTAACTGGATAATACCACTCTCAACAGTGTCTTTTTCAGTCCAATCAGTGAGTAGCAGAGCTAGCTAACACAGCTGCAGCAGCAGCTGCATTGAAAAAGCTAACAGAATTATGTTGTCTGTTCTCTCCACCCTAAGCTCCACAGTGCAGTTCTTTAAGGGGAATCACAGACTACTGGTAATATATTTTAACAGTATATAGAGTATATTTTAAGAATTAAGATGACAGGCAGCAAGGCGTATAGGTAAACAAAAATATGATTCTAAAAATTAATATATTCACACACACACACACACACACATACACACATATATATATATATATATATATATATATATATATATATATATATATATATATATATATATATATATATCCTGAACCCTGTTTATTTCGTTGAGGAAAATAACTCTGGTTATATACAGTCAGCTTAGATTCCCAGGGTTTGCTTAGAGGTGGTCATAATTTGGTGGAGCTGTAACAAGATTGGCCCCATCTAAAGTCTAGCCAAAAGACAGTCGTGATTGAAATCAACCTTAAAAACATGAATAAATCAATCTCTAAATTTCGCAATGCATTCCATTTTTTTTTTTTTACCATATTTGAGTCAAACTCAGGAAACTGACCTACTTGTTCACGCTGTGAAGGTGCAACAGCAGCTAATTTAAAGGAACAGCAATGTTATTTTATTCTTTATTCATCTCTGTGTGTTTAACAAGGGGGGTGTACATGTGCTAAGTCCATGGCCCACCTGCATAGCTGAGATAGGAATGATTTCTGATGATTGACGGTTGTCTAGGTTCATTTCAGTCAGTAGAGCACCTGTGTTTGGCACATTACCTGAACACACCTCTCTTCAACACCACCACGCCCATCAGTGTAGATTCATTCCCAAACTCTGCTGCATGAAAATAGACTGTTAATAGGGTGTTAGATAGGAATGAGCACTGTGACTTGCCTTGCACAGGGTGTAAGAAAGGACCCAATTTCTTTTATCACGATAACTAGTGGTAAGATTTTCATGACAGGCTTACACATTCGAAAAGGAGTCTTGGCCACTGCAGTAAGTGTACTATTGTTCATTCACCTGCTGTTCAGACTGGGTTTTGGGAGTGGAGAGAAGAAACTCAATCATGCCTCCCTGTCTCTGTACATTGTCTGTGTCATTGGACTCCTAAAGTGTTTCATCAGCACTGTGCAAAGTGCCTGTGTGAAATTTGCTGCGCAGGCTTTATGGGATTGGCAGTAGAAAATTCTATTCTTCTCAGAGCTGTTGTGGCTCTGGGGTCCAGATTTCCGATAGTTTCTGTACTTGTAAGCAGTGTATATGTTATTTAAATGAAAAAGACCATTGAAGTGAGTCTCCTGGGGCTCTGGGCCTGGAAGGCTTTTTATGCTTACTGTCTGTTTTATATCTGCTGATAAGAGGTCACTTTGATACGAGAGAGATTTCACTGATGCTTGAACGGGCAACATAAAGGACATTAAGTGAGGAATGTTTAATGTTGTATTTTGCATTTTTGCAGTGGGTGGCAGGCTACTGTGCCGTGCAGCCTAGTTCCAGATGTCGGGTTGATGGTTTAATCCTTTCTTCAATCTCTATTTGCTGTAAATAAAATTTGCACTGATTATCATTTAGCTTAAAACAACCTTGGATACATAGATTGTATTATAAATATTATGAGGTAATGGGTCACTTAGATCTGGGGAAATCTGGTGGAAACTCCTGTACTCTTTTGCAATATATACTGTATGCAGAATGCCATTTCAATACTGTACATGATATGGGTATACGATATGGACAAAACATTTGATGTGCGATTACGCTTATGAATATCCTGATATCGATGATTGAAGTTTTTGGCACCTGGGTTGGCTGCACTCATTTTTTCCAGGATAAGATGTAGTTTGGTGTATACATTTTCTCTGGAGCTCTACCTCTCTCTATCTCGCTCTACCTTGCTCTACTTCAGTCATCTTCACTTTACCTCTCCGTACTTTACTCTACTACATGCTAGTCTGCTTTACCTCGCTTTACTTTACTCTACTTAAGCACTGCTCGATTGACTAGAGTGATCACGCCGAACCGTGCCTGGGCACAAGATGATGTCAGTGATGAGACATTCCTGTAAAAAAAACATGGCGGTGTTGTGCTGAATTCAGCACCGCTATCATTAAATAAAAAACCCTATCAGGAGAGCTCTCTATGTTGCTAGGTATGTAACTGTCACTGAGATAACTTTGACTTTTAGCGAGCATTTCTACACTCTAAAAAACAGAGGTACGATATGAGTACTTTTTTGTACTCAAAGGTACACTCTTCATAATTGTACCCTCAAAGGTACAATATTGGTCTTTACAGGGTCAGATTTGTTCCCTCTGAAGTACAAAGTAATTTTTAACAGCAATAAGTACAAATTTGTACCATTTAACCAAACAAAAGGTACATTCAGTATTCTGTATCACTGTACTAATTAACAATATATATTTTAATTGCACATTTTTTATTTGAAAGCCAGTCAATTTTGCATCATCAAGTTTTTGAGCCATATTTAGTTGATGATAATGTTTATAATCTTTATAATCTTAACTGGCACAAAAACCATGGGTACAAAAAAGGACTTTCATGGAAAGGTACTTTTTTGTACCTCAATATAAGGTACAGCCCCAGCGACAAGCTTTGTACTCTTTTAAGTACAAATCTGTACTTACTTTTCTTAGAGTGTAAGTAAGTTAAAGTGGATTATCTCCGCTTTTATCAATAAGACATGCTTCCGAAAGGGTGCTTTGCATGGCGGGGGTGCTGATTTCGGCACTGAACTCCAGCAAGCCCACTTAACAGTGAGTTATGAAGTAAGAGTGCTCGGGCACGGATTGTTTAAATGCAGTGTGAGTGCAAGCCATCGGGGGGAGTGGGGAGGGGGCAGAACCGTGCTCTAGCACGATCCAACCAAACTGTGCCTGCTGTGAGTACACCCTAACTCTCTTTACCTTGCTCTACCTTACTCTACCTTGCTTTACCCTGATCTACCTCACTTTTTCTCCCTGTATATCACCGTACTTCACTCTGCTCTAACTCTCTCTACCTTTCTCTTCCTTACTTTACCTCACTCAACCTTACTGTACTCCACTGTACCTTTCTCTAGCTCATTCTCTATTCTTCTACCTCACTGTAACTCCCTCCACCGAACTCCACCTCGCTTTGCCTCCAGCTATCTTAAGTGATCACAGTCTGCAGCATGAAGAGCATGCTCTTGCTCTGTTACTGCATGTGGGTAATCCAATTTGAGTTTGCTGTTATTCACAAATAGTTCACAAACTCATCATAATAATAATAAAATTTAGATTTATCTTACATCTTTTACAATAGAAATAAAAAAACAGCTTTTAAAAAGCTAAATTAAAAAAAAGTTGGTCATACAAAATCCAATGTATTAAAAACAAGTAGTTAAAAAAAAAAAGAACAAGTAATATACAGATTTATTGAGGTCTGTGGATGGTGCTTGCCAAAAGCCACATTGTTTAACAGCAGTTTATTTTTTAAGAAACATTTTTAGTGCTATTCTAGTTGTCAACATTTTGTTGTGCTTGGTAGTTGTACATCATTTGTAGTGAAGCTGCCGGAATGTTAGTTTGTGGGACGGCTCATTTGTCTGTGATGGATTTGCTTAGGGGTGGAGGAACAGCTTGTCAGGCCTTAAGCCGATAGAGGAGACAGCGTCGATTGGAAGCGGTGGCGAGATCTCACAAGGTGACAGGTGGGAGAACATTGCCAGTCCTGTGCTCTCGGAAAGACTGATGGCTCAAAACTTGAGAAAGTCTAGAAGTACCTGACTCGCCACAACTTTAGGACAGAATAACTCAAGTAGTAAGAGTTCCGTCACTCTTTTCTTTGATCAGCTGCTTCAGACTGATTACAGCTATCGCAATCAGGTCTGAGTGAAATTCTCTCTCTCTCTCTCTCTCTCTCTCTCTCTCTCTCTCTGACTCCGACTTACTTTTGCTCTGGTGATTTTTATCTGAGGCTGAAAGTCTGTTGAACTTGAGAGTTTTGTTTCTTCTTGCTTAGATGACAGCTTTACTTGTACTTGACTGGTATTTCATTCAGTTTGGCTAACTAAAGCCCTATTCTGACCAAATTATTTTACCTAGGGAAGTGGGATAATGTATTTTAATGGCTATAATGAGAAACATTGAGTGAGTTGTGATAACATTTTGAATAACAGCAACCACCTAAAATACCATAGCAACATATTAGGAACCACCTAGCAACACCCTAGCATCCAGTACCCAAAACCACAAATACCTTGCAGCAGCATAGCACTTCTAGCAGGCCCTTCTAGAGCTGCAAATCATAGCGGTTACATGGAATACCACAGCAACCACATACTAGCAAAATCATTTAAACCAGTCATTAATATAGCCATTTCAGTGTAATGAATAACCGACTCAGATTCCCTGCAGTTTATGAACATTTTCCTGTAATTTATTTCTAAAACTTCACAACCAGTTCCATAACATTTTATTGTAAGGCTCTTTCTACTTCTTCTCAAGGACTGTACTGTATGTTTTTCTTGTCTGGAGAGAAAAAAAATCAATTAAATCAATACCATGATTGCATTTTGCTTTCTTTCTTTAACCTTGAGTAATTTGATTTCTCATATGAACTTCCATCAACTCCAAATATCATTCATTTCTGAAATGCCACTTGATGTAGGTGGGGGAGGGCGAGTGAGAGCTCTCTGAGAGAGAGAGAGAGTTTCTGTCAGAATAACTCAGCACACACTTAGCCCTGCATCGCCACAGCCGGCATCACGCTCCCCAGTGGCATTTCAAGGACCTTGCTGTAACGCTGCCTTGGCACTGGAGGCATTAATGGAAAAAGCAGAATCTGTATCTTCTTATTTGTGGACGTAAAGCTGACGTGAAATGTTAGCTTTAGCAGTTATTTGGAATTTTGCTCTTCAGATCTGTATACTGAATACTGTCTGCAGGGCAGGGCGAGGTAGAGTGAGGCAGGGCGAGGTAGATGTAGAGTGAGGTGGACCAAATCAGAGCGAGGTACAGCAAAGTAGAGTAAGGGAGTGTGAAGTAGTGTTGCAGAGTAGACACTAGAAAAGTATCTCAATAATTCAAATTAATTAGATTAACCTCCTTGCTCAATGCACAATCACAAAAATGTCTAAAATGATGCATTTGGACGGGACTAAAGTAATAGAGGATGTCCGGTAATAATTACTTAACCACACCTCCCCAGGTAAACTTAATCCTGTCCCAATAAGGTGTAAGAGAAGAACTTAAGGTGAATGTTGATGGATGGTAGGATGAAACCATGGCTGTTTCTCAATACAGAGTACACAACTTTGGACTCCTGTATTTGACAAGAACGGACTTGGTAAGTTTGGCTCGCGATTGTATATTATTGAGGACAGAAGGATGCGGGGTTTTTATTCTGTAATTGGAAAAGCTGTGTATTTGATTATGTCACTCTCTTTCTGTTTACAGGAAGAGTTGTTCTGAAACAGTAGATGTACATGTACAGATGCACATAGTCGCTTTTTTAAAGAAGCATTTCTAAACCACATATCTGAAGTCTAAACCCCTACGTTCTCACCTAAAAATAAAATAAAACTTAATTTTATCACACAGCAGTATTGTTTTCAATATGTATAACCTAAAGGCATGTACTTTCTCCTCCGCCGCACCTCCTGTGAAGTGCATTGTGGGATATCGGGCTGCAAGAAGTCCATGCAAGTCTCCTTCCAAAGTTTACAAACAACTTACTTTGTGTCTCCAGAAGTGCCCAAACACAACAGATTGCATATTTAATCACTAAATATCAGTACTTTTCACATTTAAATAACATTCAGATTTTTTAATGCCATTTAAAAAATAATCGTCAGATTAGTCGACTACAAAAATAATCATTAGTTGCAGCCCTATTCCCAAATCTTCAAGAATGCAAGTAAAGACAAGAGCGCAGATTGGGAAACAGCCCATATCTGCAGGTGATTGGTGACAATGTCTGTGTTTTTTAAACACACAAACTAAACAAACTGTCACTACAAGTGATTCAGTAATCAGCATATTTGCAAAATCGCAATCCCAGTGTTCACCATGGAAACAGTAAACAGGAGTGATCAAAGTGAACGCTGTTATAAATACACTGTTTAGACTATCATCCCCCTGGTTAAGCTGCGACTGTTTTGCTCTCCAGTTTCTCACTCTCAAAGCCTTAAAATAAACACTGTGATTCATACAGTGACATTCAGATTTGCATGATGTGACAACCCATAATTTCTGGGGGCAAATTATCGTATTTAAATGACTTGCGGTTAATGTGTCAACCAAGATGTATCTAATTATCATCACATTTACCTGTTGAAATCTGATTGAAGTGCTGTTAAAATGGACATATTGATGAACTTTATTCTCACAAGAAATGTCACATTCCTTTTCATAATTCATTATTTTATATAGGCAGAATTATATGTAAATATGTGCATAGACTTTGCAATAAGATATGTATCATGATATAGGGGCTACAAGTCACTATATTGTCATATACAGTAGCAGTCAAAAGTTTGAGGACACCTTAAATTTAGTGTTTTTTTTTTCTCATTAAGTTAAAATGTTCTGCATTGCAGATTAATACTAAAGTCACCCAAACTAGAAAGAAAAACATATAATTATTTAGTAAACAAAAAAGTGTTAAACAAACCAGAATATGTTTTATATTTTAGATTATTCAAAGTAGCAGGTCTTGCTTAGATGACATTTGTGCACATCTTGGCATTTTCTCAGTCAGTTTTATGAGGTAAAGTCACCTGGAATTCAGGCTTTCAGTTAACAGCTGTGTTGAACTCATCAAGAGTAAATTACTTACATTTTTTAACACTTAATTTGTTTTACGTAATGCATTTACAAGGTAGGAAAAAAACATTTTAATTAGGAAGTGTGTCAAAACTTTTGACTGGTACTGGTACTGTATTGGGATGCTATAAGCAAGGCTTTATATTGCGGTTGATTAAATAAAATCTTAGGAAAACTCATATAAAAACACATATTTTTACAATCTTAATAAAAGAAAAATTTACTTTTTATCAGATCATATTAGTGTACAGTACACAAAATGATCCATGTACAATAATACTTAAACATTAATACTGTGTTTTTTGAAAATCGGTATACTATTTTAATATAGTTTCGCAATGCAATTTAATATCAATGCTAATTTCCTATGTAACCTAGCTTATTAAAAAAAAGGTTATCCTGCTTTTGTTGGAGTAACTCTCTACCATCCAGGATGAAAGGCTTTCCACTAGCCTTTTTACTATACTAGAAACATTGCTTTGAGGATTTGATTGATTGCATTTGGTGACAAGACCTTTTAAGAGGTCAGGATGTTGGATGGTCATCACCCTACCTCGTAAATCTTCCACTCTGCAACTCCCCATCTGTGTCAGCAGTGGGTGTAACCTAAAGTTCCTGAATGCAGCATTCATTTAGACATATAGTGTATTGTTCTCGAGTGATTGTTCCAAAGCTGCACAGCAGAACGTTCAGGATTTGTTGGCTTTGTCACGCTATTGTTGAAACGTTCTGACCTTGAGAGTATGCATGCTCATATTGTGTTGTCTTCTTGTTCTAAAGTAGCTCTGTTTTATTGCTGAAGTGGCGCCCACGGGTTGTTTGAGTTTGGCTCTGAAAGATGGCAGAGGATCCGCGAGGGAATCTTTGCCAAATCCTTTTTTTTTTTTTTTTTGTTCAAAACTTGCTGATGGGAGAAGATAAAAACAACGCTTCTTAAGGAGTAGCTCTAGAGTTGGACGGTATAACAGTAATTACAATAACAGCAAATTCTGGTATTTAGAAATTATCTTTAAATGAGTAAACAAAAGTTGTTCTGTCTTGAAATCAGTTTGCTTTTTACTGTGAAGCTTTGAGGGTATTTTTGTATAATTATTTGTTTGCAGTCCGTATACAGCTCTAATTATTCTGCACTTTAGTACTGAGGAAGTTTTTTGGTTTGGTGCATTATGTCTTTTGATACATTATTATTATTTTACACAGAATCAGAGTCTAAATTGCTGTTGTTTAGAAAACTTCCGCTGAAATGAATACTTAAAATTTCATATATTTTATAGTAGCAGTCCAAGGTTTAGATACACATTCTCATTAATATTTGTTCTTTAAATGTATTATTTACTACTCATTTTTTACCACTTAAATACTAGGAAGGAACACACATGCAGTTAGATAGTAGACAGACAGCAGCAATCATACTGTCTGAAGCGGATATGTAAATTATTTTAGGTGTGGTCTGATTGGACACTGGGTCTTGCTGCATAAGGGAGTAAACGTTCTTCCTCTTCTGCCCTAAAAATGGCTCTCAGAGGCTTCGGCTGTTCCTCAATCTGTGTTATTGTCTGTACTTGTATTCTTGTGGTCTCAGGAAACATCATCAGTCACAGCCCAAGTACTGTTCCATTTAGAAGTTCTCAGTTAGCCGAGTACACTACAAATACTTGGATGTGTTCTTGCTCTTCCTTACTATGTGAAAATGTGCTCCTATATTTTCGGAGCAACGTTTTCAGAGCAACAAATTTCGCAATTACAAATTAAGTATGCGGCTGTTCTAATTACAGAATAAAAGTCCCGTCACTTTCTGTCCTCAGGAGTATGCACTCGCGAGCCAAACTTACCAAGTCCTTCTTGCCAAGTATGGGAGTCCAAACTCTGTATTGAGAAACAGCCTAGGATTAGGTAGTGTACCTCTTGGAGGTTGGCTGCTAGACCTGCCTCCACGATATACTTAAAGTCATGCCGTCCTTGTTTGTGTTTTTGGGTGTTTTGTGTGTTGTGTCTTAGTATATAAGTAGTCCCTGTGTTTAGTTTGTTACTTGTTGAGTCATTAGTGCATAGTGCATTATGTATGGATTTAATGTCTGTAAGCCATCTCTGTATGCTGTACCTTAATTATGTTTGTATTTTAGTAGGGCTGCAACGATTATGTTGATTATTTAAATTTGTCAACTACAAATTTCATTGTCGCCTAATCGTTAATTTGTAACAGTACCGCATTACACAAAGTGCAATTAAGTTCACTTAATATCAGTACTCTCTACGTTTTAACAACACATGGACATTTAAATGCCTTTTAAATCTCATGTTTAGCTGTTTTTCTGTTGTTTTTAGAGATGGAGGACATGGCAGAAATAATCGCTGACTAATCGACTAATCAAAAAAATAATCATCCGATTAGTCGACTCCCAAAGTAATCATTAGTTACAGCCATATATATTAGTTTGATTAAGTTTATTATATTTTGTTTATCTGATAAGTTCTGTATTTCCTTTTATCTGTGTTTGTTTTGATTCCTTGCTTTATGCTTTGTATAGTTTCATAATAATACCTCACATCTTCATCTAAAACCACTTCATTTGATTTACCTTAATTTAACTTCCACAGTACTTCTATAACAATAATGAAGGGAATATATGTAGCTTAATTTTTTGTTAAAGGTGATTGTTAAATGAATTGTAATCTCTGACTCCTAGTGTTTTCACGCATATCTTGCAGTGTATTTCACCCCGACTTTTTAATTTTATCTGACTCATTACAACCTGTCTGTACAAAGGCTCTGTCTGTGTTTTTCCTCCCGTTTACATGGGAATGCTGCAGTGTAGAATTAGAGCTGTCTTTCTCCATGATAAGTCTACTAGCTATGAACATCTACCATGTTCTATTTTAGCTTGGAATCCTGAGAGAATTCATGAAGAATTCTCAAAAATATATTATTATGTTTTTATTCCAGGCAGCTATCATTCTATCCCCAAATGTTTTCCACATGAGAACCACCACCACCAGTAAACAATGCGCAGCCTACAAATACCTCAGAAAATAAATAATGGAGACAAGTATTTATAGTAACAATGTTAATGTGGTAGGAGAGAAAATAGCTTTTTCCTTGTTGTTGGCTTGTTTCATACATATTAATGTACCGAAGACTTGAAGACTCCCATGATGAAAAATAAGGCAAATGTTATTGATAAATTAATAAACACATGGTTCAGGAGTTAAATGAGATAAAAATATAATTTCAGTGTAGTGCAGGACACGCCCCTTCTAATTTAGTGTTTTTTCTTTATTTTTAATGTTTTATTATATCTTATTTAGTGAAAATATTTCAGTATTGGAGGGGACTGGGTGATGTGGCCCTTAAATACTATCACAGTATTTTTAAGATGGAAAGATTGATCAGCTATGCATTGGTATCTGCTAAGTACTAGAGCATTAGTGGTGGCAAGAAAGCAGGATTTAAACACATGCATTTAAAAGCTGTACATTTTTTTTTTTACAGAATTTAGAAACCCCAACCTACATACTCCCTGACAGCCAAAAGTCTGTTCAAAGTTTCAAACTTAAGTTCCTATATCATGTTGTTTAATGAAAGTATGAACCACGGTTTACAGGTTAAAACATTAGAAATGCATAATAACTTATGTCATTAGCTCAGAATGAAGTGATTTAGCCCTACACACAATAGAGATCTCAGAATTTTAGTACTAAAGATTGTGTCAGGCATTTTTTTATCAAGGCACACAAGCTGCAGTTCCACTTTCAACTGCTAGATGGAAACCTGAAGCTGGTGCTGCCACTCCCTCATTAGCAGTGACAGGGAGGAAAACTCAGCATGGTCAGTCTGGAGGTGGTGTTTGTTTGTTTTGGTAGAATGTGTAGTTCATACTCATGGAGAAAAGAGGTTACAGAGTTTTAACTCACATAATTGTGTTATCCAGCTCTCAACATTGCATGTTCCAGCCCAAACTGTGAGTAGCAGAGCTAACAAACACCACTAACCACACCAAACAGCACATGTTTAAAGGAATGAAGTTTTAGTGCTGGATAAGCAGCTCTTTCTGGTTGTGTTTCTACTTTAAGATCCACATTGTTGTAGCTACAGGGGATTTACAGATTCTCTGAGCTGGAAATTCACAGTGTTTATAAAATTATAAAAAATATTTAATTTTAACATCTAATCTTGTCAATAACTGCTACTGCACTTCACCTGGTAGACCACTATTTTTCTCTTCTCTGCTGAAACTGAGACTCAGTCCTTAATCATGTTAATCTGAGCTAAAAGCCAAAGCTGTTTCCATGTGGGTCAGCCAGACGTCTTCCTCCAGTTTTTTTCTCCAGTTTCCAAGAGTTTTTTGAAGGTGTAGGAAACAGTACTCACTGCTCTCTGGCTTCATCTGTAATTTCTCTAAAGAAAAACTTCTACTTTTAATAGTTTTAACAGAGTTCTCTGTGTTTCTGTGTCTTTTTGTAGTTATTATGATGAAAGTGTGAATGTGCTGTAAGTGTGTAAATGCTGCAGAAGAGTGTAACAGCAGTAAAACCATCTGTTCCAGCACTGCTTTACTACAGACAAAGGCTTTGGAAATTGTACATAAAAAAAAAAACAATTTCCAACAAAGCTCAGTTTATTTCCGTTGCTACTTTGCAATCTTTTAACCAGTCAACTGTTTCCTATTTTTTACAATTTTTAGTAAAAAACGCTAATAACACTAACCACCACTAACAGCACGTTTAAAGTAAATATATAATCTCTCTATATGTATTTATTTATTTATGTTTGTCTCTATGTATGTATGTAGAGGTCTTACAGGCCTTAGAGGTGGCCAAAATGAGATAAAATTACCACATTTGCCAGGAAAAATTAATATTGCGGAATCGGCAATCGAAGGACATTCAGTGATTGGCCCCAAAACATGAAACGTTCCAGCTCTAATATTTTCACAAAAAACATTACTTTGGGCCCTTTCTAGACTCTTGTTTGGTATAAGTTGATAATAGCGTAAAAAACGTAAAAAATAATACCCTTAAAGCTCCACTTCTTCTATTATCTACATGTTTTTAGATAGTAATATAATACAGGAAATTGACAAATCCTGCACCTAACAGCTGGGGTTATGCATAGGGCTCAGCCAGGATCTACTACTCACTCAACTAACAACAATAGCAAAACCACCACAATCTGATACTGGCTCGACAAGAATCCAGAAGCACAGCCTAACACTATGTTCATGGTCCATTGCCTCAACTGCCAAGTAACAGACCTACCAAAAAATAACCTATGAACACATAGAATCCCTCCTTAATCTAAGCTCACTTCCTTTAACTATGGCAACAACACACTTACCTAAGCACAATCACACACAATAAATCACATTATAAGTTGCGTGAGCAGAACACAGCAACCACTACCATCTGATACTGGCTCGACAAGAATCCAGAAGCATAGCGAACTATGTTCATGGTCCGTGCCTCAACTGCCAAGTACTCAGACGTCTACAAAAACTCATGAGACAAATTATTACAAGAGCAGGACCACACCAATCCCCTTCATCCAAACTTTAACACAAACTTCAGTGCAAGCTCTTCTCGGGGGTCATCAGGCAGGCACCTTCCTTCGTCAGTGTTTCGCTGAATTAGGCCCACGACACCTCCAGAAGGCTCAACAGTGAAGTCTGGCGTCCCAGACCCACCCCCCTCCAAGCCTGCTGTAGAAGCACAAACTCATTCCCTTCCCCACGTAGCCTCAGCCCTTCTGAACCACAACCACTGACTAGATCTTTCAGCTACATCTAACAACTCCAACACAAACTTCAGTGCAAGCTCTTCTCAGGGGTCATCAGGTAGGCACCTTCCTTCGTCAGTGTTTCGCTGAATTAGGCCCACGACACCTCCAGAAGGCTCAACAGTGAAGTCTGGCGTCCCAGACCCACCCCCCTCCAAGCTTGCTGTAGAAGCACAAACTCACTCCCTTCCCCACACAGCCTCAGCCCTTCTGAACCACAACCACTGACTAGATCTTTCAGCTACATCTGACAACTCCTTCACTACAGTCCTTAGCACACGACCTCTAATTCCGAATTCAGACAGCAGTCTTGTGGCAGACTTCGCAACAAAGCCTCTAGTACCTACCTCTACCGGTCTAATATACGCTTGCCACCCACGCTCTCTCACCTCAGCCACCAAGTCTGTATACTTCAGCCTTTTCCTTTCATAAGCTCCATCTACCTCGTCTTCAAACGGAACAGTCAGCTCTATAAAATACACTATCCGCTTACTTTCAGAGTACAACACTACATCCGGCCTCAAGGTTGTAACCAGAATGCACTGTGGGATCTGCAGTTTACTACCTACATCCACTAATAACTTCCAATCTCGTGCATTGGCCCACTTACCAGCAGTTTTCAAGCACTGTGCTGTTTCTCCACTATGCTGCCCCTCACGCACAAACGTTATTACCCTACTGCAACCTACCACGGGCATGTTATTAACTTCTAACCGTTTCTTATCAAGTGCACCTGCAAGAGATCTAAGTACCTGATTATGCCTCCATGTGTAGCGCCCCTGGGATAGACTCACCTTACATGCCGACAAAATGTGCTTCAGCGTGCCACTTCCTGCACATAGCTTACAACTTGGATCCTCACCCACCCACTGAGCAAGGTTTTGTGGCGTTGGCAGAACATCATATGTAGCTCCCAAAAGAAACTTTATACGGCCTGTATCCAATCCCCATAACTCTCGCCAGGTGATTCTCCGCTTCTCTACACTTTCCCATCTCATCCACTGCCCCTGTTTACTCTGCCCTGCTGCTTTTGCCCTCCTTGCTTCCTCCTCCTGCTCACGAATAAACCCTGTAACCATACGCCTTTTCTCAGGTGATGTGGCCTTGCCGAATGCATTCCAAGAATCACCTAAACCTAATCCTGCCCTCCCATTTTGCACCTGCCCCACAACATCCCTGTGCTCCAGTGCCCTCCTTGCGGCTTGAGTAGCTTCTCGAGCATTCCACTTCCTCCCAGACCTAGTCACTGGTGCTGTTGCTTTAACCAGCCCGTCTTTTGACCCTAACAACTGCATTTCACGTCCTACCTTAGCACATTTGAACTCCTCAACCAAGCTCGTCAACGGCAGTTCCAGCATCCCTCTCCCACACCACGCCACACTACTAAGGCAACGCGGCACCCCCAACCATGTCCTTATAGCCTTGCTCATAACCCTTTCTAACCTCTCAACTTCAGAAATCGGAATATCATAAACTGTAAGTGGCCACCTTAGACGAGGCAACAAACCAAACTGCAGACACCACAATTTTAATTTACCTGGCAGAAAAGACTTATCAATTCTATTAATGGCCTCCACCATTTCTGTCCTCAACCCTTCCACCTGCTCTTTATCATTCAGTGCTGCAGTATACCACCTACCTAAACTCTTAACTGGCTTTTCCAATATAGATGGTATGACTTCTCCCTCCATCATAAACCTTTCTTGTATCAATTTCCCTTTAACGATTGATACACTCCTAGACTTGCTCGGTTTAACTTTCATCCTAGCCAGCCTAAGATTATCATTTAACTTCCCTAGCAGTCGCCGGGTACATGGCACCGTGGTCGTTAATGTTGTCATATCGTCCATAAACGCCCTAACTGGTGGGAGCCGGGTGCCATCATGCAGCCTCTCCCCGCCTACGACCCACTTAGAAGCCCTAATAATCACCTCCATTGCCATCGTAAACGCTAGCGGTGAAATTGTACAACCTGCCATTATACCTATTTCCAGTCGTTGCCAAGATGTGACACACTCCCCTACACTAAAGCAAAACTGTATGTCTTCAAAATAGGCTTTAACTAACCTTGAAATCTCTTCTGGAACCCAAAAAAAATTGAATGCCTTCCACAACAATGCATGCGGTACCGAACCAAAAGCATTAGCCAGATCTAAAAACACCACATGTAGATCCTTTTTCTCGGCTCTTGCTGTTTGAATCTGATGCCAAATCATACTATTATGCTCTATGCAACCAGAAAAACCTGCAATTCCTGCCTTTTGTACAGACGTATCAATTAAATTATTTCTTTTCAGGTACGTTGCTAGTCTACGTGCAACCACACTAAAGAAGATCTTACCCTCCACATTCAACAAGCTTATGGGACGGAACTGATCAATAGCCACAGAATCCTTTTCTTTTGGGATAAGAACACCACCTGCTCTGCGCCACTCCTTTGGAATAATCCCCTTCTTCCACACTATAGCCATTAGTTTCCATAGAAACTTCAAAACATCTGGTGCACTTTTATATAATCTATATGGAACCCCATTTGGCCCTGGGGCAGAACCTGCCTTTGCAGCCTTCACCACCTCCTGAACCTCACTCCACCTAGGGGGGTTAACATCCATTTTCCACTCTATATCACCTAACGGCGGCATGTCTGCTGGTAGGTCCAGGTCGCTAGACCTTTCCTTCTCTGTGTAAACACTCTTAAAGTGCTCCTCCAACTCCCTCTTTCCGACCTTTAGATTTCCTGATTTCTCCTTACTAAACAGACTCTTAAGAAACCTAAATGGATCTCTAAAGAACTCTATCCTAGCACGCTCCTTCTTCTTCCTCCTTTTCCTCATAGCCTCTGCTCTCCGCAATTTTACCAACTTACTTCTCAACTCTTCCTGCAATAACTCAATGCCCTCTCTTTCTGCCTCATTCCCCTTCTTCCACTTCTTTCTGAGTAACCTTGATTCCTTAACCAGTTTTTCTATTTCTACCTGCCGCCTTGATTTAACTACATCTTGACACTTTACGTTCCTCTGCACAACACCAAATCTTGCCATTCCATAATCATAAATGACTTTACCTAGCCTGTTCAATTTACTCTCTGCTGTTCCCTTCAAACCCTCAAGCATACCTTTCAAATCATCATTAATACTCCTCCATGCCATCTTGTCTCCTGTGCCTGGCCATTTAACTTTGGATCTTTGACCGATTCCTTTCTCCCTACCCATCTGCTTTCCCTTAGCCTTTGACCTATCAACACCTCCTTCATCCTCCACTCCTTCTGTGCTTAAGTTAGCCTCCCTAGTATCAAAGGTATTGATATCCTGCGGACTGTGGCACGTAACCTGCCGCTGGACTTCAGCCGACTGACTCAAACAATTCTGTTCAAAGTATTGTTCAATGCGGGGCCCCTGCACTCCTTCACTCAAGCACCTCATCTTTCCTTGGTGTATCCTCAGCCCTCTCACTGATGTGACCTTGCTCCACCCACACACACAGGTCAGCAACTCCTTTCCACTTACCATCCCACCTGCCTCTATGCTTAACCCACTTCTCGTAGTCATGTCCGTTCCAGAGTCCGTAACCATGTTATCCGCCTGTGAGTCATCTTCCACCCCTGCTCTCGCTGACTCCTGGGGTATTGCTTTTTTCTTTTTCAATGTAGCTTGCTTGGTTGCACACACATGGTTAACCATGGTGGCTGCTACCATGGATTGCCAGCCCATGGCAGCACCGTTAGGGTCTATTCCCTCTTGTCAGCTGTCTTTCCATGCTGTCACAGGGTCTTTCCTCTGTTGTCAACTGTTCTCTTCACAGCAGTCACTAGCTTAACTAGATATCAAGTAATATAATACAGGAAATTGACAAATCCTGCACCTAACAGCTGGGGTTATGCATAGGGCTCAGCCAGGATCTACTACTCACTCAACTAACAACAATAGCAAAACCACCACAATCTGATACTGGCTCGACAAGAATCCAGAAGCACAGCCTAACACTATGTTCATGGTCCATTGCCTCAACTGCCAAGTAACAGACCTACCAAAAAATAACCTATGAACACATAGAATCCCTCCTTAATCTAAGCTCACTTCCTTTAACTATGGCAACAACACACTTACCTAAGCACAATCACACACAATAAATCACATTATAAGTTGCGTGAGCAGAACACAGCAACCACTACCATCTGATACTGGCTCGACAAGAATCCAGAAGCATAGCGAACTATGTTCATGGTCCGTGCCTCAACTGCCAAGTACTCAGACGTCTACAAAAACTCATGAGACAAATTATTACAAGAGCAGGACCACACCAATCCCCTTCATCCAAACTTTAACACAAACTTCAGTGCAAGCTCTTCTCGGGGGTCATCAGGCAGGCACCTTCCTTCGTCAGTGTTTCGCTGAATTAGGCCCACGACACCTCCAGAAGGCTCAACAGTGAATATTAATAATATTACTGTGTCACGATATAT
Organism: Astyanax mexicanus; assembly: GCF_023375975.1. Lineage (NCBI taxonomy): Eukaryota > Metazoa > Chordata > Actinopteri > Characiformes > Acestrorhamphidae > Astyanax > Astyanax mexicanus. The sequence goes on from NC_064417.1 coordinate 51,428,810, forward strand.
TGTGTTCAATATAATATGAGCCTAGTATTTGCATATCCCTACTTAAAACTATGTTGACTGTATGAACGTAAGTTGTATGTATGTATGAAAGAATAGTTTATCAGAACGTATAATAGAGTGCCTTGAATTCTGTATGAACTCCTTTATAAACCATGTGGTTCTGCACTCGTGACCTGTTTAGATGCTTTGTACAGTAAAGCCATTATGGCTGCAGTGTGTATTTTTGTACCTGCTTTTCTATGCAAAATGTGAAACGTTGTTGCCCGCACTTAAAATCCATCCATATAGACTAAGATCAGAAAGTACAGTGTGCAATACGTCAGGCACTTAATCCCGCCCATGCTCTTTAAAACCTTTATTGCATAACCCACCATCTTAATGTCAGAACTAAATATTTCATGATTCATTGCAGGCTTTGACTTGGCCTCTAAGTTTACCTCATAACAAACCTATCCGTTCTCTCCATATGTTTCTACAATTTGTTGTTTACTATCTCCTGAACAGCCGCACTGAGTTGACTGAGATCGATACCCTTCTGAAAATGTAGCATGTTGTGTTCTATCGACCTGGAAAGAGAGAACAATCTTTCAGAGCCGGAAAAAAACCATTAGAGAAAATGTGGCTTGATTAGAGCCCTGCTAAAAGGTCTATAGATGGAGTGGAGCGCATCAGTCTCTGCAGGATATACTAGCTATCAGGAAGAAGTATTACGTCGAGAGGTCTATTCGTTCAAAAACCATCTCAGCACATTTTCCCATGAGCTAAAAGCCCTCCTCCTTTATATACTCAATAGAGAGGCCATCATTGATGAGGGGAATGATACTACATGGCAAATTATCCAGTGTTTAATTAACACTGTGGGGGTTCAATCAACACTGTGGGGTGTTGGGTGCGCTCTGGTGCGCTCTGGCTTTGGTGGATAGCTATTTCAGGAAAGACAGTAATCTATAGTTTGTGTTGATGTAAAATAATATTATTTTATTTTGTATTCTGTTTATTGTTAATGTAAAAGTTTGCATTGCTACCAACAGGCACCTATTATGGGTTTGTTCACTGCTGTGTTTCCATGTGTGCGTAAGAAGCAGGGGTTTACATTTGTTGGGGATGCAGCCATGTTGACAATTCACTGCCAAGATAGCAATGAATGTGAACATGAAAGTCTGAAAGTAGACTGAAAGTAGACTGTTGGCTGGGTGTAAGAAGGCAATGCACATTGCGATGCAACATACACAGGGTATTTAATTGGGCACTGTGAGTTAAAATGTGATGTTTTTAAACCTAAATGAATGTTTTCACATGTAAAAGTCTGAATCAGAATCTGAACTAATGTTCATGTGTTCATGTCTGATTTCAACACCTGTTCTTTTTCTTCTTGTATTATTTAATGGGTGAATTTTATAAACTGCCTTAACTTCCTGTAATCCTTCTAAAAGTCTGAATTATCTAGAAAAGTGCTTTCACTTAGTACTGCTTAGTATACACACAGTCGAAGGGAGGAGATGGGGCGGTGGATGGAGGTGAAAATTTGTCATGGCAAGTAGGGCTGCCACAAACGATTATTTTTATAGTCGACTAATCACCGATTATTTTTTATGATTAGTCGACTAATCGGATCATACGTTAATTGAATATAAAACACAGTTTATCACAATAGAATGCAGCTGCTATTATACAACCAACATTAGATTTCAGCTATATGCTAACTAAAAATAAAAACAATTAAAATCATAGTTCATTAAACCTTTAATGAAATATGCAGCTTGTTGTAACAGACAATTATTTTACTGTTTAGCATAAAGTGTAAACAACTGTGTAAAATAAGGATAAGGCACTGGCATTTATGAAACATCTTGACCGTGAGGTTGTTTGAACTATTATGAAAAAAAAGTATATTAATAAAAAATGCCTCTCTGTCCAGATATTGTGTACATTACCGTACACAGGGCAGCGGTCTGCACAGATCTGATTGGCAGAGGAGAGCGTTTGGTGATTTTACACCACACATGACTGATCTGTGAGCCTGTCTGTATAATGTCCTGAGATGTCGTCCACTACCTACCCCGGTTTCCACTACTGCACATGTGCGTCCAGGACAGAAAGGCAGTCGCAGCAGTTTGGAGAGGAAAACAAAGAAAAAAAAAAAAAACGACTAATCGACTATTAAATTAGTCGTCGACTATTTTAATAGTCGACATAATCGTGACTAGTCGACTAATCGTGGCAGCCCTAATGGCAAGTAAAAGAAGTCCAGGGGATTTATAGGATGTTAGATATGAAAGGGCAGGATCTTCAGTTATGTCCCTCACAAAATGTATTTATTTTATAACACTAAGTGGCTTAGTCCCAAAGTTTAATATTAATTCCATGCATATGAGGAGTTAAAGGCAGAAGTGAGGCAGCTCTGAACGTTTAAAGATCGTTTAAAGATTTATGTTTGTGAGGTCGATGTAAAGGTGGCATATCTCTGCAGCCGTGAGTGCCTTCACACTTATTCATGAGCACCCAGAAACATATTCTTGTCATGAATTGCTAACACTGAGCTGTAAATGAGAATTTTGCATGAGTGGTTTCACTCTTTTATGTTTTGTAGTTTGTATGCAACATTTAACGCCCTCTCTGTGTGAAACTGAGAATTCACCTTGTGCAAAAAGCAACAAACACCTTTGAAGCATTTTGGCTCAAGCACTAATCTGAGAATATAATGTTTAATGCTATTTCTTTATCTTATTCTTAGGATGTGCCACAGGGTCCTATAGTGCACTACCCCCACCTCCCTAAAACACATTTTACTAAAAGCCATAATGACTATAATGTTAAAATATTAAAATGTTAATGTTGATAATATAATTTGGGATGCACTAGGCTGTTCCCTAGTGTTTCAGCTGCATATATGCTGATGAATTTATTTCAGTAGAATGTAAATATATTGTATGTCTGGAGTTCTCTTGAGTCTCTGCACAGATCATCTTCATATTAGGCTACATACATCTGCTATGTTCTTGCTGGAGTGTGTGTGCGTGTGTGGGGGGGGGTGGAGGACGTGTGCAGGTGTGATGGATCACAGTATAAACCAATAGGGAGTCAGAATGGTATATGTTTATACTTCTCTACATCCAATCACGATCAGAGTCACTCTATCTGGATGGAGAGATTTATCTGGATAGGGGTTTTATTGAACAATGAGAAGCCGGAATGAAAATGAGCTGAAATGAAACAGGAGTAACGAGGCTATTTTTTTAAAAATGTAGATAACCACCATTTATAAAGTAAGGTAACGTTGCTCTGTTAGCTGGGGTTCTATGGAACATTATTCTTGGAACATTTAAATGAAAGTTTAATTATGCAGCATCATCACAGTTCTGTGGAAAAGTAATTTAAATTACCAGTCTGGAGAGGATTACAAAACCAATGCTAAGGTCTATAATAAATGACTAACATGGCACATTGAGACAGGACTAAAATAATTAAGAAACTCTGGTAATAATTACTTTACCCCTCCTCTCTGTTTAAAACTTGTTTGTTAGACCACTTTGCAGAAAGCTACTAGGCGAATTGGAATATGCTGCACATTTACATTTGTTCTTTTTTTGCAATGTTTCAATTATTCTTGTAATTTATAGTGAATGTACTTTATCTTATACTTTAAGAACAAATTGAAGTAATTTTTTAACTGCAGTGGACGTAACATCAGTCTAATCCAATCTAAACTCCTGTATGTAGCTCTTTCTGCTAATCAGGCTGATGACCTACCATACCATTAGTCTTCGGGCACCTATAGAGACTTCAGTGTGTATAGACGAACAGGACTGAATTGGTTACGTGACTTCCATTTTTCAAAAGGACGTTTCAGGGCCATTCAATTCAGATCAGAGCTGGATGCTGTTTCCCCCACATGCACTCTAGTATAGTGTAGTGTAGTGTAGTATAGTGTAGTTTAGTGTTGTGGTTGAAGTGGTTTATTTATTTTCTTTTGATGTGACTGAAGTGATTCAGACTCTGATTCAGGCTCTACCTCAGGTCTTACGTCACTTCTGAGGTTTTCTGGTGAAGGTTTCGTCCGGCAAAGCTGCAGTATAAATAATGAATCTTCAGGGTTTATATATGGAGACTTAACCTTACTTAACATCAGAAACTGCCCAGAGCACAAGAAGTTCAACTTGGCTACTCTTAAGGTTTCTCTTTCCCTTAATCTCAGGGTGTTTTCCTTCCAGTGTCCTCCTCAAAATCGACTCTTAAGGATTGGGTAGTTTGAAGAAACATCCGAAAAAAATGTTTGCAAAAAAATGGCTGCTATAATAAATGGTACCAATTAAAACCGTGTCCAAACTAAGGTACATATTTTCATTACATTATATATGGGCTGAGCGATATTGTAAAATCTTGATATTCTTAAAATATATACTTGAAAGATTGAAAAAATATATATATATATTTTTTTAATTATGACATCAAAATTAATGCATGAGCTATTTACATTTAATTTAACATATATATTCTTTTTAACGAATAGGCAGACCCCTTCAACCTTACATGCAGCTTTTATATTAAACATGGTACAAGGAAAAGTGTGAAATATCAGCATCCCCACGTTAACCGCCCGCCGCACTGTGGAGTGCTACGCTGCATGCCAGCCCATAATAACCCACCGCAAGCCCTCTCGAGCACTAATTTCCGGCTCTTTCTCCCTGTAGAGGAGTCTGAATGGGGGGTATTGTGTGTGCAGCTGGTACACCGAGTACCTATGTTTCTGATTAATCTAGAACCGGGACTCAGTATCCACTTACTGAGCCTTCCTTTCCCCCAACATGCTCTGTTTCTGCCCAGACTATGACACATCGCATTTAATTCATCAGGACTTTAATGATCAGCTGATTAATTGAATGTGGTGTTTCAAAGGCCAGGCGAAATTGAATTGCTTCACAACAGACGGGGCCCAGGAGAGTCTGTGTGTATGTGTATATTACAAACAGCCTTTGAAGACGGTCATCCATGCTGCTGAGGCTTTGGGCCCAATTGTGGAGATCTTTGGGCAAGCCACCAACTACAGACTGTGGAGCTTGGTTTAGGATGTGGCTATCGTAACGCTGGGAAAAGTACGCCTTGCATGTCACTACTCATTCCTTTTAAGAGCCAGGTGCGGTCTGACTCTGGAGGATTGCTATTTTAATGACGCAACTACTATGAGGTGTCCAATGCTTCTTAGCAGAGGAAACTGACCTGCTTGTTCATTTCGTGTATTATTGATGTAAATGTTGGGTACTGCTGCATGTCAATGTGTGCATAACGAGTGGGGGTGTATTGACAATTTACTGCCAAGATAGCAATGTACGTCTGGCTGTTGAGAAATGTACCTGAAAAACAACTCATTTTAAGACCACCACGCCCATCAGAGTAGATATATTCACACGCACCAATGCTATTTAAACGACGCAGACAGAAGGTGTGAAAATGGACTGTTGGCGGGGTGTAAGATAGCAATGAGCAATATTTTTCCAATGTAGAGGAAAAAACACTAAGTTTTAAAGGTTTCAAATTTACTACAAATATCTGTTTTTGCAAATGAACTCTTTTTATGTATAGGTATTATTTTTTCTTAAAGTTAAAAAAAATAGTGTGCAGATTGTCACGCTATGTATTTAAAAAGAAAACTAGTTTGTTGGTTTGTTACCTGAAAGGAACACCGTGCTCATGCTAGTTCTGAATAAATCTAGAGAGAATGTAATTTCTCCATTAACTCAAACATTTTTTTAGGAATGATGATGTGAATCTGCTTGAACTATATTAGGAGATAAGTCGTTTTTTATTTCTTCTTCTGTAAAGACAGAAACAACCAGAAGACGTTATACAGCCTACCTTCCTTATGCAAACAGATTTCACACTAGTGATAGTGATAGTGATTTACATTCAAACGTGACTGAACTGTGCATACATGAACAGGTCACACCATTTGCATACACCCACGTCTCCCCACACATTCTTCCAACACATAAATAGTATTGACGTTATAAGACTGCTCAGTAAACAGCCCTCTACCATTTGCCTTAAGCTATAACTTTTATTAACAACCATTACGCTGGTGTGCCAAAAGTAAGGGGATGGCTGGGAAATGAGAAAAACTGCATAAGTTGTGGTGATATAATATCATGATATTTCAGGGTATTTTTGTGGTAATAATTTTCTTGGCTATTTAACAAAACATTTAATTAAAAATAATTTCAAGAATACACTACTGCAACAAAATAAATATTCAAATTTATGTGACGATATTATTGCATACGATAATTGAGATTTTTACCAGATTGTAACGGAAGTGATCCAACATGTCGTCATAATGATAATTCACTCCATATTTCCAGGATTTGAGTAAAATAAATGTTACTGGACAGATATTGTTTGTCTCTAGTAGATATTATTTAATGGAAAATGAGAACATGGCATTTTCCTTTTGCTTTAAACAGCAACAAAGCTGTACCATGAAATCCAATATGGCTAAAAAATCAGCACAGTAGGTAATGGTGATTAGGGTGGGACAATATATCGATATTGGTATATATTATATTTTTTGATTGCATTGTATTTTATCAATCCGAGACATCAAATATGGATATTGTTATTGAAACATTCCCACTATGCCATTGTGTGTCAATCTGGCAACCTTTAACCATTTCACACACTCTCTCTCATTTATTACTAAATGTTCCTTACAATTCTGTGAAGATGACCCAAATAAATCCATAATTCCTGGTATTTGTTTATTTAGAAATATTTGATCCTCTTCAGTAACAAATATGCTGTGAAGTATCATAGAGAATTGTCTTGTGATGTATGGAGTATCACAGGACCACCGTTTTGTAATATCGTCGTTATCAGGGGAAACAAATCATTATAATATTATATGATGAGACCCTGTGATTACCAACCCTTGTAATGATCGTGACCTGCAGTCTCTGGCTAGAATTATCTGTGTCCACAAGTGTATGAGTATGTACTGTAATTTTCCATCTTTACAGAGCAAAGAAACATGGCAACAAGGATAGATGGAGAAGGACAGCAGTTCTATACAAGAAATGTGTGAAGTGGCGATTCACCTGCTACAGTTATTTGTGCCTCTTCTCGTTATCGTGTTGTGAGTTTCCACAATAAACCCATCATTAAATCGTTAAAGCTGAAAGATCACAATAGATTATGCGTGCACAGCGGTACAGTAATCAGATTGGCGGAAATGAAGCACTAGGAGATGTCTAATATTAGAGCAATGCTGTACTTCCCTAGCGGGGGGTTCCCTAAGGGTACAGCAACAGTGAATTAACGCTTTGCTTATTTCCATTCCCAGAGTTGCGTGTAAACTGTGTAAAGGGGTGAGGGTTACTGTCACAACAATCACAACAGCAGCACTGTTACAGGAATTAAAATATACATGGGTTCGTTTTGTAGGCCCACATACAACAAGCTGTTTGGGGAAAGCTGTTTGCTATTTTTTGTTTGTTTGCAGTTGCAATGTACAGTACAAACCTATTAGTAATTAATTATTTAAAATTTGCACACAGCAACAAATTAGGCTTTTGTAATGGTACATTTGCTTAAGAATGGGCAGATTTTAATCATAATTACACAACAAGAAAAGAAAAGAAGATAAATAAATAATTAAGGACCGTATTTGCTGCATATGCATTCACACCAGAGACACCCAGTTATTTACTGTTTCTTATATTGTTATAGCTTCGCTAAACATCAAATTTTATGTAAGGATGTACTGTGAATTCCGAAACTAAAATATTCCGACTAAATTGGAAAATAAGAGTGATGAAGTGGAAATATCTCATGTACAGTACAAGACAAAAGTTTTTATTTATTTTTCCTACATTGTAAATGAATAGTAAATTAATTCAGACTATAATTGAAAACAAGGAATCATGTAGTATATTAAGTGTGGAACAATATGTAAAATACTTTGTGAAACATTTACTTTCTACGGTTTCTAAGGCTGGTAACTCTGGTTGGTGATGAACTTATCCTGTGCAATGGGGTAACTCTTGCTCCTCCTTTTCTGGGAGCATACTGATGAGAGCCAGTTTCATCATCATAACGTTTTTAATGGTCTTTGCAGCTGCACTTCAGGATACTTTCAAAGCTCTTGAAAGGTTATTTTTCAAATTGATTGACCTTCATTTCTTAACACATTTTTCTCTCTACCTAGTTGAGTAGTTCTTGCTTCTCATAATCTGGATTAGAACATTACTCAAATAGAGCTATTCACTATTCACTGTATTCAACTGATGCTTTCAAACACATTAAGAGGCAAGAAATTCAAGTAATTAACTCTTGATGAGTTCAGCACAGCTGTTAACTGAAATCTTAAATTCCAGGTGACTCTACATCATAAATCTGACTGAGAAAATACGGCCGAGATGTTCAAAACTACACAAATCTACAAATTGATGTTTGATGCAGATCCTTCTATAAATAAATCAGTAATGAAAAGTATAGGAAGACTCTGCCCATGTAAGGTGATGACAACAAAATAAGGTAAATTTGCTAAACTACAGTGTGAAACCGAAACGTAACCAAAATAAATGTACAGAATACAATGGAACAAACACACACAGCTCTCAGTAGTGGACAGTAGCGCAGTTCTTAAGTGTAAGTCTAAAGATGGACTTCTACTTTTACTGGAGTAGTATTTTACCTTCACTATCTTCACTTGAACTTAATTGTGTGATTTGTGTAGTTCATCCTCCATTGAAAATGCCCTCTGTTGTAAGTTCCTCAGAGGATGATGTTTTCTTAATGGGTTTGGGCCTCTCTCCAGGACGCCCTTACTGCTTAATGGTTTGTTTATTTTGAGGCGTAATTGTGAGCTAATAGAGCAGCACTTCAATAGACTCTGCATTTCAGTCAGGGCAGCCCACACATCGCCCCACACCAAAAACCATTTCACGCTGCTAACGTGACGTCAGGGCTCGTCTGCATTAGTGCCCCCGATTTATTGGCAGAACGCAGAGGAAGTGACATACGGAGAGAGGCATGATTTAGGCTGGAGGATGATGGATTAGGGTGCAGTGTGAATGCACCGTGCTTATGAGAACACTGTGCAAACTGTTGAATTGTGGCTGTACTGAATGCTAGGCTCGCAGAAAGCCTGAGTATGTTTCTATATTTTACTCCCCCTCTCTCTCTTTCTCTCTTCCTCTCTCTCTCTTTCTTCTGTTTCTTTCTTTCTCTCTCTCTCTCACTCTCATTTTCTTTATCACACTCTCTCGTTCAGTCTCTCTCTCTCTCGTTCACTCTCTCTGTTTCTCTCTCTCTTTTTATCTCGTTTCGTCACTCTTTTTCTTGTTCAGTCACTCTCAATTTTAATTTAATTTCAGAAGGATTATTTATTTTTAAAAGTGGCAACAACAAAAAATACATACATAGAAATGTATGTACATATATTATGTGCAGAAGGCAAACAAATAAAATAAATGAACTAGAGTTGCGACATTGCTAGTGTTATCGTCTCAGTATTTTCTTAGAGAATAACATAGAATAAGAACACCCTCTCTCTCTCTCTCTCTCTCTCGCTCTCTCTCTTTCTCTCTCTCTCTATTTCTCTCTCTCTAGTTCTTGTCCTCTCTCTGAGGACCCCTACTTAGACATCCTGCTTTCGCGTTGAGAAGGCACAGATGGGTTTTAAAATGCTGCTGTTTCAGCAGGCGAACCCTGAGAGCTGGGGGAGCGGTGGATGAGTGGGGTGAGTGGGACAGATGTATGGACGTGTCGCAGAGAGACACTCTGGTGATGGGCAGGGATAATTGGGACCTTCACCAGTCTCCCCTCTCCTGATTTAAGCACATGTTGGAGAGTTCAGTGTCAGTGCAGTGGTTAGAGTCTCATTCTATTATCCCTCCTGCGCTATAAGTAGCACCACAGTGGCGTTCGGGAGTTCAGTAGGATCGTGCAGATTGAGATGTTTATCGTGACAGCTCATGGAAACTAGTTTGAGTTCATGTTTAAATAAATAGCTGTTGTTTTTGTGTGGGAGGCAGACAAGGGTAGAGAGAGAAATAAATCGAGAGAATGTTTGTATGTATGATTTTGTTTGTATGAATTTGTATTGCAATAAAATGCTATCAGAAAGATGGGAAAAGTATGCCTTGCACAGCTCAGAATCAGGCGTAACGTGCAATAAACAAATCAGCTTGTCACTTATGATTACCTTTAAGAGCCAGGTGAGCTCTGAGTTGGCGGATTGATATTTTAACAGCGCAGCTACCTGGACATATCCCAACTCAGAGGAAATTCTCAGTGGAGGAAACTGACCTGCTTGTTCAGGCTCATCGACCATTCTGTTCATTGTTGTTGAAATATTTGCATAGCTGCCAACAGACTTGCACCATGGGTTTGTGCACTGCTGCGTGTCCATGTGTGCGTAACAAACTGATGTGTATGTGCATTGAGGATGCACCTGTGTTAACAATTATCTGCCAAGATAGCAATGAATGTCTGACTGTTGTCTTGGTTATTTTCAGTCAATGGTGCACTTGTTTTCTGTTTCCAAGACATACACACCTCATTTTGAGACCAACATACCCATCAGCATAGATATATTCACAAGCACTGTTGCTATTTAAACAGTGCAGGTGGAAGGTGTGAAAATAGACTGTTGGCGGGTTGTAAGATAGAGTCTCATGAGTTAGTTTGACGGGTTCACATATGCAAAAGAAACCATGACTCAGCCGTCTGAGTTCAGTTCAGACGCTCTTGGAGGGCTCCACTAGCATCAGCTCTCTGTAATACTTAGCTAAGTGACACCAGTATCTTGCCTACTTGCCACATAATAGACAAGGGACATCAGATGTTGGATGAAAAACGAGACAAGAAGCGAGGGAGAGAGAGAGAGGGAGAGAGACAGGACCCCGCTTTTCTTCGGCTTAAACTGAAACGTGAATTATGAATGCCAACTACAGCTCTGAAAATAGCTCATCTCATTGCCTCCCTGCTAGCCCTAGCTGCCAGCTGCACATTAAACTTTTATGACTCTGTTTTGAACTTTGGCAGTGCACTACATTTTTTTTTTCTGCTCACCTACGCACTTTTGCCACACTGATTTATTGGCCAGAGCCTCGTTTTTACGAGCCGCTGTCATGGCTGCCACCCAGGGCCATGCTCCCTGTGGTGCTCTAAACCAGGCCTGAGATGGGATTGGTTTCCATCAACACTTGAAAGGTCAGGGGACAGGGAATTGCAAAGGATGGGGGGAGCTTAAAGAGAGACTTAGGAAGCACAGTACATGCCAAACGTCATTGCAATGGAAGTAGTGTCTAGTATCGTGTCCCCTAACTTTTGCCACTTCCCATGGAAGCTAAATAAATTTGCACTGCGATGTAATGTGGTATAAACGCTTGGAGCCTCTTGCTTTGAATGTTTTGCTTTTTGCAATTCTAGCCAAATACCTCTGGCTCATGATCATTACAACTCACTACAATGTCCACTGTACATGGTAATGCCTGTAAAGTGGCTTGGAAAAGTATTCATACCCCTTTAACTTTTTTAAAGTCAACTTACAACCACAAACTTCAGTTAATTTAAGATTTTAAATGATAGACCAACACAAATTAGCAAAGAATTACAAAGTGGAATGAAAATTATTTTTTTAAGGATTTTAATCAAATACAAATCATAAAAATGCGACATGCCAAAAACAATCAGCCCCCAAACTCTAAAACCCCTAATTGTAATCCAGTTTTAAATTAATTAGATAATAGAGCTAATCCAGCTTTGTGTAATTTAGTCTCAGTATAAATACAGCTGTTCTGTAAGGTCCTTGTTAGAGAACACTAGTGAAAAAACAGCATCTCAAAGACCAAGGAACTCACCAGACCAGACAGAGATAAGGTTGTGGAGAAGTTTAAAGTAAGGTTCCAAGTTTTGAGCATTTCAATTAGCACGGTTCAATCCATCATACAAAAATGGAAAAGTATTCCACAACTGCAGACCTACCAAGACTTTGGCAGATCGAGCAAGAAGAACACTGCGCAGAGAAACAGCCAAGATGCCCATGGCCACTCTGAAGGAATTGCCGAAATCCACAGCTCTGGTGTGAGAATCTGTCCACCGGACAACTGTAAGTTATGCACTCCCCAAATCTGGCCTTTATGGAAGTGTCGTTTGCAGTTTGTATCCACAAGCCATGTAGGGACACAGCAAATATGTGAAAGAGGTGCTGTGGAAAAGTAACACTTGCTGGGCTTGAGCTATTTGCAAAGAAGAATGGCCAAAAATCTCAGTCTCTCAATAAGCAAAGCTGGTAGAGACAATCTCCATTTGTAATTGCAGTGAAAGGTGGGATTATTAGTATTGATTTAGGAGGGCAGAATACTTTTGCACGTCACACTGCCCAGATATGTGTGTTGGGTCTACTGCATCGCATAGGGATGTAATTTCTGATGTACTTTTCTGTATGGCACGGACAGTTCTAACCAGACACTACCGGTCACGATCATTACCACCCACTGCACTTGCTGTCTACTGTACCATTAATGATGCGCTTACTCAAGTAATGTTAAATATCTGTATAACTTTAAAAATACAATATCTCTTTATCAAGCCTTGCTTGAACTTTAATCATTCACGTTGCCGCTGCTATGAGCACGCTGACCGGGACTCAGCAGGTGTCAGGGCAAAAATTTGCATCCAGGGAGTAATGAAACCTCATCCTAGCCCCAGCTGCCAGCTCTCATTGGCATTCCCTGTCCATCTTCTTCAGACCCTCTCTCTTTTGCCTTCAGCTTTGTGTGTCTTTTTGTGTGTGTGTGTTTGTGCGCTTGGCTCATTCTGTGGATGAAAGCACATGCTGTCCCTTGATAAGACACCCCCTTAGCATGAGCAGAGCGGAGTACTGCCTTGCCTTGTACCTCGAATCTCAGTGTCATTAGAGTGAAGTGTGAGGGGCCTGTAAAAGCTGACATGATGCTCCCCTAAAGCTGGTGGGATTTTAAGTGTTTGATCCAAAGTCCAAAGTCTGAACTAAGGCTGATGTCTTTGTTACACTGTATTCTGTACATTTACTACATCCTATCATCACCACCACCACCAGGATATTTCAGTTCAGCTATTTGTTTTTCCAGATTTCCAGAATTCTGTTTCTGACCCTACCAGAATTTGCCTTTAAAATGACTCCCTTTAGGTGCAGATGCATCTTCTTAATTTCTGTTTGTGAATAAGGGTTAATCTACAGTAGACAAAGAATCACCAGCAGCGTAATCTGTTGTACCCGTACTGCTCTGTAATTAATCTACAGTTACAGTAGATACAGAATCACCAGCACTGTAATCTGTTGTACCTAGACTATAGCGTAATTCATGTACATGCCAAGGGGCGTTGAATTTTGTCACAACACCACTTCTTTATCTTCTTCTAATGTTTAACAATTGATTGAAGTATTTCTCAAGGTTCTGTAATTGGTGTAAAAAAGTCTGAACCATCAAGAAAAGCGCCTTCATACTTCAAACGAATCAAACCATGGTTAAGTCGATCTTTTAGCTTGATCAGATTTAGTCGTTTAGTCTGGACTTTGGTTCACGGCACCTTTCACTCCTGCTAATAGGTGTAAAAACACCCTTAGAAAGGGTCAGGATATCGAATCTTCGCTTAGAGGTGACTCTCTGACCCTCCTCACCTTTTCTTAGGTTGCCCAGACTGGGATAAGCAGCGTTGGCCAGGCCTATCTCCTCCTCTTCCTTCTCCTCAACTTCCTCCTGTCCTCTGCTCCCTGCCTCAGCCCTGCCTCGCTCGTGGTCAACGCGTTCCTCCGGCTGCCGCCCCAGCGCTTCCTCGGACACCAGGAACCTGCCGCCACGTCGATCACGTCTTCACAGCTGGGTAATTAATGCCAAACTCAGCCTTCTTTATCCAGGCAGAAAGCTTGTAGCTCTTTCTCAGCTGAGAGAGAAAAAAAGAGAAATAGAGAGAGTGAGAACAAGAGATCAGTGTCTGTGAGGAAGTCTCCCCGAAGACTTCTTTACTTTTTTGTGCCTGTTTATCCCCCGTCCTGCCTCTGACGGCGTGTGCTGAGAGAGAGAGATTCTTTCTCAAGCCAGGAAGATTCTGCTCACAATCTCCCGGGAAGTGATCAAAGTTTTTCTTTTTCTTTTTTTGTTTTTTCTGTTTTTGCTGTAGCATTCAGAGTCTAGCGAACTATAAAGACTAGCACTCGGTTTGCAGGTGTCTGCTTGGTTGTGTGTCAAACTCACCTGTGAGACTTCAAAGCTTGCACTTTAGGAGAAAAGAGCAGACCTTTGTGAATAAACCAGCAGCCGAGAAAAAAAGGCTGCTTTTGTAGTTGACACACCAGAGGGAGGCCAGAACTCTCAGAGAAGTGCTGGACAGGGTGAATTACAGGGTCCTGATGGGTCACCTCCTGTTCTAGAGTAAAGGTAGAGATATTATGTTTGGTGGTTGGCAAAGCTTTCTTGTATACAACCGGCTGTGAATAGTAAAAGTAATTGTTTACTTGCGAATGTGCTGTATGTGTTACTGGAGGCTTACACTAGAGGCTTCGATTTGCAGGGTTTCTGCGGATACTTAAGTAAGGTTGCTAGACAGGGATTAAGCCTAGTCATAGACTATTTTTCTTTTAATGAAAAATCCTCAATTGAAATGCTGAAAAGTCCATGACTATCCCTGTCCCAAAACTGGTAAAGCCCTAAAAAGCCTTAAAAGATTTTAAGTTTTTTTAGTAAAAAAAAATGTTTTAACTCTCTGTGGCATTAATTATATGTTTCCAAAGAAAACTTTTACATTTATTGGAGAATGGAATCATTGTGGATCTAGCAAACATAAATGAAGATTTTGACTTCTGATAACAAGCTGACCATTTGAATCAGGTGTGTTAAAGCAAAAAAAGAGACGAGTTAGAACCACTGCTTCATCATGATTAATTGAATAAAAGTGATCTAACTGTATTTTATTATAATTTTATTATTATATTATGTTATATTATAAGATTATATTAATATTACTGGTGTCAGTCGCTTAAAAATGTGTTGTATTAATCAACACAATATTAAGATCTTGATTCATATTTTTAAAATACTGTCATTTCCCTGTATTATTGATTTATTGGTTATGATATCACAGGCTAGTTTTGATGCTTTTATGAGGAAAATGTTGTAATGTATTTTAATGAGAAAATATACAGTAAATTGTGCAGAGCTGCAAATTGTGTGTGTGAGACAAAGAGAAAGAAAGTCTTCAGCACAGTGACTGTGTGTTTGGAGGAAAATTAATGGTGGTGGATGAAAGTAGAGCATGGCTTGACGGGTATCTGTGCTAGCATACCCGATAACATACTGTGTGTGTGTGTGTGTGTGTGCTGCCTCAACAATGCGCCCACTTACAGAAATCTGATGCATCAGTAATCCGGATCTTTTTTTTCACCCGATTCTGATCCTTTGAAAATTACGTGATCAGATCGGGGACATCCCTAATCATAATCCTTGTATTGTATCATGATGCGTATCGTATCGCCAAGTTCTCTCCAGTACACAGCCCTAATCTGTAGCCTAAAGCTCGGCCCCCATCCGCATTCTCTCAGAGCTAACTCTCGCCAATTGTGTTTGACAAGAATAGTAATGAATAGCGGGTAAGCTTAAAGTAATGTTTTATTCACTTATCTCTCTCTCAGCTGGGAAACCACGCTGCTTCCTATCTCATCCTCACTGTGCTCTGTTCCCACTGTTTCTGGCACCCATCACAAGCACATCGATGATGCTCATAAGCCCTTGGAGAGGGTGGCTGTCACATACGATCTCACGTAGCTCTGCTGCCTAATGAGCAAAAGCATGCTATAGATTTAGCTTCATGAGCTGTGCTGTGCAGTCCAACACTAATTACATATACATACAGGATGTCTATACAGCAGATCCCTCTATAATGATAATATAATTGTTATGAAGGTGCTTCATGGTGCTGCTGCGCGTATATATTTGCTGAGTGTGTAATCAGGCTGATTGTATTGCCTTCTGGTTAAACACTAATGAATCTAAGTAGATGATGCTGCTGTACAATAAAATGGTACCTTGTCCCTTGTGAAGAAACGCAGGGCCCTGTGATATTCCGTTGTTTTTTCCTAAATTATTGTGATAATTTAATTTTTTCAGATGATTTTAGAAGGATTGTAGAAGTGTAGACGTGTAAAAATCGATCTGTGTACTGAATGTAAAGAGGATGAGGCAGCTCTCTGTGAACATTTTATTTTATTTATGCATAATTGGGAAAACGGGCTTATAAGTAAGCAAGAATATCTTCACTTTAAAATGTTCACATCATCTGTGTACCTGTGTTTCCTAGCACATATTTATTTGCAAGAGACATATGGCACCAAAACCTGCCAGAAAAACAAATACAGATTTAGAATTTTGTAGAAATTCAGTCATATGTTTTGCAGTTGGTAACAGTATTATTTCTGCCTGTTGCAAGTAAAAGTGGTTTTCTTTGGATATTATGATAAAGTTGTAGCAATTTTAAGCATGTTTAATGTGCCCTGAGTTTAAGATTCACTGATACGCATAGGTGTCATGTAGGGGTGTGCCATATCGTATCGTACGCGATAATATCGCCAAAATGTTTCAATATCGTCTACGATATTATACCCTGAAATATTGTGCCATATTACCCACCCCTAATTATCACTTCAGGGTACTACTTTTTTGCTGTTTTTTATCAAAAGAAAAATTCACACTGTTCTCATTTCCTATTATATTTCTACTAGAGACTCTAGAGCAGGGGTCTCAAAGTAGCGGCCCGCGGGCCACATGCGGCCCGCGACGCGGTTTCATACGGCCCCTCACAGGTTAACAAAATAAACATACATCTGGCCCGCAATTCAATTTAATTATTTATGCTTTATTATGTTCGTTTTCATATTTTATCTTAACTTGTATTTTGGTGTGTGTGTGTGGTTTTTGTTTTGCTTACGCTGCGTTGCCTGCTTTAGTAGTCTTCAGTAGCCTTCAACAGTCTAACCTTGCAGCCGTGGTGTGTCCACTAAACTCCGTAGTTATAAACATCCTGAGGTTAGCAGCGCGATAACTGACCTGTTTATAATGTAATCCGAGCAGTGCCTCCGTGACGCTGCTCTAAACTGCTGCTGTTAGCTGCTTGGGCTGAAAGATGAACTGTAGAGAGCTGTATTATCCGGTTAGTGGGGTTATTTTATTTCATACACAGAAGAACTTACAAATTTTTAAAAACGCTCCAGACTGGCTCAGCTGAGCCCTGTAGCCCGTGGCTGGGCTGCAGCTCTGACTAAGCAAAGACTGCGGGCTTGTGGTGCTGCAGCTGCAGCTCCGACTAGTGGTTGGATGAGGAACTGCTAAATCTGAGGAAATGCTAAATCTGTCACAGCTCACAATTTTTGATTTTATATTTATTAAGCCTTATTTCAGTATCAAACGTTTTGATCAAAGTTAATATAACTTATAAATTAAAATTATTTATGTTAATAGAGCAACAAGCAACCATTTTTCCATGCAACTGTAATATTTGATTGAGTAAATAATATATTGAGAGTTATTTAACATTAAGGAGTAATTACATTCATTTTATATTACATCTGGTTACATTTTCTTATATTTATAAGTTACATCTGGCCCTCAGAGGACAGCCAATATGCCAATGTGGCCCTCGGCAAAAATGAGTTTGAGACCCCTGCTCTAGAGATTCTATCTGTCCAGTGTCATTTTTTTACTTTAATATATATATGGATATTTGGAGTGCATTATTAGTATCATGACATTCTGGATCTTTGACTTCTGTTACAAATTAATATTACTGCTTAATTTCTTGTATTTTTTAAAATCTCAGTTAAGGGTGTGCCATATCATACCGTATGCAATAAGAAAATGTAATATTCATTAATATTCGTTTTTTTGAAATATTTTTTTATTTATTTAGTATTTCGTCATATCGCCAATAGTATCGTTATCGCGAAAATACCATGGAATATCGTGATCTTATTTAAGGAACATATGGCCCACCCCTAGTGTCAAGTAATAAAGTACAATATATATATCTAATCATTGAAAAACTCTCCGACTGGATAGAGTGAATCTGATTAGGGTGGGTACGAAGGATAAACATACTATTCCGACATGTTTATGTTTATTCTAGAGGTTGCTGCTGTTGGCTATACTCTCTGTGGGTGGGTACAGTATTGTAGCATTTGTATTTGCAGTATTTGTAGCATATTAAAACTTGGAGAAGTGTGATGCAGTCCAGCAGTCTGATGCTCACAGACTGCCCTTAGCCCTTATCTAAGACCTGTGTTCTCATAATTAAGAATCTGCCAAAAGCAAGAAGAAGAAAACGGCAAAACAAAGACTTTTCCTTGTGGCTTTTTTCTTTCTTCTATCTAAAAAAATATCTTCAAAGGTGATTCTGAAAACTCAGTTGTTGCATCAGATCTTTTGGGACTTTTTTGTTACGTTTATAGACTTAGATGAGTGTTTACCTTAAAGGAAGTGCAGTTTTCACTGTCAGTCATTTGCAGGGTGGTTGCTATGGTATTCCAGGTGATTGCTGTAGTGTTACTACCTGGCTGCTGGGTGGCTGCTATGGTATCCCAGAGGATTGCTCAAATGTTACTATGTGGCTGCTGGGTGGCTGCTATGGTATCCCAGAGGATTGCTCAAATGTTACTATGTGGCTGCTGGGTGGTTGCTATGGTATCCCAGGTGATTGCTGTAGTGTTACTACCTGTCTGCTGGGTGGTTGCTATGATATCCCAGGTGATTGCTACAGTGTTGCTGCATGGTTGCCAAAGTAGCAAAGTCACATGCAGTGTCAAAGTAAATAAGTCAGATCATGTTACAGCTTTTTACTGCTTACAAAAGACAATGATTGATATTTAAATTTAAGATCTATACTAAAATATAACCTAATCGCAAATGTAAATTGACATAAAAAAAAGTTCCATGAATTTTCTGCCAAATGTAGAGTAAATCTGACAATCTTACACACACACACATTTTCTGATCATTGACTTCTAGTGAGGTATGAAGAAATTTTACTGGTGATAATTCATGTATTTTTACATATTGCAGTATGTACTCCAAAATAAATAAAATATATATATAGGTGGATGCTACTGTGCAATTATAGGTGGTTGCTGTGGTGCCTCAGCTGGTTGTTCAGGTGTTGCGTGGTGGTAGCCGTTGTTCCCCTTTGTTGAAGTTTGGACCAGTGACATATATAATGCTTTTAAAATAACTACAATATGATATCGTTTAGTCAACTCTGGCACAGTTTATTGTCCAAAACTTATAGATAATGTCACTCTAAAGGCTTCACTTTGTGAAATAATATTGTGTGTAGCCCTACTATACAAATACTATATATTTGATTTGATTTATATTTATTTGACTTTAATACTCAGTTTATTCAGGTCGTACTGCAGTG
The DNA here is from genome assembly GCF_023375975.1 of Astyanax mexicanus. Classification (NCBI taxonomy): domain Eukaryota; kingdom Metazoa; phylum Chordata; class Actinopteri; order Characiformes; family Acestrorhamphidae; genus Astyanax; species Astyanax mexicanus. Next base: position 51,448,250 of record NC_064417.1, read on the forward strand.
TTTCCTTCCTATGTGCGATTTTGAGAATAAGAAAACTCTTAAAGGATTTTTCTTTTTTCTCATTCTAATGCTGATTGGACACCCACACTTTAAACACCCACAGACCAGCACAGATTCTCAGAGATAGAAAAACAGCCAGACTTCTCTATTAACTACCTGTTTTTCAGGTGAGCCGGCCTTGAGTTCGCCTACAATGTCTGTCCTCCCCTGCAAATCTTTTTTTGTGCCTTTTAAAGCAGGAAGCTCTGGTCTGCTCGGGGAGATTCTGGACCAGTTTACTGGACGCAGGGGTGAGAGGAAAAGCATAAGAGGATTTGGGCCACATGGGATGTACAGAGTGTGTGTGTGCGTGTGTGTGTGTGTGTGTGTTTACGGGGATGCTATTCTTACTGCAGGCAGGCAGGGCGGTCACGAGCAGAGCTGTGTTTGGCACATTCATGCTGGGTGCCCGGCTGGCTAGGCGGTCTGTGTGTGTGTGTGTGTGTTGTATAAGACATTAGGAGTAGGAGGGGGAATATTCCACATTAATGCTGAGACGCCGGGGACGCTGGAGGAGCTGGGGCTGTGTGTTCACTATGAGCTGTTTGAAAGAGCAGCTCAGTGCTGATGCTGGCCAGACGGCACCCAGCAAAATTGTGAATATCTCAGGCTGGCTTGGCCACATTTCTATATCTTTCTTTCTTCCTTTCTATTCCATTTCTTATTCTATCTCTCGCTCACACTCTCCCACTCACTTGCGATATATGCCTTTCTCTTGTCTTTTGCCTTTTTTTGAGTTTCTTCACAGATTCATGCAAATTGTATGTTAAAAAGAAATAAAAATGGGTGACAGCAGTGAGTGAAGGTTTCAGTGGTGGAATGATGAGTGAGTGAGCTAACATAAGTAAGTTCAGATACATATTTGGACTGATGTCTCTCTTTAAAATAAATGTGCCAAAACATTTTTAATGACACATTTATAGGAAAAGAAAAACAAAAGGAAAGGAAATTGAGCTGTACTCCATATATGTTTGCTAAACAGATGTTGAGAAGTACTAATACATAACTAATGCCATATCTGCCACTTCTCCAAGGTCAATTGCACTGAAATATGTGCTACTAGGGAAAACAGGATCTTCTTCCTGTATTTACTTTCTTGGTTCGCTCCAGACACGTCTGACAGAGACGTCAGCAGAGACGACTTTCTCACATGGTTTGTTGTGACCAATTATGTTGCACTTGAATATTTTTCCTTGTGTAAAACCAAGCCTAACCCAACCAAAGAGACCATGGCAAGACCCAACTCAACCAAACAGACAAGACCAAGACAAGACCCAACCCCAACCAAACAGACAAGAACAAGACAAGACCCAACCCCAACCAAACAGACAAGACCAAGACAAAACCCAACTCCAACCAAACAGAGCCGACCAAGACAAGATTTAACCCCAATCAAGCAGACAAGACCAAGACAAGACCCAACCCCAATCAAGCAGACCAGAGACAACAGGGCAGACCAAGACAAGATCAAACCCTACACCAACCAAATAGAGCCAAGACAAGACCCAGACCCAACCAATAGGGCAGACCAAGACAAGACCCAACCCAAGACCAAGACAAGACAAAAACAGAACAGACAAAGTCAAGACAAAACAAAACCTAACCCAAACAGAACAGATAAAGACAAGACAAGCAAAACCCAAACATTACCGAAGACCCAAACCAAAAACAAGAGGAAATGCTCCAAGTTTACAAACTTAAGTTATTACACTAGAGCAAACATACTGAAGGTATTAAAAATATTCTCATTCTATTGCACAGTTTCTCCCATGCTTTCCCACTCACTTGTGATATATATTTTTATTTCTTCTCTCTTTTTTCTCCAGCATTTCTGTGGGAGTGTTCTTCAGAGGACGCGGGGCTTGGGTTGAAGTTCAGCCTGAGCTAATGCATTTCTGATCAGCTGATTTAGTTAGGGCGGTTAGGGCTGTTCTCAGCACCATAATGAGCATGGAGGTAGGCTTCTAGGTGGACAGTAAGTGGACAGCAGGCCTGTGTTACTGTGTTGCAGCAGCTCGGGCTGTGGTTGCGTACCTGCAGAAAGTCTGTAGTCATTATTTGATGCAGTAAGACCTTTCGGACCGGCGGAGCACGGGGTGCATTAAAATGGATAGAGACGTGGGATGCTGTGGGCTGGAGGGAGTCCTACAGTAACCAAAGGATGAACCCAGCCAGTGTGTTTGTGTGTGTGTGTGTGTGTGTGTGTTTGTGTGTGTTTGTCACACATTAAACTGTCATCAGGAGGACACCTCATTCCCTCACACTTCTTTTTCCCTTTGTTTTCTCTTGTCCTGGAGAAGCTTATGGTGTGTGTGGCTGTGTGTGTGTGTGTAGTGAAGTGCAGTGGGCCTGATGATGAGTTAATGTGGCATTGTCCCTGCCAGTACACATACTCTCTCTCTCTTTCTGTCTCTCTCTGTCTCTCTCTCTCTGTCTCTCTATCTCTCTTTCCATAATGCAGCCGGACATTTAAGGTAACCCGTAGAAGACCTAGTCATCTCGTTTCCACCTCTCTCTTGTGTCTCTCTGCTTCAGTCCTGTTGTCCATTTACATACACTTCGTGATCTGATTACTGCAGAACATCAGTAACATCAGTTTACCAGTAATCTGATAGTTAACACATTTACATGAATATGGATAGTTAGATAAAGGGAAAACTCAGAGTTTAAATGAGTCAGGCAATAATCAGATTTCTTTCTTTGCAAGAAATTAAAGTAAAACTTTTGAAAACTTAGAAATGTGCAAAACTGTCATACATGCAAGAGGTGCTACTTTAAAAATATAAAATAAAAAACTGATTTTTTTAATCTTGGTGTTTTCTCAGTGTCTTGAAGGAAGGAGTTCCTGGAGGTGCTGAACAATAGTTGCTGCTTTTTCTTCGCAACAATTTAGAAAATAAAGAACAGTTTTTCATCAGAAGTTTTGTCAAAACTTTTGATTGGTACTGTATATTGGGATAAAAAGTATTTGCCATGTCATCCAACGTGTGTGAAAAAAAAAAGTTTTTGAGTGTTGGTGTGTGTGTGTGTGTGTGTGCATGCATGATTACCTGTGTATAAATATGGGATTGTGTTTGCTGATCCCAGAAATGTTAGAAAAGTAGATTTTCATTTTCGCCTGTGCATCGGTGTGTGTATGTGTATGTGTATATGAGTGTGTGTGTGTGTGTGTGTGTGTGTGTGTGTCTGTGTGTATGTGTGTATATATGAGTGTGTGTATGACAATTGCATGTCTCAATAAGCAAGAGCGCGACTCAGTCTAGGTACGTTAGTGTGAAATTAAATCTACCTCGGCGGGCAGGCATTCAGATAAGATTAACAGGACATGACGTTCTCTGAGTTGGAGAGAGTTGCCTGCTCCAGTTCCTTCTGCACATTTCCCATCTCTGTCTTCCCTGTTTAACGGGACTCATTCTCCGATCTTCCGCCCTGCAGATTGCTTCCCCACTTAAAGAGTCACGACTTCAAAACAAATCTTTTCTGCTCATAATTTGATCTACTTCCAGAGTGACCATATGATCTTGGGTCAGGATTTAATTATAGCGCCCTAATAAAGAGATGGAATCAATCCTTATCCGAAGAGAAAGAAGGGTGAATACAATTTCACGCGCCTGTAAGCGGTGTCTGTACCTAATTTCCCCTTTCTGTTTTTTACTCAGAAGACTGGAATGATGACACCGGCCTAATTTGGCTTTTAGAAGAGTTTTCAGAAGTTGAGAATGAAATGTTTTTTGCCTTGTTCCGTAAGTCGCTTAAATGTGGACTAACGTAAACTAACCCTGACTAACCTAGTCTTCTCACTTGTTAGTTTGCATGGATACTGTAGACTAAGAGATGGTACTTTTTGCCTCAAATATTTCCACTAAGTTAGCCTTAGTTATGGAATAATGAATTAATCTCTTATACGTCAAGGTGTCATACTCCTTACATTTAACAAATCTGCTTATTTTCATTCCGGCTTCTCAACGTTCAATAAAACCCCTATCCAGACCAATCTCTTCATCCAGATACAGAGAATCTGATTGTGGTTGGATGTAGAGAAGTATAAACTATAAACATATACCATTCCGACAAGAACATAGCAGATGTATGTAGCTTAGTATGAAGATGATCCGTGCCGAGACTCAAGAGAACTCCAAAGGGGGGCAGTGCACTATAGGACTCTGTGGGTGTGGCCTAAGCTTTTGTCCTTAATGTATTTTTTCCCCTTACATTACTTTTAATTTTAACCTTTAAATAGTTTTAAAACCAGTACTTTTACACTTTTACTTAAAGAGTAACAAGCTTGAGTTCTACAGGAGTAATTCAAACCTTAGTATCTATACTTCTTCCTACAGAAACCTACTTTTCTCCTAGTGGTTTATTTGCAACTATAAAAAACATTGATATGTGCCTAAAGTTCTGGGACCGGAACTAGTATCATGTGGAATGACTTTTGCCTTGTTCTACAGAAGCTAAAGAAGGCTGCATTGACTTGTGGGATGTGTATATGTGTGTGTCTGGGGTGGGTCTTTGCACTTTGAGTCTGTTTGCGTGGACAATCCTCGCCAGACACCACTGGTTACCATTATTTCCTGTTAAGAGGGATTTATTTTCCAGACTGCAGATTCCAGTCACCAGAAAATGACCATATGATTCTTTAGTTAAGGATTGATTGGGATCCTAATAAAACGATAGGATCAGTTCTTATCCACTGAGAAAGAAGAGCTTGCTGAACACAATTTCACACCCCTGTAAGCGAGCGGTGTCCTTACCTAATTCCCTTCTCAATTTTTTTAGCCCTGATGATTGTCATGATGATACCGACCTAATTTGGCTTTCAGGAGAGTTCCCCCGCACTGTGGCAAGAAGTCTGGAGGTGGCTTTACAGCCTCTTAAAAAGTAAATAGGCTTATTAGGTTTGCAATTTGAAATGGCGGCACTTTCAATCGCCGGCTTACTGGGACAACTTGTTGTTTAGGTGTCGTCGTCTTGTGTTTTTTCTTCTTCTTTTTTTATTTTAAGGAGTGAACTGAAAGACCTCTTTTAGTCTGTCACATTAATTAACTGCACTTGGCTCTCTGGAGTGTCATAATCCACAGTGCTATGTCTCCTCCAGCCTCGGCGGTGCTATGTAAATAAAGCGCGGTGTCAAATGAAACAGGTAATTTAGTCAGAAGACGAAGTCAGCTGGCACTGAGCCAGAAAAGCTTAACTATGGTGTAAAATGAATCTGGGAGCTGTAAACAGGGCCGTCACAGAGACGCATCTGTCTGTCGGAGCTGCAGCTGTCGGAACCGCATATTCAAGTGATGCTTTTAGCGTAAAATGACCAGTTTACAGGTGAGCGCTCTGCACTGAACGCACTGTAACCCCGCAGTACCTTGCGTTTTGCGCACGACTGGGTGTGAAACGGTGGAGGGTCACGCTCTGAGGCTCCGCTGTCCTGCCGCCGTCTCCAGGCTCGGCACCTGAGCCACGTTCCAGGATGTTACAGCGGGGACAGTGACGCTGTTATACAGTATATGCTGTTGAGGACTTGACTTCGCTTTTTTGTAATAATGTAGTCATATGTGCCTCTGATCACTTGGATTACTCAGATTATAATACCTTGGCAGGGTATCTGTAGATCCTTAGATGTTGTAGACTTGTATGTTCGTTTATCTAAATATATAGCCTTAATTTGTCTTTTTCTTAAATACATATTCTCAGATCTTTAAAACGCCTTAGATTTTCACACACTGCATTTCACAATTTACAAACTTGAATAAGCAACTTAGCTTACTGATTTAATGGCAGGTGAAACAAAGCAGAACTAACGCCCTTATTTATGGCTCTGAGGGGGAGGTTTTTCAGATATAGTTGCTTGTAAAAGTATTCATACCCCTGTGTCAACTTAAAATCAATAAAGTACATTTAAGTGATAGACCAACGCAAACTAGCAGAAGTACAATTGTGAAGTAGAACTAAAATTATAGATGGTTTTCAGAATTTTAATGAAGATTTTTTTTGCCCATTCTTCTTTACAAAACAGCTCAAGCTCAGCCAGGTTGAATGGAGATCGTCTGTGAACAGCAGTTTTCATGTCTCTCTACAGATTTAGTTCAGGATTTTAACTGGGACATTCTAACACTCAAATATTTTTTGATCTAAACCATTCTGCTGTAGCTCTGGTTTTATGTTTAGGGTCATTGTCTTGATGGAAGGTGAATCTCCTTCCCAGACTCAAGTCCAACAGGTTTTCTTCTAGGATTATCCAGTATTTATCTCCATCCATCTTCCCATCAACTCTGACCAGCTTCCCAACTCTGTCCCTGCTGAAGAAAAGCCTCCCACAGCATGATGCTGCCACCACCATGTTTCACAGTGGGGATGGTGTGTTCAGGATGATGAGCAGTGTTACTTTTCTGCCACACACAGCGCTTTACATTTAAGCCAGAAAGTTCAACTTTGGTCTCATCTGACCACAGAACCTTCTTCCACATGTTTGCTGTGTTCCTATATCGCTTGTGACTACAAATTGCAACAAGCACTTCTTATGTTATTTTTTAAGCAATGGTTTTCTTCTTGCCACTCTTTCACGCCCTGTGGACATGTTCACCCTCTCTTAGTTGTGGATCTCTGCAGCTCCTCCAGAGTGACCATGAGCCTCTGGGCCTCTTCTCTGACCAGCCCTCTCCTTGCTCAATTTGTCAGTTTGGGTGGACCATGGCCATGTCTTGGTAGGTTTGCGGCTGTAGAATATATTATCCATTTGTGGATGATGGTTTGAATAGGGTTGAATAGGGTTGAATAACCTTAGTTTGCATTGTGCCTTATTTATTAGTCTATGAACAGTTCCAATTATCTGTGTGCAAAACTGTTAATTTATTTTTGTGTGAAATGTCGGCAAACGTGATATCTGCATATACCCTGGCTAGTTATGATAAGATTACCATGGGCACATAAAGTCTGCTCCTTTTGCCCTAGAGATCACCACTGAATTAAACATCATTATGCAGGAGTTAATCCATTTTAATTATTACCAGAGTTTACTTTGGCTGTTAGCGTGGAATGATCAGTAGACAGGTGTACACACTGCACTAAAAGCATGATAAGCCCCCGCCGCCGTCTCCAGGCTGAGCACCTGAGCCATACTGTAGACCCCTCCCCCCATCTTGCTCATTCTGCAGATGGAGGTGCTGTAGGGTAAGAGTCTGCACCTTTGGCCCAAGAGACCACCACTGAATTGCCCTTCATTATGCCAGACTTAATTAATCCCTTTATATTAGCACTCAGACGTGGAGAAGGTCTTCTAGACTCAAACACTCAAACACAGTGTGTTGATTTTTTTTATTTAGTTTTATTATTTACACTGACATGGTGTGACTCAAAGATAATGTGTCTTTTTTTTTTTTTACACTGATATTTTACAGTTATAGTTGTCTTATTGACAATTTTAACAATATTTATTTTCTTTGCTTCTGCCTTTGGGATTGCTTCCCCATTTCCCCATAGTATCATGACTTTCAAAAAGTCATATTACAGAAGCGAATATGCTGTCCCTTGACTTTTGCCACATCTAATGTAAGATAAAGAATTCTACACTACCTGTGGGATATGTGTGTAGGGTTTCCTGCATTTGTTATGGATGTTATGGGTTATGGGTTTTGGGCCAAAATTCTAAAAATAAAATAATAATAATAAATATTTTAAAGCCCTAGTGGATGTGATTTCGGCCAGCGTTGCTCGTCTGTCCACACAGACAATTCTAGACAAATATTTAGGGCTCCAAACTTATCATTTCACCTGTCAGACCTAATTCTTTTCTTCACTGCTGAGACTGAGATTTGTTTTAGTACAATCAAGCTGAGCTAAAGGTGCTGTTTCCATGTGGATCAGCCAGATGTCTTCCTGTACCACTTTTCTCAATCTATTTCAGCACTGCTTTACTACAGACAAAAAAATGTTTATTTCCATTGCTACTTACCAGCTGTAAGCTGTTAACCAATTAATTGTTTGATAAAAATCACCTCTCTTTTTAAACAATATGATTTTTTTTCCCAATATTAAAATGACTTATTTGTTTTACATTTAGGTCCTGGCAGTTTTGTACATTGAAATTTTTACCATTTTTGGTTAATGACATATCCTAAAGAGCTTAAATGGCAAAAATAACTGCAATATAACAGGGGTGTTATAAATCTTTTGACTTGTAATGTATTTATGTATTGGGACGAATGCAGAAAGCATTGGGGCGATTCAGGGAAGCTAACCCTAGTTGTAAAAAAAGTTGGTCTCGACCTTTACCCAACTTGGCAGTGTCCACTGTGGATGGTAATGCCTTCTTTATAAGAGTATATGACTTTTGTCGTGCCTTTTTTTGGCTCTCTGTAGCACTTTTTTTTCAAGGTCACTGTGCAACATGTTGCCTCTGAAGGAACCAATTAAGGTTTTACGCTTCTAGGGGGTGGAAAAAGTGAGAAAACGGAGAAACAAGGCCGAGGATCTTTCCAACAGCAGATGCTGAGATGCAGTGCCCTGCTTATTGCTGGGCTATTTTTACCCACCATAAGATTTCCACAATTTCTACTGGGAGGGCTGAGATGATTGCATGAGTTCTTTGTGATAACAACGTGAAGAAATGCTTTCAGGCCTCTTTGAAGCCTCTTAGAAAGCGGAAGCTTCTCTGGGCGACATAAGCTTAGATATTCAACATGAGCGTTACACCCAGAATTCCTAGAAAACCAATACAGCAGGGATGAAACTGCTTTCTCAAGGGAACAGAAAATACATCATCCTTCTCAATGGGGATGAAGAAGGCTAATCTAAACGCAGCCTGAATACACAGTACACAGACCCCAGGCAGCAGCGGCGTGCAGTGGGACCAGATCACTCCAACCAAGTCAGAGCAAGTCGGAGTGTTAGAGGTGGGTGGCAGCACTAGTGGAGTGTGTGTGTGTATTAGAAATAAAAAAAAATTGATCTGCAATGTATCAGTATTGGGATATATATCAGATTCTGATATGTGATCACATTTTCAGATTTTACTTTGTTCTTTGAAAGCTTAGCTTAAACTTATGTATTTGTAGAATGTGTAAAACTAACTAAAATTTTGTATGATCATGTGTTTGATTCCAAAATATAAAATACATTTAATCTTGAGAGAGAATACAGAGTTTGCCCTTAACATGGAGCCAATCAGCTTGATGGTAATGCTGCGAGAGTAGATTAACATGGTGATAATGGGGAAAACCCATATAGGAAATAGTTGTGGTTGGTGTTTTGCCCAAAAGTGGCAATGAATGCAGAACGTTACAGAAGCCCTGCATGATGACTAGGGTTGCAACGGTATGAGATTTTCACGGTATGATAACCGTCTCAGAAAATACCGCGGTATCACGGTTATCACGGTATCACAGTTTGTTACATATATTATTAAACTGACCCTTAAAGAAATTACAACAAAGGTTTTTTTGTTCAATTAACTATTTATTGTAGAAACCTGGAACAATTATAATTTTAATGTCTCCTTAAAAAAAAAAATAAGCTGTACACCATCAGGTGAAGGAAACCATTTTTTTCCACTACTCTTAAGGGCATTAAGAGTGTATATAAAAAAAGAATATATAAATATATATAACATATATACACACATACACACACGTTACACACATTACATGTCCTCTAAGAAGTAAAGATCCTGTATTTAAAATATTCAGTACAATTATTTAAGTTTAAATTATTTAATATCTGATAAACTGAGATATTTTTTGAGAGTTTTTTTTTAGGTTCAGATTAAAATTATAAACTAAACACATACTTTGCGCTGCACAGCGGGGTGGTGTTCTCGGAGATGGGAGAACAGGTTTGACGTATGTCCACCTTTAGCTGTGACTTTACGGCCACATTGATTATAAATCGGATACCCATCCTCGGGTGCGTTCGGCGGGTCTCTGAAATAGTCCCACACTGCTGATTTTAGTTTAGCCTTTTTTTAGGCGGACGGAGATTTGTTTAGTCTGATGCACTTTCTGTTGTTCTCACCGCTGTGTGCCGAGTAGCTGAAGCGGAGCAGAGTTGCGCATGCGCGGGTGAGTTTCTCCGCTGGCTTGCGTTTTACCGGTAATAAGCAAACACACACGGTATGATAACCGTGCATTTTAATACCATGGTATACCGTGAAACCGGTTACCGCTGCAACCCTAATGATGACGCATTACTAGTTCTGCTTGGAAAGGCTAATGTTGCTTGTGGTCAATCAGTATTGTCTGTTGTCTGATTGAGCTTAAAGACGCCTTTAGATTTAGGTTCATCTCGCTGATAATGTGTGCATATGTGTTTTAAAATGGTTATGGTTAAAAAACAGACTTTTTTTTATTCTTTTAAGTCTAAGCTTAAACCTTTGTATTTGTAGAATGTGCAAAACTAACGGCCCTTGTGGAGGAAGCACAAGTAAAGACTCTAGCACTTAACACTTTATGGACTCCCCTTTCGAGAGTACATCTCACATGTCCAGCAAAGGGCCAGTGAGCTTGCTTTAAACACTGTGAGAGGAGGGTTAGCATGGCAATAGTGCGTAAAGCCCATATTGAAAGTAGTCGTGGTTGGTGTTTTGCCATGTCTGTGAACTGTGGAGCTTCAAAAGTGGCACTTTCAACTTGTACTACTTTTTCATATTACCAATTTTGCCTGGAACGTTTAATGTGGCATCTAGCCCACCAACAATCGCTATTGGCTATTGGTTGACTGAGTTAAAAGGCGTTTTCATCTCGCTGATCATGTGTGTATGTGTGTTTTAAAGCAGGTATGGTTGAAAAGCTCTGAGCATCTCTCTGTGGCACTATGAAAGCCTCCTCCTCCTTCTCCTCCACCACTGCCATTATTTATGAGCTTTGATGAGGAGGGTGACTGTAGCGGAAATTCAGCCTCTCCCACTGTTTGAGAGACCTGCAGACCCCCATGGTCCATAATGTGAGCTGAATACAATCATCTGCAAGCTGCCGATCCCCGATAAACCCCCCCTGGGGCCGAGCGTGCCCCTCCACAAATAACAGACAGCGGCCCACAATTCAGCCGGGCCTGTCAGACCCGGCGGACCGCTAGGTAAAAGATCGCCACGCAACTGTATTAACTTGTTTGTTCAATTTCCGGGAACCACATAACTTCTTCCCCCCGCAGCCTCCGACCCATCAGTGCGCCGCGGCCATCCGTTTCCGCACGGCACAAAACAGGTGCAGCGAGGTCTAATTTATACTTCACCATTCAGGTGTGGCACATCATTCCTCAGCGCCGACGCTGCAATCCGCCGCCTTCCTGCGGCTGATGGAGTGAAGTCGGATACGCCGAGGCTATTTACCTAATATCAGCACACTCACTGCATTTCTATGTGATTTTTTCAGATATGCCCCGGAGGCGCCGTTCCATATCCTACTCACACACAGCACCGAACTGAACATCGGCGAGGGTATTTAGCCGTTATTTACGAGCCTTACATGAGAAGATGTGTGTGTGCGCGAGTGGGTGTGTGCTTTGTCTGTAACGGTCTCAGTGAGTGATTCAGCTTGGCTTCAATGTGGCGGATTTATTTATTACCTCAGCTCGTCGTTTTCTGTAAGTAGCTGCACGCCGGAGAACATTCCGGTCCTCTGAAAGGATAAATACAGCTTGGTTTTGTAGCTTCAGCATTTAGCTTTTACACCTCTCTAACTTTTACTACTTGCTGATGCATTGGAGAGTTCCGGCTCAGCACGACTGTAATATGCGCTTACTGCGTCGCGCCACATTTGCAGTCAAAACGCACCAATCTGCAATCACCAACCTCTTTCTCAAGGCATGCGAACACGTTGCTTGGTTCATTACCTTTTTTTACTGTGCAACTATTTGTTTGGATATTTTGCTCTCACCCCCAACACACTACCCCTTCCTCAGCTCAACTTAACAAAAACTAATAATTGAGTAACAGGGATTAGGGCTGGCCAGTATTTTACAGTATATTTCTCAATATTTTTTCATTCTTTAGGGAAATAAAAAAAAACAACATTTCTAAGACAAAACTAAGCGTTTCAAATGTTGCACATGTGCTTATCATTTAGTGCCATATCCTGTAAGTTAGAGTAGCCTAGTTCTAGTTCTAGCAGCATTTTATGTCATCAACCAAAAGTAGCCTAAAAACAAAGGACACATAAAATACAGTGTGCTTTGGGACAAAGTACATAAAACGTGCTTTAGAAATAGTAAATATAACAACGAGAATAACAAGAGTAATTAAGTTTTATTTTTTATAAATCTGGGTTGTGTTGTTCTATTCTCAAACCCTAATATGCTAAGGAGCTGATTGGCCAGCCCTAAGTTCAGGTTAGAGTGGAGAGGAGAAACACTCTTATCCTACAGCTCAGTGCAGCAGCTTTTAGCTTTGTTTGAATATGGCAGATGTAGGCACAGTCACAGGTCACAGTACATTACATTATCGGCTTATCAAACAATAAATGGGCACTACCTCAATTATATTTGATAATCCTGATATTGTCTATTGTGTTTATTAGAATGTTTGTTCACATACATAACAGAGAACAGTATTTTAGCCAGTCATGCTGTGAAAAAGTCTTCGATAATTGCAACTCCATACTGCATAGGTAAAGAAAAGAGTATACATTTCCCAAACTATTATTATTTAAAATTTTGTTGTATTTAAAATAGTATAAATGCTTTGTATAAAGGTCAGTGACATTTAAATGGTCTTAAAATGACAATAATATTGTTAATCGCAATAATTTCTGATATGATATATCGTCCACAAAAAAGGCTATCGTGACAGGCCTAGGTGGGTGTATTTATTACCGCAGTCTGTCATATTTTGGAAGTAGCTTGGTTTTGTAGCTTCAGCATTTAGCTTTTAAACCATCTCTAGCCTTTACAACTTTAGTGATGCTTTGGCGAGTTCTGGTTCTGCACTGCTGTACTGTGCGTTTGCTGCGTCACGGCACATTTGCAGTCAAAGCGCACCAATCCATCGCCTTCTCGAGCCACGCAAAACACTTTGCTCTCTTCTCGGGAGTCAAGAGCGTGAGCATCTTTAGAATAATCAGCTGGAGCAGGGCTAATTTGGCAAGAAATCATTAAGGAGTTCAGTCAAGCAAATAATTACATTAATTGATTCAGATGAAAGCACAGTGGCACTTAATAAACACAGGAATAAACACGCAGATGCTCTGGAGGAAGTTAATAAATCGAGAAGGTGCCTCACGTGGAGTTTAAACACGTGCACAGCAGTGGAGAGGCTGTGATGGTGGAGCACTTAAAAGAAGTATGCTGACAGGTTGAGTCCAAAGTTTTGGGACAGCAGTATGTAAACAGATATTGATTGTGTGTGTTACCTGAAGTGTTTCTTATGGGAACAGCTTAGAAACACCCACCCCTATAGAAGTTGTGAGGTGCTATCTTGTGAGTGAGGTAAGACACTTGCCAAATTGAATGCCAAATTGATAGGATATTCTGTTTCTGAAGTTTTGTGGGCATTTATATTATGACACATGTGCCAGGAATACCTCATAAAATGCATTACCACCCACAGTGGACAGTGTACACAGTTATAGGCATTGTGACCGGCTGTGACCTGGCAAAACCCATGGGACACAAAACAAAACACAATATATATGTATTAAAGAGTGTGAGGGGATGGAAAGAGCTGTTCATACTGCATACTCTGCTCATGTGATTTAGTCCAGGCTGGAGGCAAAGTGAGGTGGAGCGATTTAGAGAAGGGTAGAGCAAGAGTGAGATATGATGTGGTAGAGCGAGGTAAAGTGAGTGAGATTGGAGTAGAATCAGGCAAAATGATGTAGATCGAAGTACAGTGAGGTAAATTGAGGTAGCGCAACTTAGAGTGCATCAAAGTTAGAGATTGAGTTAAAGCAATGAAAAATGGGTGAGGTTGAGTAAACTAGAGTGATGAAGAGTTAGGTAGAGGGAGACGAAGTGTGGTAGAGTGAAAATGAAGTAAAATCAGGCAAATTTAGATAGAACAAAGTACAGTGAGGTAAATTGAGGTAGAGCGACTTAGAGTGCATTAAAGTTAGAGAGATTTAGGCAGAGCAATGAAAAGTGGGTGAGGTTGAGTAAACTAGAGTGATGAAGAGTAAGGTAGAGTGAGACAGAATGAAGTACAGTGAAGAAGAATGAGGTACAGTGTGGTAGAGTGAGACAGAATGAGATAAAGTGTAAAGAAATGAAGTAGAGTGAGGGAGAGTTGAGTAGAATGAAGCAAAGTGATAAAGAGTGAGGTAGAGCGAGATGGAGCGAGGTAGAGAGGTAGAATAAGGTAGAGTGAGGTAGAGATCCACTATAAACAGTGTGTCGCCAAGTCAAGAGCCGAATAACCTGTGCGACGCGTACATAAAGTATTTTTATTTATCGTTTTTCACATCGATATCAGGATATGCAACAGTGTTATTGCACATCCCATTTTCATTCCATATCGTACACCCGCCATCCCTGTATAGATTTATTCTCCGGATGGCTGTACGCTTCTTTTGGGTTCGGCAAAGGAAAGATGAGAGAGAGGGAATGAGAAGAAGAAAGAGAGAGAACTCTGTGAGTCACTGTCTGCCATCTCCCCAGGGTGAAGCATCATCATCAGAGCCTCTGACACCCAGCTCTGTTCAGTAAGAGTAGTGTGCTGACTGCCTTCAGCTGGAGCTCTGCCTCTTCTAAAGTTTCTTTATTTCTCATTCATACTCTCTCTCTCTCTCTCTCTCTCTCTCTCTCTCTCTTCATGTCATTTCTTGTTCTCTCCTCCTCCCCTTTCCTGTATTTAAACTGCTTTGTTTTTAGCCTAAAAAGGGAACATTTGATTGAACACAGCTCTGTTTCTGGCTGGAATGGATATGTTTTGGTGACACCTTTGAAAAGGTTACGAAGGGTAATTAAAAGTTCCACTGCAGCAGTCACAATCTATCACCCTGTCACATTTTGGTAGTGCTTCTGCTTAGGGTGCTCTCTCTCTCTCTCTCTCTCTCCGTCTCTGCCATTCTCTCTCTCTCTCTCTCTCTCTCTCTCTCTCTCTTCCTCTCTCTCTTCCTCTCTTTCTTTTTTATAGCTGGGTTTCCATTCATACGTTTTGCAAATGTTCTTCACAATTGCAAATAAGTCATGTTTCCATGCACTGCAGTTATGTGAATATACTTTAGATGATATTGTCTATTGTGTCTATTGGATTTGGCATTGAAACCAGCTGAATGGAGAGATTTACCCCGGTCTGATTTTAGCAGAATAATCTTTACAGCCGGGCAGGATGAACGGTGTCCACCTAATGAGAGCTGAAATTTCTGTGTCATCCTGGTGAGGTCCACCACACATCTGGGAGTACAAATGCACCAGACAGTTCTGGGAGAGCAGTGTAGTGGTTCTGCAACTATAGGTGTCATTTATGGTCAAATAGGGAATTATTATTAAGTATTATTATGAAGTAGAATGGGGAGTTTGGAATATTATAAGGTAATATTTGGAGTACAACCTTTCCTCAATATTCTTTAAAAATATATACAGCACCATTTAAATTGATGTGCAAAGTATTGTTTCCTTTGCGTTTATTATAAAATTATTTATTTGTTATTATATATATTTGTATTAATCACGGTGCAAACATACCTTCTTGTATTTCAGTTAAGCAGATGTCTCTCTACTGAGTGTCAAAATGATCATTCCATTTTGAAAATCTTATTAAGACAGTAATTCCATTAATCAAATGAATTTGATTAACCTTCCAGCTCTTATAGGTGATATAGAGAAGTATAATGTAGTGTATGTTTCTTTTAAGGTAATATTTGGAGTATAGAGGAGTTTAGGACATTATAAGGTAATATTTGGAGTACAGGGTAGTATAGGGTAATGTAGAATATTGTAGGGAACTCTAAGTAGTAGGGGTGGAAGGATCCATTTTGCAGTATATTGTATTGTTTTGATTGTATTGCATCGATTCCTGGCATCAAATATAAAGATTTTTATTGAAATAAAGATGCTGGTCCCCCAGATTGACTCCATGTGGCGGCACTATAATCAAATGTACAGTGTAAAACTGGGTAAAGGCTATTGCTTGGAACTACTGTGAAACTGAGACCAATAAATCTATAATATAAATCTGACTTTTCTGTTTTACTAGTGCTAAAATCTCTTTGCGGTATTTGGCTCTTTCATTCCCTTATTTGAAGCTTTTTCCAACCAATGTTTTAAGTGCAAACAAATTCAATCGATGGATGTAAAACCCACGTCTGCTTTCCTTTGCTCTCCTCTTTTGATTTTTGAGTCTATATCTTTCATTTCCATCCCCTCACACAATTAACTTTTATTTGACATAATATTTTCAGAAGTTTAATTTGTAGGCTTTCACTTTGTTCTTGATGGATGAGAGAAATAGAAGTCTAAGTATATTACAGCTTGCTGCCTCTTGATCAAGTTGTCTGGACTCATATGTGCTGTGGGGAAGATCAGATTGTATCAGATTCAGATCTGAATGTACAGAGCTCATTCTTCCAAGAGCGAGCATGAATTTCAAGCGAGCATAAACATGAATTGAAATTCATATCAGCGTGCACATCACAAGCTGGAATGTCTCATTAAATAAGCCTGCGGTGGGACACAAAAGCAACCGCAGGAAAACCATACCCTCATACATGTTCAACAGCCTAGCATGCACAGAGTGCACAGCGATCCATCGCCATAATTACAGTGCTTCACACTGTAAACATCAGAGCTCGTCTGCACAACGGCTCGCAGAGAAATGTTTAGACTGTTCTCACCTTTGAATTCCTGCAATCGTTTATTCTTGAGGTCGGCATTTGTGGAAAACATGTTTCCTATGAAAAAAGCTTAAAAAAAAAAAAAAAAAGGGACACATTTTTTATAACGAGGCCTGGGTCGTTTAGGGCCGCATAATGCGCTCCCATGCATGTTTATTAGATGTCTCAGTCTGTTTTCGTCTTGCCGAAATGGTGTTTGAAGAATTTGTTGGAAATAGTATGTGGTTATGCCGCGTTCAGAGTTAACCTCAGCTGCATATGCATGGGGTAGTACTGTGAGGTTGCATTAGTACAATACAATGACATGCCGAAAGCTATGTGACAGCGGTAGGGCTGTAAGATAAATGTTTTTTATTTTTTTTATGATAAATACAACTAACCCTAACCAAGCAGCAATAACCTTTTGAATAAAGACAAACTCAAATTGCGTCACTTCATTGTGCAGCAGCAAGAGGGAGCTCTTCAGGTTGCAGACTGTGCTCATCAAGGGTCATAACGAGGCTGGAGTTATAACAAGGCAGAGAAAGGTAGAGTAAGGTAGAGTGAGGTAGAGAGTAAGGGAAGGAAGAGTGATTTGGAGTAAGGTAGAGTGTTGTGGAGTAAAATTGGGTGCGAGCAAGGTAGCATGTGGAAGAGTGAGGTAATGCAAGGTTGAAAAAGCCAGAGCACAGAAGAGTGATGTAGAGTAAGGTTGAGGGTAAGGGTGGGGTAGAATGAGTTACAGCGAAGTTGAGAGGTAGTATGAGGTACAGCAAAGTAGATTGAGACAGAGCGAGGAAGTGAGGTAGAGCATGGTAAAATGAAAAAGTGAGTTTGAAAGGCAGAATAAGGTAGAGCGAGGTAGAGCAAGGTAGAGTGAGTTTGATAGGTAGATTGACGCAGAGCCAGGTATACTAAAGTAGAGCAAGATAAAAGGACAACTGAGGTAGAGCAAAGTAGATTGAGACAGATTGAGGTAAAGTAAGGTAGAGCGAGGTAGAAGAAAGGCCAGTGTATACTTTTGCGTTGAACCTACGCCACAGTCTATGTGTATCCAGCAAGACTGCGCTACACAGGGTAGCGTGTTTATACTTGTGTGCGCGTGTCAGCGCTATTGTGTGGGCGGGAACGTGAGGTCCGGTGGACCAATCACAAGTGCAACTGTCCTTGATTCACACCACATAGTTAATTTCCAAGAAGGTGTGTGTCATGCTACAGCAGTAGAGTACACAGCAAGTATAAATTGGACTTAAGGCAGACAATTCTGGCTTCATTTCTTACTGAATTGAGGGAAATGCATGCACAGCATCCATGCTTACAGTTTATACAGTCATTGGTTTATCCTCATTAGTTTGCGTTTTCTGGGCCCTGAGAACTTGCTGAAGTTGCTGGGGTTATGGATTAAGATAGAAGGATATCTCTTTTATATAGAGGTATAACAGAGTTCAGTTCAGCTGGTGGAGGAGTGTAAAAGCCTTTCTCAAAGGAGAGACAAAGATAATGGTTGAAATTTATTAGGCATACTATTGAAAGAACCAAGACCTCCAGGCACGGTGTTCCTCCCACACTTTAGTTATTTCATATCTCTCTTATTACAGTGTGTTCAGCAATAATATTAATCTGTTCTTCTGGCTGAACACCTTTAATATAGATTCATTAGTCAGTAACTCATTTAATCACCACTTTGAATAGACTGCTGCTTCTAAGACATTTGAGATTTAGAACATTATTAACTCATCACAGCGCACACCGTTGAGAGTGTAAACACCAGTCGGGAATATCTCATACAGCAATCTTCTGTCTGAGCCCAGAATACTGCTATTGTTGACCTGACAAAGATAGTGAGCAATACGTCATTTCGCCGATGCTGCAGGAGGAAAATGTGGATTGACTTACAGTGCTGAAATGTCAAAGCAGCTGTGCTTCTCTGTCTTCCTGTCTACCCACGTTCCTCATCATAAAGGGCACCATTCCACCCAATACGGTGATCCGGCCTACACTGATGCACGACTCCCCAGACCTACAGCTTATTCAGTTTATACTGATGTACTGTATGAAGGAGGTTCTGCAGAGGTTCTGCCCTGACCTGGATGTCTAAATCTGTAATACTCTATTAGGAATGAAGTGGATGAGTTGTAGTTGAGCTGTTAGTAGCTTGGAAAGTAGCTTGTTAATCATACTATTATTGATCATGTAGTGTTGGTTTTGCTGTTGGTTGCATTACTAGACACTTTGTACGATTTTTTTGCAGTTTTTAACTAGGGGTGTTACAAAGCATTGTCGCACAAAGCATTGCAAAGCATTGCAAAGTTATGTTATGCATTTGCATTGTTTAAACCCTGAGGTTGCAATCCCACTAGTGCTGGCTGGAGAGCCAGTGGGCATAAGCAAAGGGCGGATGATAACTTTTCCAATAATGTATTAAAGCCAATATTAGATTTCCAATAAAGTAGTGGAGTGAAAAGTAAGATTTTTAGTAAGGATACAAAAAACAGTTTCAATAATGTAATAAATTATATTTCCTTTTTTATGTGGCAGTGATTTTAATATTTAAAAATGTATTTAACTGTAATAAAGGAGGTTATCTTTGCACCATTTTTAATATAAAAGCTGCTCTAAGATTTAAAGTTTATTAGTAAAAAAAAAAAGAATTAAATGTAAAGAAAACAATAGCTTGCGCATCACTATAAATGGTGCTGTTTGTTTAAAAAAAAATAATAATAAGTTGCTAAGTAAGAACTAAACATCGTAATTGAGAATTGTTCATGTATTCGAAGATTTTTTACAATATCGCCCAGCTCTAGTTACTGGGCTCTTCTTGCTAAGGAAAACATAATTAAAATATTAGTGGCGTCTAAAAATGATTGAGGTTTTATACATTTATTTTAAAATACAAACTCTATACCGCAATTTTTATGGGTCTTCCCAATGAGTAGTCGACTAAGGCTCCGCCACTGATCTCTACTGCACAGATTCTGGTTGCAAATTTGACAAAATGACAAAGCTTTTAGCTTAATTTCCATACAGGGTGAAAAACTTGGAAAAGACATGGAATCTGAATAAGTTGAGTAAGTTCTGGAAAAATTAAAAACACCCAGAAATTTTTGGAAAAGTCTCAAATTTGGTCTACAAATCTTTGTTTCAGTTTATCGATGGAGAAAATCAGTTTTAGGCTAACAAATACTTCAGCTCAGAACTAATTCAGTAATTTAGCACTACACAATGGAGCTCTCAGAATCTGACACAAATTTTATTTATTTTATTAGACCTACTATAATCTATATAATTCTATAATACTCTAATTTTGATTATAGTTTTAGTTAATTTTTGGTTTATTGTCCATGTCTGCAGTGATGTTTTAATAATCATATGGCCATGATAATTTGCATTGAAAGCATGGAAAAGTTATGAAAAAATCTAGGAAATGTATTGGTTAAAACATGTATGAATCCTGTCTATAAGATACAAAGAAATGGAAGAACTGCTGTTGTTAACCACAGTCCTGCAGCTCATAACAAAAGTATAATGGAGGTTTTGCAAAGAAACTGGCCCGTCTCTGATCTGTCTAAATCTGTAATATTACTGTTAACGTATCGCTCAGCTCACTCTGTGCTGATGGACTGTTAACCTGAGAGATAAAAGGTCACGGCACGGGCGATTATGTAATCTGCGCAAGAGTTCTCTGCCTGTTCTTTTGCCAGAACTCTGATTGTTCTGTACAGTTCTATCTTTCTCAGGATGGGCATTGATTTTGCTATAGACTCAATGACCCTGGTGGGTAGCTATATGCTTTGCCTATAAAAGATGCATGAGTTAAATGAATTCCGATGAAATCCTGTGCATGGGTGTATATCACTTATTTATGGGCTCGGCTGGAGTACAGCAAATTAAATTGTGTGTTTCCAGTGTGAGGACCACCACTATGGAAAAAGAAAAAAAGAAAAAAAGATTTGGATTATCCATCAAAGGCCTTTTTATATCTTTGTTGTTTCCTCCTTTTACGCAGCTGTGATGTTTTTGTTACTGATTTGTACCATCTGTAAAATCATAGGAATAATGTGGAGCTCCTGAAGCCTTTTTGTTTAACCCTTTATGCTCAAATAACGTTTTATCTTTAGCACCCTAAGGCTAACTAATCTGTAATTACATGTAAAGTCTATGCAAATAGGGCTGCGACAAACATTTTTATTTTCAGATCCATCTAATGACTGATTTATCAATTATTCAAGAGGGGGGGGGGCATGTATGTTTGTGTGCCCAATTGCCTATAATAAAGCAATCAAGAATTAAGGTAACCAATATAAACCTAAACATATTATGTTTATGCAAAATTAATTTTTTGTATCCTTTAGTATTTCTACTTGAGTACACCTTGACTGCTCCTGAAAACTCTTCACGTGGCAAAAAAATCCATACATTTTCTGGGAATTAGCTGAAAGAATTTGGTGTCAGGAATCATTTGCTTCTATAAATAGTTTGAATGCTCCTCTATTACCACAACAAGGAAACCTGCATAGAACCATCCTGGCGCCCGTCAACCCCCATCAGAGCCTCAAACCAAACACTAGATCAGTTGAAGATTCGCAATTTTATTAATTTTGGTGAAGAACCTCAGACAGTACACAGCAGAATTCGCCAGCAGACTTCGTCTGAAGGAAGGATCTGTACCTACTGTCTG
Organism: Astyanax mexicanus; assembly: GCF_023375975.1. Lineage (NCBI taxonomy): Eukaryota > Metazoa > Chordata > Actinopteri > Characiformes > Acestrorhamphidae > Astyanax > Astyanax mexicanus. The sequence continues at coordinate 51,469,700 of NC_064417.1, forward strand.
TGGCAGGTCAGCCGATAATAATGAGTTTTCAGCTTCTGTTGCAGTTAAGCATGAACTAGCTAACTTTGCTAACATGGGATAAATGCTTAGTATAATCATGGGATGTGGTCAGCAACAGCTTATTTGCATAAAAGTGACAGAGCCTTTTAACACCTCATTCTAAAAGAGATTGAATCTGGCAAGAATAGAGCTGGTGAGATCTCTTTATGTCAAGAACTTCATGAATATGTTTAGTATAAACCATAGAC